>NC_132783.1:126929725-127232756 GCF_048418805.1 Vulpes vulpes | reverse complement strand
GATAAAAGCAACCTCACTTGACTATGCTCATAAGCCCATGAAAATTACGATTGGCCCTCCAGTTTACGTGGGCAGAGGCACAGAAGTTAGGAAGACCATACTAACAAATGACAACCAAATTCCAGGAACCAAGCTCTAACAATACCTCCCTGAAGTAGAGCTGTTACTCTAGTCTCACAGCCCAAAGCCCTATTTGTTTAGCTCAGCAGCGGCTCCTGCACAAGTGAAGGTAAGCAGTGGTCTTGAGGAGTTAGGAACCGAAGAAAAAAGCAGGCTGTGTACTGGCACCTAGGTGGCTGTCAGTTAAGCATCCCGCTCAATTTTCAATCAGGTCATAATCTCAGGTCTTGAGATCCCTCAGTAGGGCATCTGCTTGATTTTCCCTCTGCCTCTCCTCCTACTCAGACATACCTATGCTCACACTCTCAAATAAATCAATCTTAAACAGGACAGGACTTAGCTTGGGAAAGCATTGAAGGATGCAATAAAGGTTAAGGTTGGCAGGGCACTGAAGATTATGAAGGATTATGAAGATCCTTTACAAGTCACTTTGCGATCAACAGGAAGCTGCCAATTAGTGCTTGGCCACTTTATTTTATGGGAACTGTTCTAACACTTGTGCTCTATCCACTTAATCTCTGTTCTCTCAGCAGTCCAACTATGTTGGCCTCGTCTCCTCACTGCAAAAAATTGGCAATAAATCACCCGAACTGGGAAAGTAAGGTGAAAAATTTCAGGGCCCTTTTAACAGGAAAAAATAAATAAAAATCAATGCTTACTCAGTTGAGGGTTAAAGAAATTCTACTGGGGATCTAATTATTGTCTTTCATCTACAAATGTTTCTATGGCTTTCCTTTACTGTATACTCAATGCATTGTATTTGCAGGAGGTCCCACACTTTCTCTTAACCCATCCCACTCGCATTTTTTACTCATAGCTAGCAAGTACTTCAGATACTCACTTAGCTGGCCATCTTAAATTACACACAAGCCTGTATGCTAGATACCAAACAAGCATTTGAGACTAGAATGAGTTAAGACCACCTTTCCAAAACAACTCATGCAATTACTATCCTTCATGTTCTCAATGGTACTCCACACGGTTATCACACAGAAATGATGACCACTCCCCCAAATCATTAGACTATAGCAGGTGAATATTACTAAAAGCAATTATGCTTTACTTACTCTACCATTTTAAAGTTTTACTTAATCTTTTTCATTTACTCTACATCCCACATGGGGCTCGAACTCATGACCCAGAGATCGAGCTCCTCTGACCCAACCAGGTGCTCGTCTCTAACATCTTTAATACCCATATATATCATGAGCTCTGCTGTGCTACCTCATATTGCATTCTTTTCCCATCATCTTCCAGTGTTGTCTACTTTAAGGAATCCTGGGAATTTTGATTATTTCTTATCTTCTTAAACAGTATCACAACCCAGTTCAAAAAAATTAGTGCTCTAGAACAGTCACTTAACAAGTAAATCTAATATCAAGTTGTCCCATCTCCAATCCTATGGTAATTCACTGATATTACAAGGCTATTAAAAATACCTTAGCACACCAGATACTTTTTAAAACCAGAACGTTTATTTTGACTAATCGTTGAAATCCTTAAGATGAACTGGATGCTGCAACAGCTGCCCTCTTGGGCTTAGGTGTCGTTCCTTCACGGAATCCATGCCTGTATCATGTTAAAAATGAAAACCATTATTTCAACAATACATATATTTCAAATTTTATTAATACAGAGTTCAATGAGCTTATCTCAGTTAAATGCTGAAATCAGTATCAAATTCATATGTTCAGACATTTATTTTTACAACATCACTGATAAGCTGCAACATTTCATTTACTTCTGCTTCAAGATACCCATTTTAGACATATACTTAACTGCAACTGGAGAAAAAGTCAACCATTTATTTGGCTGTACTGATCACTGGGCCAGTACTTCTCTCCTGCTTGTTAAAAAGACCCATTTGTGAAAATGGGTCCCCAGGCTGTCAGGCAGAGATCCTAAATACTTTCCTTTAGTCAAGGAGCATGTTTAATTGCAGACATTCTCTAAACTGCTTATCTATGCTTTGCATTTAACTCCTTTAATATATATATACACACCCTAAGGAGAAAGTTACTGCTATCCCCCTCTTAAAGAGTTGTGAACTGAAGCACCAAAAGGTTAGTCTGGCTTCAGTTCACACTCTTAAAGTCCTCCTACATGGCACTGGCAGTCCCCTGACACTAAGCTCACACACTACCTCATGATGCTTTTAAAGTGCAAAGAAGAAAGGTCACTCCAGCATGCAAACACATCTAGGGGTGTCTGTTGTGTTTACAAAGCCCCCAGATGCCTTGTGAAGTTTTAAAATGAAAAAGTCTGAAAAAAAAAAAATAAATAAAATGAAAAAGTCTGGAATTGGGGCAAAGGCCAGGGCTTCAACTAAGCATCACATAGGACAGGACAACCTCCCCAACAAAGAAATACCTTCGTTTAGATCTAAATGACTGACACCCTCAAAAGGCAGTTTCTCTCCATTTAGGTTGGAGCTGAAATTCTGCATTTCTAACAACTCTAGAGACTTTAACAAGAGAGCAAGATAGCTTTATTTCTATACAAATGCCCCAACTCAGATGGTTTTCTATAGCAGACTTGCCTGAAACCACAAAAGTGAAGGCCCAACCTGAGGCCTCATTCACAACTGTCTTGACAAATTTTGCTGCGAAAGTGAGATGTGACCTATCCCTAAAAAACAGCATTAGTTCGGGGTGTCCAGCTCAAACCACACTCTAGACATTTATAGCTTATACTACTGCTCCTTGAGAGATCAGCGAAATCTAGATTACCTCATCTGAAGGTTACAGTGGCAGCAGGAAAAAAAAAAAAAATCCACAACCTTCCAACATGTCATCCCCACCAACCAGGGTAGTATCTTTATTTCACAGCAGATAAACGAGGCTGTTGTTCTCCAAGCTCACAGAACCAGTCAGACGATAGAAACACACACACTGTACCTGAATCTGCGGTATACAATTTTTAGGTGCCTCATTCGACCGGTCCCGGTGGTATTCCGTCTTTTAGCCTTGGCACTCCAGTTATCTGAAACACAAATTGAGGTAAGGTTCTGATTTGCAACCCCCGCCCCTCCGCACGTACATTTTAGGCCCTGTGGCCAACACACTTGTTAGAGGGCCTTCCGTGTTTTTTCAACCCGCTTCACCCGCACACAGATGCACTTCTGCGTTAAGGCCCAACTAATGCCCGAAGCCGTGCCCGCGTTCCTACAACGCCGACGAGCGAAGGACACCCAGCCCAACACCTCACACGGTCGGCCTGAAAAGCGCTCCACTTACACTTTCTCTTCCGCTTGGCAGGGTAGCCACACTTGCCGCAGGTGGACTTCTGAAGGTGGTAGGCCTTAGAGCCACAGCGGCGGCACAACGTGTGCGTCTTATTGCGACGCTTTCCGAACGATGACGTCCCCTTCGTCTGCAAAGGGGAGACACAATTTTGAGATCTGGCGCTTTCTATACATCTCCCGACGTTTTCAGGAAAACAGACCACTGATTATAAATGAAAGACAAATAAAAAAAGTTTTTTTTTTAAAGGCAATCCGGGGCTGAAGCTGTGTCGGAGATTCCTAATTTCTTAAAGTGCTACATCAGAGGAACTACCAGCATTTCAGATTATCGAAAGCATCCTGCCAGGGTTGCTCTATTTTGAAATCCGCTACGTTCTTTGAAGGAGACAGAAAAAGTAAACAAGTCGGAAGTAGAAGTAACGTGGCGGTTTCCCTACCTACCCCGACCCCCGGCAACTGAGAGCTCCCTGCCAGGCCTCACCACCAAGGAGTTCCTTTGCGCACAGAGCCAGACGCTCCCAGACCACGCTTCTCCCTTCAGTTCTCATCCGAGGGCAAGGCTCCTCCAAAGATCAAAAGAACCAAGGGATCTGGAGTGGCTCTTGCTCCACGGCCGTTAGGCTCAGCCTCCCCAGGGAGTTAGGAGCCATTCTTCTGGCTCCTGAGGGCCACCGCGTGCCCCCCTCCTACCCCCCGCTCCCTCCCTCAGGAACCTTGCCGGCCCCCTAAGGATGGCAGGAAACGCGACGCAGAGGACGAGGATGGAAGGGGATTCAGACGAGCATTGGAACCAACTCACCATCTTGTTTCCGCGGCAGACCCCAAAGAGGCCGGAAGAGGAGGAACTTCCGCTATATCGTGCTCAGAAGCTTCCGCCCAGGGAAGTACTTCCGGCGGGGCGCGGTGCACCGTCCTCAAACGTCCGTAGCGGCACCGTGGGTGGGGCCTAGGGGCGGATGCAGAGCCAGGCAGGGCCAATAGGGGTTTCGGAGCCCGGCCGGCGGGAGGGCTCACGGCTTCCCGGCGTCGGAGTGGGCGTGTTTCGGCCGACCCCCCCGGGCGGAGAGCAGCCCTGACGCCGGAGCTCGGTGCTGTGTGCTGGCGCTCCGGCCCTCCCGCCGCCTCGCGGGTTTGCGGCCGCCGACTGGCGGGAACCTGGGGATCCCCGTGCCGACTGCGCGCTTCCGGCGTGTGGTGGGGCGCCGGGCAGGGGCCTGCGACGCGGTCCGGGAGAGGCCGCTCCTCCAGGGCCCTCCCCGGGCCGCAAGCTTCCGGCGGACGCTGGTTCTCCCGGCGGGGCGGCGGCGGCGCGGCCTCGCCGCCTCTTAAAGAGAAAGGCGAATAATGGTTTGGTTTGGTTTGGTTTGGTTTCCTGACTGCAGTAAATTAGAGCCAAATGTTTTGAACTAATTTAATTGTGCAAGGGGTCACACGTGGAGCTTCTAGTTTGCTGCACCCCGATGCGAGGAAATGTGATCCGGCCCCTTTACGGAGGGCCTGGAAGCCTATACGTAAGCCCCTTGTAAATAGATTTTTTTTTTAGATGTTATTTTTTTTTAAGATTTTACTTATTTATTCATAAGAGAGAGAGAGAGGCAGAGACGCAGGCAGAGGGAGAAGCAGGCTCCATGCACCGGGAGCCTGGGCCACCCCTGGACCCCATCGATATCGGCCAGGTGACTGGGTATATGTGCGGAGATACCAACACCAGACACTTCAACCTCGCTGGAAGGGACCTTACATCGTGATCCTGACCACCCCCACCGCTCTCAAGGTCGGCGGGATTACTCCCTGGGTCCACTACACCCACATCTGGCCAGCTGACCCACAAGCAATTCTCAAGGACTTTGTTCCAGAATGGAAAAGCCAACCAGACAAGGACAATCCCCTAAAGCTAAGACTGCGCCGTTCTCACTTATTTCCCACCTCCAAGACTCCCTAGTCCGAGGTTGTCCTTCAAAATAGAAGGAGATTAGATTTAGTCTTCTTACAACACAGGGTTGGGGGGATTATGTGCTGCCTTTAATGTAAATAAGAGTGAGAACAGCAACAAGGTTGGTAAAAAAAAATCCTGGTTTAATCATTCCCCTGACTCACTCTGAGAGCAACCTGGACCCATGATTGGGTCCTGCATAGGATCCTCTGAAAAGGGGGGGAATGTGGGACCCAGGAAATTGAACAAAATCCCCTACCCCTGGACAAGCAGAGCAGGACTGACTCTATTTTGGGCTGCACCCGCCTTGTGCTGACCTGCTTATTACTTAGGGCACTGCCCCGCCCTAGTCAAAGACCAGGGCACACCCTAACCGGAAATCCGGCTCAGCGGACCAGCGTGACTGCAACTTTCTGCCTATCCCATTGGCCACTGGCCCCTATAAAGTTGCTAAGCCTCTTAGTCTCGGGGTCCAAGTCCCTGCTCCGCTGCTTCGGGTGTACTTGGTCCCAGGCTCCAGCTTGTAAATAACCCTCGTGTGTTTGAATCGGTGTCGGCTCCTTGGCGGTTTCTGGGATTCGGGATCTTGGGCCCAACACCTATATGGAGCCTGCTTCTCCCTCTGCCTGTGTCTCTGCCTCTCTGTGTGTCTCATGAATAAATAAATGAAATATTTTTTTTAAATGCCAGGTTGGGAATGGATCAATTTTTGAAAGAGATGGTATATGCTATTCCTGGGTATTTGCTCTATGACATTTTGCCTTTCAGCAGAGAATAATGGAAACAACATAAATCCTGCATCTGTGATTCTGATGCAACTCAAGTCTCTTCACCAGAACTTGGCACTAGTTATTTTTTTTCCACCTACAATAAATGAAATTACTGCTGACTTTTCTCTTGAAGACATCAAATAAATTTCTTAGCTGCAAACAAAATTTTTACTCCTGTGTCATTGATTTGATTTGGGGGGTATATTTTCAAATCTGCATCTTCCTGGCTTCCCTTCCCCAGCTCCATCCCATTTGCATTTTAAGCTTGTGCAATGCAAATTTTCTGTTACCAAAGAACTGAATTTAAACTTCCTATGATTAAATTTCTTTGCTAAATACCTCATTTAAACTATGCCTTTCCTTCCCATCAACTTTGAAATCCCCCAGGACAGGTTACTTGTGAGAAGGGAGGGTATTTAGGGTGGAACAGTGGGGAGGAGATGGGGTTTGAGGAGCTTATGAAAATGCCTTACCAACCAAGGTGAATAAAAAACAATTGGCAAACTTGCTGACATTGCCTGTCAAATTGTTAGTATTAGCTGAGATGCATCTCAAAATTCATACTTTTGAGACACGTTTAAAACTCTTACCTAAATTAATTTTTTAAATTAATTTTTAATGTAAGGGTTTTCTTAATCTTTTTCAACCTCAGGGACAGCAGAATTGAATTCATCATTATCCTTGGTTCTTTTTTTTTTTTTTTTTAATTTTATTTAGGGGATCCCTGGGTGGCTCAGTGGTTTAGCGCCTGCCTTTGGCCCAGGATGTGATCCTGGAGTCCCGGGATCAGGTCCCTCATTGAGCTCCCTCCATGGAGCCTGTGTGTGTGTGTGTGTGTGTGTGTCATGAATAAATAAAATCTTTAAATAAATAAATAAAAACATGTAATGCGGTGCTTTTTAAAAAAGGGATTTTATTTATTTATTCATGAGAGACACAGAAAGAGGCAGAGAATAGACAGAGGGGAAAGCAGGCTCCCTGCAGGAATCCTGATGCAGGACTCGATCCCTGGACCCTGGGATCATGAGCTGACCCAAAGGCAGACAATCACTGAGCCCCAGGTGCCCCTATCCTTGGTTCTTAATGCATCTTAAGCATTGGTCCATGTATGGCCTGCCTTTATTTACATATTTAATTATCTTTAATAATATAGTAAGCATCTGTAAATTCATCCCTGGATGATATCCTATATCTTAACTCCATGATCTTACTGTCCTCTCATCCCATCTTATCCCCAGCCTCTCCTGAACTTAGGTAACCATCCTTCTTAATTTCATATTCATTATTTCCTTACTTTTCATTTTACATAATTTTAAAAATTACTTTATTTTTAAGTATTTTAATGTTAATCCTTATATCCAACATGGGGCTCAGACTTACAACCCCGAGATCAAGACTGCATGCTCTACTGACTGAGATAGCTAGGAATCCACACTTTTATAATTTTAATGACTGTATACTCCTAAGATGTGTGTGTGCATGTATTTTAGTTACATTCAATTTTTTAAAACAGTGTCATGTGGTACATAATCTTTTGGGACTTAAAGTTTTCCTTTTATATTTTTATGATCATATTTGGGTCACTGAAGTTCATTCTTTTTGAGTGGTGTGTACTGTTACATGTTTACTACATGTAATACTACAGTTTATTCACCCAGTATCCTGTTGATAGTTATTTATATTGTTTTCAAGTTCTTGTGAACTATGTAAATAAAGACCAACTAGGAGTGCTTGGGTGGCTCAGTTGGTTAAGCAAACAACTCTTGGTTTCTGCTCAGGTCATGATCTTGGTGTCTTGGGGTCAACCCTGTGTCAGTCTCCATGCTTAGCGTGGTGTCTGCTTGGAATTCTCCCTCTGCCCCTTCTGCCTATGCACTCTCTCTCTCTCTCTCTCTCTCTCTCAGATAAATAAATAAATCTTAAAAAAAAAAAAAAGATCAACTAGATAACTTTTTTAAAAAATCAGGGGTGCCTGGGTGACTCAGTCAGTTAAGCATCCTACTCTTGATTTCAGCTGAGATCATGATCTCTGGGTCCTGAGATCAAGCTCTGCATAGGGCTCTGTGCTCAGCATGGAATCTGCTTGTCTCCCCTCTTGTATGCACATGTATTCACACTTTGTCTCTTTCTCTCTCTCAAATAAATAAAATTCAATCTAAAAAATAAAAAATGAAGTCTCTTAATAGAAACAAAAAAATGTAAACCATTAAGATATAGTAGTGTTTAAAGTAGGAATTATGAATCCCTCCATAATCATACCCCCAGAGATAACCAGTGTTATAATTGAGGTATCTCTCTCCTGACAGTCTTCTTTTTTAAAAAATATACTTATATATACATTTATATATATATATACATTTATATCTATATACACGATACACATTTTAATTTTTTAAACAAAAGTGGGATCTGTAACTTTCTGGGGTTTTTTTTTTTTAAGATTTTAATTTATTTATTCATGAAAGACACAGAAAGAGAGAGGCAGAGACACAGGCAGGGGGAGAAGCAGGCTCCATGCAGAGAGCCAGAAGCGTGACTGGATGCCAGGACCCAGGGATCACACCCAGCCAAAGGCAGATGCTCAACCGCTGAGCCACCAGGCGTCCCACTTTTTGTCTTTCTTTTTTTTTTTTCTCTTTTGGTCTTTCATAGCAATATATCATGGATATTAGTAGTTGTCAAAATATATATACTTACTTCATCCTTTTATTTATGTTTTTATTTTTCTTTAAGTAAACTCTATCCCCCACTGTGGGGGTTGAACTCATGACCCTGAGATCAAGATCACTGAGTGAGCCAGCCAGGCACCCTGCTTCATCCTTTTAAATTGTTCTTTTCTGTTGAGGTATCAACGTTTATTCCACAAATCCCTAATTTATGGAAATCTTTGTCATTTTAAATTATCTGCTATTATAAACAATGTTATCATGCAGATTCTTGCACATATTATATCTTTGGGCATTTGTCTGATCATTTCCTTAAGATAATTTCCTAGAAGTGAAATTGCTGAGTTGAATGACTTAAATTTGTGTTATTATCTATCAGCATTTATTTGTTTATTGCTGTGTATTGCCGGATTTCTCTCCAGAAAGAGTTAATCAATTCACATTCTTATCACAAATAGAGCTCAGAGCAGAGAATACCTTGTCCAAACTGAAGTTCAAGAGAGATTCTGGGAGGAATTGACTCAGGCTAATCAAGATGAGACAGACTCAGGTCATCAATAGAATAGCTAGGTAATCTACAGAGAGCCAGGCTGGGGGTGCTCAGGGCTAGATTCCCCCACTATCTTGGCTTGTTTGTATCCACTCCCTCCAATGCTAGGCATCTTTCATCTCTGCCAAACAGAATTACTCTTTGCTATTTTTTTGAAAAACTTGTATTTGTTTACTATTAGAATGATTGCATAATCCACTTCCTGGTCTAGAGGACACAAGAACAATGGCTGCAGGGAGTGCTCCTTCAGAGATCATAGAAAGGGAACGAAAAAGGTTACTTGAAATCCTCCAAAAAGATTCCGATTCTGTCTTAGATACATTAACCTCTCGGAGGCTGATTTCTGAGGAAGAGTATGAGACTCTGGAGAATATTACAGATCCTCTGAAGAAAAGTCGAAAGTTGTTAATTTTGGTACAGAAAAAGGGAGAGGTGAGCTGTCAGCATTTTCTCAAATGTTTACTTAGTACTTTTCCAGAGTCAGCTACCATTTGGGGCTTACAGCATGGTAAGTTGGATTTCTGTACTTTTTTTGAGGGGATGGGGAGGGTTAGAGGGACAAGGCAGATTTCCTGAAAGAAGAAAATTATTGCCTTTTGTTTTCCTTTGTTTATCTCCTGGAGATAATTTTCACTGAAATTTAATGAAGGGTTAAAGTGTCCAGGATTTTAAAAACAGGGAACTATATATTTTACTGGCTTAGGGGATTGATAATCTTTTGTTGAACCTGTGTCCAAAACTTGCAGTTTTTTTTTTTTTTTTTTTTTAGTGCTATAATAACTGCTTATTATTCAGGAAGTAAATTCATGGATATTTAACAACCCCAATCTTGGAGTTAGTATAACCATCTTGGAAATATCAGAAAAATGGTTTTTAGCACACGTACATGGTGGATCAGTAACTTCATTTTTTCTGTGATAAGAATGCCAGCATAAACTTACTTTTTTGGAGCAATTAAAATGCTAATTCTTCAACATTTAAAGATAATTCATGTCAGATAAGGAAGTAGTTCCTCCAGAAGGGATTATTTAGCAATTCTGTGGATTACCACTAAAGGTGGGTATAACTCCTTTTTCTAAAAATATAAAAAATACTGAAGATTATTTTAAGAGATATTAGAGAAGTAGAGGCTCAGATAAAAAGATTAATGTTAATGGTCTCTAATGTAGAACACGACCCATATGCATAGAGAAATAGTTATTATTATTTCTAGGACTTGCTATTCCAAATTAGAGCTATTTGCTTCCTGATTACAAATTATTAGGATTAGATTTCATTAGCAATGGTCCTAGGAAATCTGAGTTGGTTTTGGGTCATAGTAAGTCCACAAGTAAGCACTATTCATAGGATACACATTTTTTTTTAAGATTTTATTTATTTATTAGAGAGAGAACACGAGGGGGCGGTGGGGGTAGAGGGAGAAGCAGACTCCCCACTGAGCAGGAAGCCCATTGCAGGACTCGATCCCAGGACCCTGGGATCATGACCTGAGTTGAAGGCAGACACTTAACTGACTCAGCCACTCAGGCACCTGAATTCACATTTTCTGTTTCACTCATGTACTCTTTGAGTTTGCTATGAAGAACTCAAACTCGTGAGAAAGTTAGAAACGTGATCTGATTTTTTTCCAGTGACAGAATGACAGTTGACTTGTTATTTATGTGGGAGATGCTAGGTATTCTCATCCTCCAGTTTTGAAATAAAGAAGAGAGATGATGCTTTGAGGTTTTGGAAACTCAAGTTATTATAAAATTAATATTTGTTAATTTGGAAAAATGAACTCCCCCCCCAACTTTCTTGTTCTTTTCAGAATTTTTAAAGCATGAGAATATAGAATGTACTCAATCTATAAGTGCAAGCAAGAATTCAGAAAACACTTTTTCCTCTAGAGAGAAACAGCCTGAGAGTCCTGAGATCACAGTGTCCTTTACAGAGAAAGAACACCATGATATGGGAACCTCTGAGTCCTTCAGGGACAAGAAGACTAGTCATAAAGGAATTGCTTGGGCCTCCAGGGAAAATGAAAAGGAAGACAACACACCCAAAGTCACATCGCCTGAATATGAGAACACTGAATATGAAATTCCAGCAACTATTGCTTATTTACAGGATGGACAGAACACTGAATATGAAATTTCCAGCAAACCTGAATATGAAATTCCAGCAACTATTGCTTATTTACAGGATGGACAGAGATACGAGGAGCCAGATGATTCTTTATACTTAGGAAAAGAGGAATATCTAGAATCTGCTGGATACTCTGAAGATGCAGATCCCACTGTGGAAGAAGAGGATTATAATGACTCAGAGCACAGTGTTTATGATGGCGAGGAGGATACTGCATATTCAGAAACCGCACACTTCTCAGATGAAGAGCAGAGCTATGAAGATTCAGCAACTGGCATGTTATTGGAGGAAGAGGGGGAGGAGGCGGAGGAGGAGGAGAAAAGGATTGAAGGTATGGGAATGATGTGTGATAATTAGTTGGCAACAACTTATTTTTAGGTTTCCATGTCATAATGGGGAGAAGGGGTGAGAAAAGGCACCGATGTCAGCAGAAAAGCAGTTACTCAGAGATTCTTTATGCCTCCCAAACCTGGGAGTTCCTTAGAGGCAGGTATTGACAGAGAGGAATACCCAGGACCTACACAATGGTGGACAGTATACCCAAAAATAAATACTGATTGTCAGCTTATAGGTTTCTACAGTCACCTCCATGATACGTATAAGTTGCTACCCACTAATTTTAGGTGTTATCTTCTATTGCTCAAATTGAGCCTCTTCTGTCCTATTAGTGCCTTTATGACCAATGAGATATGGAGGTTATAGGCCTAACTACTGAAGTGAAAATCAGAGAGGAGCCTGTGATGAATGGATAAGAGCCCAAAGTAGTGTTACTTTACTCGATCTAGTCATAAGTTGTCATCTTGGTAAGGGAAATTAGATCAGTATCTTTAATTGGAATATTTCTGAATGAAAATTCAAAAACCAACAAATGCTTCATTTGGAGAGGTATTGTCCATGAAAATAAATATCACCAAGTACTGAGTAGAGGAGGGAAAGGTAACTATTCTCTCCCATTCAGTTCACATACTGGGGATTCATCATCTGGTCCTAGGTAGGAGAGAGTAATGTCCTCCTCATCACACTTTGTTTTAGTTTGCAAGGGCTGCTGGAGTGAAGTGCCGCAAGTGGAGAGCTTCACCAGCAAACAACACAAATGTGTTATCTCAGTTTGGAGGCTAGAAGGGTGACATCAAGGTGTCTACAAGGTTGATTACTTGTGAAGGCTGTCAAGGAGAATCTGTTCCTAGTTTCTGGTGGTTTGCTGGAAATCTTTGGCATTCTTTGCTTCTTAAAAATATTGCTCTTATCTGCCTTCATCTTCACACCATGGTCTCCCTGAATGCATTTCTCTAGGTCTAAATTTTCCCTTTTATAGGACATTAGTCATAATGGATGGGGGCCCACCCTAATGACCTCATCCTTTTTTTTAAAAGATTTTTATTTCCTTATTTGACATAGAGAGAGCACTAGCACGGCATAGCAGGCAAAGGGAGAGGGAGAAGCAGAAGCAGGCTCTCCGCTGAATAGAGAGCCTGATGTGGGGCTCCATCCCAGGGTCCCAGGATCATAACCTGAGCTGAAGGCAGACCTTTAACCAACTGAGCTACCCAGGTGCCCCCCTAATAACCTCATCTTAACTAATTTTATCTGCAATGATCCTATTTCCAAATGTCACATCCTGAGGTACTGGGGTGAGGATTTCAACATATGAATTTGAGGGGTACATAACTTAACTCACAACACTAATCTTGTCCCATCCCTGTATCTTCCCAGTCCATAGTCATTTCTAGGCTTCATTCTTAATTTTTATTTATTTACATATTTCACATATTGTATAGGGTTGACTTAATTATTATAGTATCATCATTATTCTGCAAAAACCTCTTTTGTCTGTTTATTACATTTTTATTCATTCTCCATTCCTCCATAGGTAACATTCTAATATTATGATGTGTTTCTTGCATGTTACTCTTTAGTTTATATGATCTTGTTTTCTGTATCAGTTATTTATTGCAATAGTGCTGCATAACAAAGCATATCAAAACAATCAGAGTGTCTGTAGTTGGTTAGGCAGCTCTTATGGTCTTTCCTGGGTTTATTCATGCGTCTCTGGTCAGCTGGCTATAGGCTAGTCTGTCATCTCCTGGCAGACTAGTCTGGACTTATTCTCAGACTAGATGGGGCATATTCTTATGGTGAGGACAGAAAAGTATAAGAGAGAGAAGATGAGAGAGAGGGAGAGAGAGACAGAGACAGAGAGGAGGAGGTGTAGGCTCAGAACTATCATGCCACCTATATTAGTTTCCTAGGGCTCACCAAAGTACTACAAAGGTACACCAAGGTACACAAAGTACACCAAGGGTGGTTTAGAACAATGGGAAATTTATTGTCTTAGAGTTATGGAGGCCAGAGATCTGAAACCAAGGCGTTAGCAGGGTCATAACCTCTCTGCGGGCATTAGGAAAGGAGTTGGTCCAGTCTTATCTCCTTCTTCGCTGGTAGCCTCAATTATTTCCTGGCTTATAGATGACCATTTAATATGTGTCTTCAAATCATTTTCCCTCTGTGCATGTCTTTGTTTTCAAATTTCCCCTCTTTGTAAGCCTATCATTAGGATGGGGTCCCAACCTAATGACCTCATGTTAACTTGACCTCTGTAAAGATTTTATTGACACATAAGGTCACATTCTGAGATACTGGGGACTTCAACACAATTTTTTGTGTGTGTGGGAGGGAAGGGGAGAACCACAGTTCAACTCATAACACCATCACTTCTGCCACATTCTGTTGGTCAAAGTATGTCACAAAGACAGTGCAAATTCAAGGGCTAGGGAATAATAGATACCACTTCTTACAAAGTAATATTTCAGAAAGCCAAAACATATCCAGAAAACCATTAACTGGGGCTATTTTTTGCAATCAATCTAACACCTTTAGGAAAACATGTCAAGAAAGGTTTCAATAATAATGTAGTTATGATTTACTGTGTAATTCTAATAGCTAACCAATCCAATCTAGTTGACTGGAGACATGTGGCTGTCCTCTGTAATATTTATTTGTCTATACAATTAGGGACTGAAAAAAAATCCAAACTCATCTGATTTATTTTTTTAAAGGTTTTATTTATTTATTTATTCATGAGAGAGAGAGAGAGAGAGAGACAGAGAGAGAGAGACAGAGACAGAGGCAGAGACACAGGCAGGGGAGAAGCAGGCTCCATGCAGGGAGTCGGATGCGGGATTTGATCCCAGGACTCCAGGATCATGCCCTGAGCCAAAGGTAGGTGCTAAACTGCTTAGCCACCTGAGGATCGCCCCAAATTCATCTGATTTAAAGGCGAAGAGTCATCATGCTTTTTGTTATGCTAAATTTCGTGACAAAAAAAAATCAGTGTCAAATCTGTGTCTCAGGAAGGCTTATGGTGTTGCTCTATGTGCCCTGCACTGTATAAGGTCAACTTGTATATGGACTGTATCAATCTACTCCCTTCACTTCCTCCTTATAGTTGAGTTCATCCAGTGGTAGGAACCCATAGATTTACCACTTCCTGTGCCCTTTCTCTCTTCCTGAGGGTCCAAGTTTTAATGTGATGTTTCCCGTTAGCCTGAGAATTTTATTTATTACTTCTTGTAGTGCAGATCTGCTGGTGGGAAATTCTTTTGGGTTTTGTTTATTGAAAAAATGTCTTTATTTTGCTTTCATTCCAGAAGGATATTTTTGCTAGCTATAGAATTATAGATTGGCCATTTTTCTGTCTTCAGCACTTTATAGATGCCATTCCTTTGTGTTTTGGCTTCCATTGTTTCTGATGCTAAGTCTGCAGTTTTTTTTGTTGTTGTTGTTATTGTTGTGTTTTAAATCATTGTTCCCTGTAAGTGTCATTTTTATTCTGGCTGATTTCAAGATTTTTTTCTTAAAATTTTTTTAGCAGTTGACTCACAAATAATTTCCTTTGTTTTATCTTCCTTAGGGTTTGGAGAGTTTTATGAATCTGTAAAACTTGTATTTTAAACCAAATTTGTAAAATCTTCAGCCACTTTTTATCCAAATAGTTCTTTCTGTTCTGTTTGCTCCCTTCTCTCTGAGACTACAAGTACATGTATGTTAAAGTTTTTGATACTGTTATGTGGGTTCCTAAGGCTTTATACATTTTTACTTAATATTTTCCCTCTCTATCCATCAGATTGAATCATTTCAATTGCTAAATCTTTAAGTATACAGTCTTACCTTCTGTAATTTCCAATCTGCAGTTAAGTCCCTCTACTGATTTTTAAAAATTTAGATATTGTGATTTTTAGTTCTAGAATTTCTATTTTGTTAATACTTTTTGCTTTATCTTGGAGATTTCTATTTAATCATTCATTATGAACTTATTTTATTTTACATTCTTAAGAGTAGTTAAGGCTTTAAATTCTTACATGCTAGGGGCACCAGGGTGGCTCAATTGAATGTCCAACTCTTGATTTCAGCTCAGGGATGATCTCAGGGTCATGAGATTGAGCCCTGCATTGGATTCTGTGCTCAGTGGGAAATCTACTGGAGATTCTCTCTCTCTTTCTCTCTCCCTCTACTCACCCTCCCCCCCCCCGCCCCTCCACCACTCACATATATGTGCTCTCTCTTTCTCTCTAAAATAAATAAATCTTTAAAAAATAAAATAAAATTCTTACATGCTAAATCCAATATCTGGGTCAGTCTCCATTGATAGAGTATTGGTTATATGTTCTATTTCTTCCTATATTTGTTAACTTTGGATTGTGTCCTAACTATTGTGTTATCATGACGGGTTGTAGAGACTCTAGATCGTTAAATATCTCCAAAGAGTCCTAATTTTTTTTTTATATATTTTAGTTTCCAGTTAACCTAACTGGACTCAAATTCAAAATTTTCTTTTCAGTGGGTGGCAGCTAAAATCTCTGATCATTTCTTTTTGCCTTAGCTGGGCAATTTTCATGAGTCTTAAATTTATAATAATGTATTGCGTTCTAGATATTATTGCTTTTTAACTTTTTTCCCTTTTATCCAACTCTGTGCTTATTGACTGTATCATTGTTGCTGTGTATAAAACTTACTTTGTTGCTTCTTGGTGGTATCGCAAATGAGCTCCATAGTAGCCCTGTTATTACCTTGACAATACTAGGCATCTTGGCTTGGACTGTGTGGGTATTGGTTTTTGTGCTGAAGAAACAGAGGATTGTTGTCCAAAGACAAAATAAGTGATAGGCAAGAGCAGACCTCAACCTCTCACTGTCTCCTCTGGACCCTTTTTGGTAGCCTCAACTACCCCCTCATCTTCTTACCCCAAAACATATTCCTTTTTTTTTTTTATAAATTAATTTTTATTGGTGTTCAATTACCAACATACAGAATAACACCCAGTGCTCATCCCGTCAAGTGTCCCCCTCAGTGCCCGTCACCCATTCACCCCCAGCCCCCGCCCTCCTCCCCTTCCGCCACACCTAGTTCGTTTCCCAGAGTTAGGAGTCTTTATGTACTGTCTCCCTTCCTGATATTTCGCACACATTTCTTCTCCCTTCTTTTATATTCCATTTCACTATTATTTATATTCCCCAAATGAATGAGAACATACACTGTTTGTCCTTCTCCGATTGACTTACTTCACTCAGCATAATACCCTCCAGTTCCATCCACGTTGAAGCAAATGGTGGGTATTTGTCATTTCTAATGGCTGAGGAATATTCCATTGTATACATAAACCACATCTTCTTTATCCATTCATCTTTCGATGGACACCGAGGCTCCTTCCACAGTTTGTCTATAGTGGACATTGCTGCTAGAAACATCGGGGTGCAGGTGTCCCGGCGTTTCATTGCATCTGAATCTATGGGGTAAATCCCCAACAGTGCAATTGCTGGGTCGTAGGGCAGGTCTATTTTTAACTCGTTAAGGAAACTCCACACAGTTTTCCAGAGTGGCTGTACCAGTTCACATTCCCACCAACAGTGTAAGAGGGTTCCCTTTTCTCCACATCCTCTCCAACATTTGTGGTTTCCTGCCTTGTTAATTTTCCCCATTCTCACTGGTGTGAGGTGGTTTCTCATTGTGGTTTTGATTTGTATTTCCCTGATGGCAAGTGATGCAGAGCATTTTCTCATGTGCATGTTGGTCATGTCCATGTCTTCCTCTGTGAGATTTCTCTTCATGTCTTTTTTTTTTTTAATTTTTTATTTATTTATGATAGGCACACAGTGAGAGAGAGAGAGGCATAGACATAGGCAGAGGGAGAAGCAGGTTCCATGCACCGGGAGCCCGACGTGGGATTCGATCCCAGATCTCCAGGATCGCGCCCTGGGCCAACGGCAGGCGCCAAACCGCTGTGCCACCCAGGGATCCCTCTCTTCATGTCTTTTGCCCATTTCATGATTGGATTGTTTGTTTCTTTGGTGTTGAGTTTAATAAGTTCTTTATAGATTTTGGAAACTAGCCTTTTATCTCATATGTCATTTGCAAATATCTTCTCCCATTCTGTAGGTTGTCTTTTAGTTTTGTTGACTGTATCCTTTGCTGTGCAAAAGCTTCTTATCTTGATGAAGTCCCAATAGTTCATTTTTGCTTTTGTTTCTTTTGCCTTTGTGGATGTATCTTGCAAGAAGTTACTGTGGCCAAGTTCAAAAAGGGTGTTGCCTGTGTTCTCCTCTAGGATTTTGATGGAATCTTGTCTCACATTTAGATCTCTCATCCATTTTGAGTTTATCTTTGTGTATGGTGAGAGACAGTGGTTCAGTTTCATTCTTCTGCATGTGGATGTCCAATTTTCCCAACACCATTTATTGAAGAAACTGTCGTTCTTCCAATGGATAGTCTTTCCTCCTTTATTGAATATTAGTTGACCATAAAGTTCAGGGTCCACTTCTGGATTCTCTATTCTTTTCCATTGATCTATGTGTCTGTTTTTGTGCCAGTACCACACTGTCTTGATGACCACAGCTTTGTAGTACAACCTGAAATCTGGCATTGTGATGCCCCCAGCTATGGTTTTCTTTTTTAAAATTCCCCTGGCTATTCGGGGTCTTTTCTGATTCCATACAAATCTTAAAATAATTTGTTCTAACTCTCTGAAGAAAGTCCATGGTATTTTGATAGGGATTGCATTAAACGTGTAAATTGCCCTGGGTAACATTGACATTTTCACAATATTAATTTTGCCAATCCATGAGCATGGAATATTTTTCCATCTCTTTGTGTCTTCCTCAATTTCTTTCAGAAGTGTTCTATAGTTTTTAGGGTATAGATCCTTTACCTCTTTGGTTAGGTTTTTCCTAGGTATCTTATGCTTTTGGGTGCAATTGTAAATGGGATTGACTCCTTAATTTCTCTTTCTTCAGTCTCATTGTTAGTGTATAGAAATGCCATTGATTTCTGGGCATTGATTTTGTATCCTGCCACGCTACCAAATTGCTGTATGAGTTCTAGCAATCTTGGGGTGGAGGCTTTTGGGTTTTTTTTTTTTAATTTTTTAATTTATTTATGATAGTCACACAGAGAGAGAGAGGCAGAGACACAGGCAGAGGGAGAAGCAGGCTCCATGCACCGGGAGCCCGACGTGGGATTTGATCCCGGGTCTCTAGGTTCACGCCCTGGGCCAAAGGCAGGTGCCAAACCACTGCGCCACCCAGGGATCCCCGGCTTTTGGGTTTTCTATGTAGAGTATCATGTCATCGGCGAAGAGGGAGAGTTTGACTTCTTCTTTGCCAATTTGAATGCTTTTAATGTCTTTTTGTTGTCTGATTGCTGAGGTGAGGACTTCCAGTACTATGTTGAATAGCAGTGGTGAGAGTGGACATCCCTGTCTTGTTCCTGATCTTAGGGGAAAGGCTCCCAGTGCTTCCCCATTGAGAATGATGTTTGCTGTGGGCTTTTCGTAGATGGCTTTTAAGATGTTGAGGAAAGTTCCCTCTATCCCAACACTCTGAAGGGTTTTGATCAGGAATGGATGCTGTATTTTGTCAAATGCTTTCTCTGCATCTAATGAGAGGATCATATGGTTCTTGGTTTTTCTCTTGCTGATATGATGAATTACATTGATTGTTTTACGAGTGTTGAACCAGCCTTGTGTCCCAGGGATAAATCCTACTTGGTCATGGTGAATAATTTTCTTAATGTGTTGTTGGATCTTATTGGCTAGTATCTTGTTGAGAATTTTTGCATCCATGTTCATCAGGGATATTGGTCTGTAATTCTCCTTTTTGGTGGGGTCTTTGTCTGGTTTCGGAATTAAGGTGATGCTGGCCTCATAGAACAAATTTGGAAGTACTCCATCTCTTTCTATCTTTCCAAACAGCTTTAGTAGAATAGGTATGGTTTCTTCTTTAAACGTTTGATAGAATTCCCCTGGGAAGCCATCTGGCCCTGGACTCTTGTGTCTTGGGAGGTTTTTGATGGCTGCTTCAATTTCCTCCCTGGTTATTGGCCTGTTCAGGTTTTCTATTTCTTCCTGCTCCAGTTTTGGTAGTTTGTGGCTTTCCAGGAATGCGTCCATTTCTTCTAGATTGCCTTATTTATTGGCGTAGAGCTGTTCATAATATATTTTTAAAATCGTTTGTATTTCCTTGGTGTTGGTAGTGATCTCTCCTTTCTCATTCATGATTTTATTAATTTGAGTCTTCTCTCTCTTCTTTTTAATAAGGTTGGCTAATGGTTTATCTATATTATTAATTCTTTCAAAGAACCAACTCCTGGTTCTGTTGATCTGTTCCACAGTTCTTTTGGTCTCGATTTCATTTAGTTCTGCTCGAATTTTAATTAACTCTCTTCTTCTGCTGGGCGTGGGGTCCATTTGCTGCTTTTTCTCTAGCTCCTTTATGTGTAAGGTGAGCTTTTTGTATTTGAGTTCTTTCCAGTTTTTGAATGGATGCTTGTATTGCGATGTATTTCCCCCTCAGGACTGCTTTTGCTGCATCCCAAGGATTTTGAACAGTTGTATCTTCATACTCATTAGTTTCCACGAATCTTTTTAATTCCTTCTTAATTTCCTGGTTGACCTTTTCATCTTTTAGCAGGATGGTCCTTAACCTCCACGTGTTTGTGGTCCTTCCAAACTTCTTGTTGTGGTTAGTTCTAATTTCAAGGCATTATGGTCTGAGAATATATAGGGGACTATCCTGATCTTTTGGTATCGGTTCAGACCCGATTTGTGACCCAGTATGTGGTCTATTCTGGAGAAAGTTCCATGTGCACTTGAGAAGAATGTGTATTCAGTTGAGTTTGGATGTAAAGTTCTGTAGATATCTGTGAAATCCATCTGGTCCAGTGTATCATTTAAAGCTCTCGTTTCGGGGATCCCTGGGTGGCGCAGCGGTTTAGCGCCTGCCTTTGGCCCAGGGCGCGATCCTGGAGACCCGGGATCGAGTCCCACATCGGGCTCCCGGTGCATGGAGCCTGCTTCTCCCTCTGCCTGTGTCTCTGCCTCTCTCTCTCTCTCTCTCTGTGACTATCATACATTAAAAAAAAAAAAAAAAAAAAAAAAATAAAGCTCTCGTTTCTTTGGAGATGTTGTGCTTAGAAGACCTATCGAGGGTAGAAAGAGCTAGATTGAAGTCACCAAGTATAAGTGTATTAGTATCTAAGTATTTCTTCAGTTTGGTTATTAATTGGTTTAAATATTTGGCAGTTCCCACATTTGGGGCATATATATTGAGGATTGTTAAGTCCTCTTGTTGGATAGATCCTTTGAGTATGAGATAGTGTCCCTCTTCATCTCTCACTATAGTCTTCGGGGTAAATTTTAATTTATCTGATATGAGGATGGCAACCCCTGCTTTCTTTTGAGGACCATTTGAATGGTAAATGGTTCTCCAACCTTTTATTTTCAGGTTGTAGGTGTCCTTCTGTCTAGAATGAGTCTCTTGTAGACAGTAAATAGATGGGTCCTGCTTTTTTATCCAGTCTGAAACCCTGCGCCTTTTGATGGGGTCATTAAGCCCGTTCACGTTCAGAGTTACTATTGACAGATATGAGTTTAGTGTCATCATGATATCTATTCAGTCCTTGTTTTTGTGGATTGTTCCACTGAACTTCTTCTTAAAGGGGAATTTTAAGAGTCCCCCTTAAAATTTCTTGCAGAGCTGGTTTGGAGGTCACATATTCTTTCAGTTCCTGCCTGTCTTGGAAGCTCTTTATCTCTCCTTCCATTTTGAATGAGAGCCTTGCTGGATAAAGTATTCTTGGTTGCATGTTCTTCTCATTTAGGACCCTGAATATATCCTGCCAGCCCTTTCTGGCCTGCCAGGTCTCTGTGGAGAGGTCTGCTGTTACCCTAATATTCCTCCCCATAAAGGACAGGGACTTTTTTTCTCTTGCTGCTTTAAGGATCTTCTCCTTATCTTTGGAATTTGCAAGCTTCACTATTAAATGTCAAGGTGTTGAACGGTTTTTATTGATTTTAGGGGGGATCTCTCTATTTCCTGGATCTGAATGCCTCTTTCCCTTCCCAGATTCGAAAAGTTTTCAGCTGGGATTTGTTCAAAAACATATTCTGGCCCTCTGTCTCTTTCGGCGCCCTCGGGAACCCCAATTAAATGTAGTTTTTCTTCCTCAGGCTGTCGTTTATTTCCCTTAATCTGTCTTCATGGTCTCTTAATTGTCTGTCTCTTTTTTCCTCAGTTTCCCTCTTTGCCATCAACTTGTCTTCTATGTCACTCATTTGTTCTTCCACCTCGTTAAGCCACGTCGTTAGGACTTCTAGCTTGGATTGCATCTCATTTAATTGATTTTTAATTTCTGCCTGATTGGATCTAAATTCTGCAGTCATGAAGTCTGAGTCCTTTATGCTTTTTTTCTAGAGCCACCAGTAGCTGTATAATAGTGCTTCTGAATTGGCTTTCTGCCATTGAATTGTAATCCAGATTTTGTAACTCTGTGGGAGAGAGGACTGTTTCTGATTCTTTCTTTTGAGGTGAGGTTTTCCTTCTAGTCATTTTGCTCAGTGCAGAGTGGCCAAAAACAAGTTGTATTGGGAAAAGGAGAAAAAGAGAGAGAGAGAAGGAAAGAAAAGAGAAAAAGAAAAAAGAGAAAGAAGAAAAAAGGGAAAAAAGAGAAGAAAAAGAGAAAGAAAAAGAAAAAGGTGAAAAAAAAGGGGGGGTGGGGGAAGCAATCAGAAATCAAATAGAAAGAAAGAAAAAAAAGCACAAAACAAAACAAAAACAAAAACAAAAACAAAAAAAAACAAAAAAACACGGGGGAGAATCTTCCGATTCTGTATACTTTAAGTCCCTTGCCTTCCTTGGAACTGGTCTGTCCAGCTGGTCTTCTGGGGGAGGGGCCTGCTGTGCTGATTCTCAGGTGTTAGCACTTGGGGGAGCTGCTCAGCCCCTGCCTGGTGCAGGGCTCAGTGGGGGTTGTTCACCCCGTGAGGCCCCGGGAGGAAGCCACAGTGGCGGGGGCAGCTCTGGGACCCTGGAGTCAGCTCCCGCAGTAGCTCCGGGGCTCTCCGTCTGCAGGGCCTGGAGGCTCCGGGGCGGGGCCGCTGATCTGCTCAGTTCCAGGCAGGAGCGTCCTTGCTGTCCTGGGCCCTCCCGGCCTCTGCCTGTCCCGGGGGAGGCCGGATCCTGGGCTGTGTCCCGGCGCCCTGTGCTCCGGGGCCTGCGCTGTCGGATTCGCGCTCCCGCCCCGCAGCCCCCTCCGCGGAGCCGCCGCCCGAGCCCCTCCGAGCTGTTCCCGGAGCTGCGCCGCCCCCTCCGCGCGGAGCTTCTTCCTCCGCCCGAGCCGCCGCCGCCGAGCTGCTCCCGGAGCCGCGCAGCCCCCTCCGCGGAGCCGCCGCCCGAGCCCCTCCGAGCTGCTCCGGGTCCCGCCGTGCGCGCTGCAGCCCTTAGGGAGCTCGGCGCATCTCCCGGGGCGCAGGTGCCTGTTAGTGTCCCAGGGAGCCCGAGGGCATCCCCGCCCTCCTGGGTCCTGCTCTAACTCCCTGCGGGCCCCTTTCCGCGGGGAAGGTTGGTGCAGCTCCTGCTCCTCCGGGACGGGGCTCTCCTGTCCTGGGGACACTCGCCCCGGCCTCAGCCCGGCTCCTCGCGGGGCCCCACCCCTTTGGAGGCCTTTTGTGTCTTTATTTCTTTTTCCCCGTCTTCCTACCTTGATAGAAGCGCGAACTCTTCTCACTGTAGCATTCCAGATGGTCTCTCTTTAAATCTCAGGCCGAATTCGTAGATTTTCAGGATGATTTGAAGGTTGTCTAGGTAATTTGTTGGGGACAGGTGATTTGGGGACCCTACTCTTCTGCCATCTTGCCCCTCCTCCCTAAAACATATTCCAACCAAGCAACTTTTAGACCACCCAAGGATTTTGTTGAGTTACCTTTGTTAATTCTTTTTTTTTTTTACCTTTGTTAATTCTTAAAATCTATACTTTTTGCTCACTTCTGTTGTTTCTTCCAGCCAATTAAAAAAAATATATATATATATTTTAGAGAGAGAGCACTGGAGGAGGAACAGAGTGAGAGAGAGAATCTCAAGCAGACCCTCCACTGAGCCCAGATCCCAATGCAGGACTCAATCCCACAATTCTGAGATCACAACCTGAGCCAAAATCAAGAGTCAGATACTTAACCAACTGAGCCATTCAGGCAGCCTTCTTCCAGGTTACTTTTATAGGGGACCCAAGAATCTTATGCTAGTTCGCCATCTACCAGGAATAGAAAATGCTCTCTGGTCTTCCTTCTCTACCAAGCACTGTATCTGTATTCTCAAGAAGTGGTTGGGGTGTGGCGGGTAATATTAGAAAATAGGAGATCGGGAGAAATTAGGTACAACACATAAATTTTGAGAAAAGTTTAATGGAAATAAAATCTTACATTTCTCCAAACTTTAGCAAGAGATGTATTTAAAAAATAATTCAGTATAAACCTAGAAAATTCCTCATACATGTATATCATGAATCACTAACAACGTTTTTCATTGCTGTATATAAACATTGATCAAAAAATTGGAAAACCTAAATGATCATCCGTAGACAATGGTTAAATAAGTAATGGTCCATCTGAATCATGAAATATGATGGATTAGCTAAAATGAATTCAGTCAGTCTGTATATAAACTGATTTAGAAGAATTTGCAAAGTACCATTAAGTGAAAGAAGTTTAAGAATCATTTGTTTAGTATAATATAATTTATGTAAAAATAAAATAGCATCCACAAAACCAAACGATATATTTCTCTATATGCATGCATACTTATATCCTTGCATGTCATAAGGATGGGAAGCAAACATATGTAACATACTGAAATCTGTCAGAAGGAAAGTGGAATTGGCAGAGTGGCAAAAGGGAACTTTCACTTTATTTGTGTTGTTCCATCTTTTTACGATGAAAATGTTAATTATTTATTTACTTAATTTTAAAAGTCTGTGAAAGAAGCTTAGTCTCTGAATGTAACATTCACCGGGTATCTTTTTCCCTACAGAAAGAAAAAAAGTGTTTAAAGATGTCCTGTCATGTTTGAACATGGACAGGACCAGAAAGCTTTTGCCAGATGTTGTTAAACAATTCTCCTTAGATCGAGGATGTATGTGGACACCTGAGACTCCAGGGGACTTAGCCTGGAATTTCCTGATGAAAGTTCAAGCTCTGGATGTGACAGCCAGAGATGCAATCCTCAGACACAAGGTTCCGGGTGAGGATGGCAAAGAGGAATTGCTGGCTGGAATAGAGAATTTGGAAGTTAGAGACAATCAAACCATTAATCCATTGGATGTTCTTTGTGCCTCTATGCTCTGCTCAGACAGCTCTTTGCAGCGTGAAGTCATGTCAAACATGTACCAGTGCCAGTTTGCTCTTCCCCTGCTCCTGCCAGATGCAGAAAACAACAAAAGCATCTTAATGCTAGGAGCCATGAAGGACATTGTGAAAAAGTGGTCAACACAGTCTTCAGGAGGGCCTACAGGGGACACAGAAAAGTTTCTGAAGATGCCTGTCCTCTCCTTTGTGCGCCTAGGATACTGTAACTTCTCCAAGTCCAGAATCCTCAACAGACTGCTTGATCCTGCCCAACTGAAATCACACAAAATCTTTTTCCATCAGGATTTTACTGTCCCAGTGCTTCCCCGACAAATCTCTGATGGCCTGGTTGAGATAATGTGGCATTTTCCGGATAGCAATGGTCCAAAGAAAGACCTCAGTTTTTTCCAAAAGCCTGTTGCTCTGGCCAATCTTCGTGGAGACCTAGAAAGTTTTTGGACACAGTTTGGTTTTTTGGTGGAAGTTTCCTCAGCTGTGTTTTTTTTCACTGACTACCTAGGTGAGAAGGAATGGGACCTGCTAATGTTTTTAGGAGAAGCTGCCACTGAAAGATTCTACTTTGTTCTCAGTCCCCAAGCCCAGGAGAGTGAAGAGGTTCAGCTTTTCCAGAGGGTTCTAAATTTGAAGCCATCACAGCTACTCTTTTGGGAGGGGGAGGAAGCTGGAGAGAGAGGAAAGAATATGGAGCATCTTCAAACTGCTCTACAAGAAGTGATGTCATCTTCACTCAGATATGTGTCCATGGAGGACATGGGCTCCCTGGCCAGGGAACTGGGAATCCAGGTAGACCAAGACTTTGAGAATGTTCAGGTAATTCATAGTTGCCCTAGTGAAAACTTGGCTAGAACAGCTAGAGATGAGAGACAACAAAGACACAGTCAACCAGAAAGCTCACCTGAAGCTCCAACTGAGATGCCTGTAAGAGAGCCTGGGGCTAGCTGGAATCTTCAGAATTTCCACCATACCCCAGTATTCTTGCCTCATCTGGAAAATTCCTGTCCTTTACCAACCAGAATTGGAGGTAACTTTAACCATGTTCCTTTGAAAGCTCCCTGGGTTATGGGCTTCCACTTTGGGTCAGAGCAGAGGTCTAAGTGGTTCCGTCCCTGGCCCTTTCAGAAAATGAGGGACCGTGGTCGAGGTGAAAGTTTTAGATTTCAGTACTTCCAACCCCAGAGGTTTTATTCACCCGAAAGATTTATGAAATTTTCAAGAACGGCTTGGAGACATCACATGAATACATTTGGGAGACCACTAAGACCTATGTTTCAGCATGTACAGGCCTGGCCTAAGAGACCACAGACAATGGGAGCTCTTGAATCTGGGGCAGTGGTCTCCCATGTAGGGCACTTCCATTCCCTGGGTTTACAACTAGTGGGACCAGTTGGGAAGCCACAGCTTAAGCATGCCTATGTCCAGAGGACACAACCAACTAGGGCAACTGGGAAACTTATGAAAACAACATCCCAAAATGAAGGTCTTTACCCTCAGGCCTCTCAACCAGCAGGAGTCATACAAAAGCCTTTAAGATCTGCTTCTCAGCAAGGAGCCAAACTGAAGACACAGGATGGACCTTCAAATCCAGCTTTCCAAATGGGATCCTATCCCAAGTCCAATAGCAAATGTTTACCCAGCTCTCAGTTCCCATCCAACCAGCCCAAGCCATCCCAAGTCAAGCAATCCCAATCTATACCCTCTCAACCCAAACCCACTCAAGCAAAACCCACTCAGTACCGGCCTTCCCAAGCTAAACCCTCTCAGCCCAGACCCACTCAGCCCCACCCCTTCCAACCCAAACCCACTCAAACAAAACCCACTCAGCCCCAGCCCTCACAAGCTAAACCCTCTCAACCCAGACCCACTCAGCCAAAGCCCTCCCAACCCAAACCCACTCAGCCCCAACCTTCACAAGCTAAACCCTCTCAGCCCAGACCCACTCAGCCCAAACCATGCCCACCCAAGCCCTCGCAGTCTAAACCTTCTCAGCCCAGACCAACTCAACCCAAGTCATGTAGGACCAGTCCTTCACAGGCTAAGACATATAATCCAAGGGCAGGAAAACGTTAGTTTTCATAGTTGTTTCTAGAGAACTATGAGACAAATCCTTCACCCCGGCCATTGCTATCATACATTAACCTAAAGAAGAAAGGCAGTGATGATAAGAGATTATCATCATTAGCATGACACAGAAAAAAAAAAAAAAAGATATGCACAGCCTAACTGGTATCATTAAAATATCTGTAAGAATTGTGTTCACCAAAAGGAAAAATATGAAAAGAATTGAGAATAAAATCAAACAGTAAATAAATTAACTGAATCCAACCTTGAGTACTAGGTAGTATATAACCTGAATTCAAGGAATGGGGCTGTTGAGATTACTCCATAAAATAAGGCTCACGCATCTTCAGTGTTGCAAGAAAAACTAGATGTTGGCTACTCCAGAGGTATCTTGGTCAAAACTTTTTGGTTCAGTATCAGCCACCAAGCAGATAATCTTGTTTGTTTGGGATGTTTAAATCATTTTTACTTCTGATGACAGCTCCAATTTGCTTGGATAATGTAACTCATTTGGCCTTTACATGCAGAAATAATGAGCTAAAAACCAATGAAATAAATGATTTTGCACTAACTTGGGTATGATCTGTGAATGTTTTATATATAAATTATTTGTAATAGTTAAGATAATTTGGCTTATTAAAAAATCTGCTATCCTCATGATTTCAAGTTAAAATGTATAATTGAATTTTTAATTTTAGAGTTACAAAGCTTGTAGAAAGCATTGCAATGTTTAAAAGAACTTAAAATTCACAAAATTTACAATTTTACTTTATTGGATTCATTACTATCCTAAACATTTGGCTAAGTTCTGCCAGTTACAAGCATAAGTAAAAGGAATATATTAAACTTAGAATATTTAAGTTTAATTAAGTTTGTAAAAGATACCAAATATTAATAAAAGACCACTTCAAAGATTGATATTAAAATTCACTAGATTTAGAAATTAAATAATAAGATTCGTAAGTTGGATTAAGACCTCTGGTTTTTGAACTCATAACTCTTATAAAATTAATACTAGTTTTAAGTACTAAAATGGCCCCACATTGTCTTCATTGGGTTAATTTTTTTTTCTTTTTCAAGGATGCCAAGGGAAAAATATCATATTGATAAATAGATGAAAAACGATCTTTGAAAAGGAATAACGAATTTCTGAAAACATTCTCATACTACAATAGGCATCCTTCACTTATGCATGTTTTAAACAAGAAACTATTGAGTATTTAGAGGGTGTTAAATCTTTAAAGTTACTGTAAGGATGAAGAAAGAAAGGACTATGCATGTAGGCTTTTGTCTTTATCTTTTCTTTCTTTCTTTTTTTTTCCCTTTTTTTATTAAACTTTTTTTTTTTTTTTTTTTTTAAGATTTATTTATTCAGAGAGAGAGAGAGAGAGGCAGAGACACAGGCAGAGGGAGAAGCAGACTCCATGCAGGGAGCCCGACATGGGACTCGATCCCAGGTCTCCAGGATCACACCCCGGGCTGCAGGTGGCGCTAAACCACTGCGCCACCGGGGCTGCCCCCCCCCCTTTTTCTTAGAGATTTATTTATTTATTTATGATAGACATAGAGAGAGAGAGAGAGAGAGAGAGAGAGAGAGGCAGAGACACAGGAGGAGGGAGAAGCAGGCTCCATGCAGGAGCCCGACGTGGGACTCGATCCCGGGACTCCAGGACCGCACCCTGGACCAAAGGCAGGTCCCAGGGACCGCTGAGCCACCCAGGGATCCCCTGTCTTTATCTTTTCAAGAGAAAAAGCATAACTAGTGTTCATAACTACAGAATCTTTGGTGTAAAAGTGGAGTTCCTCAGTGAAAATAATCTTATTGTTTAAACTTTTGAAATGAGCAATACTTATTTAAAAAACATTTTACTGAATCCTTCTTCAAGATTAGTTCCTGGAGAATTGTCACCAACAGATTCTGTATCAGTCTGGGTCTCAACAATACCCATATGGTACATTCAATTTGGACACCTCGAGGAGAGTTTCATAAAGGAACTATTTATAAAGGGCTGGGCAAGATGTAAAAACAGCGCAAAAGAGAATGCAGTGCCATGGATCTAGTAAAAGTAAGGCACATTGCCCACCCTAAGATCCAAAGGGAGAGAGGGGGTAGTGCTTTCCCTAGTCAGAAGAGCTGTGTGGGAAGGATCTTGGGGCTGGTTGGTTGAGGGGGACAACAGGCTGCAGTGACCTGCAGGGAGCTGCCCAAGAGAGTATGTACTCCACAACTTGGATCCCCAGTGCATCCCCTTGGCCAAAGCCAACCAGAAACCAGAGAACAAGGAGTCCACCTAGGCAGTTTGTGTTGGCCAGTCTTAGGGTTCAAAGCAGGGTAGAAAGTGACTCTGGAGGGGCAAACAGGTGCTGCTTAGCAGATTCCTCCCTTTCCATCTCATTCTTCCTTTTTTCACCTTTCTGCCTTCTTTTGCATTTATTTCTTCAGTAGGAACTGAGAAGACATGGAAAGAGAATGAGAAATCCTGCTATGATCATGAGATCCTATAAATATATTTCCTCTTTATTATAAAACTATAAGCTCGGGATCCCTGGGTGGCGCAGCGGTTTGGCGCCTGCCTTTGGCCCAGGGCGCGATCCTGGAGACCCAGGATCGAATCCCACGTCAGGCTCCCGGTGCATGGAGCCTGCTTCTCCCTCTGCCTATGTCTCTGCCTCTCTCTCTCTCTCTCTGTATGACTATCATAAATAAATAATAAAAAAAATTTAAAAAAATAAAACTATAAGCTCATCTATAGTTTCAAAAATGCAGAAGTAGGCAAACAAGAAAATAAAATAAAAATAGTCTGTGATCTCATAACTCAGAATAATTGGTCATGTAGTCCTCTAACTCACTAATAACATTTTCATATATTTTTTCTATGTAAATACATTTACAGGGGCAGCCTGGGTGACTCAGCAGCTTAGCGCTGCCTTCAGCCCAGGGTGTGATCCTAGAGCCCCAGGATTGAGTCCCTTGTTAGGCTCCCTGCATGGGGCCTGCTTCTCCCTCTGCCTGTCTCTCTCTCTCTGTCTCTCATGAATAAATAAATAAAATTTTAAAAAAATAATAAAAAATATATATATTTACAGGTATCAATCAGGGTTGAATGTGGCAAAATCAAATACAGTGTTGGGGCAGGTAATATAAACAGTATGAAATATTGGTTTTCCAGATGTCTTAAGAAAGTGTGAATTTAAGACATAAAATATAGTTTAAGGGCATCTTTATGTAATGCACAAGTTTGATTGTTTTAAGTCACACATGCTAAAACTCAGAACCATTTATTTTATGCGTATTATTTACCAAACTGAGAGCATTCAATTTGAACCTGACTTTTTTTTTTTGGTAGATTGAAGAGTCTACCCAACGACTTAACCTTTTTCAACACCTGAAAGTCCTTTCTTAAACACCTTAAATCAATTTTTATTTTATACAAGACTCCAAATAAAGATTACTTTTTTTTTTTTCAACATTGGAAAATGCATGTTCTTTGTTGAGATGCTTAAAAGGAGTATAGTCCAATGTGATACAGAGACTGGCATTAGGGGCAAAGCTGCCTCACAAATTGTACTAGCCCCAAAAAACTAGGTTTTACCCACATGCATGGTGACCTTCTGCTTTTCCTTACGTCTTAGAATTTTTTATAGTCCCCTTTGTGACTAAGGTATAGGTTTCTTTTTATTTGCTATATAGGGTCCATGTAAGCGAAGTGTCTATTGGGGAGGATAAACATGACACTGACCGCCATGGATTCAGAAATCTGATTTAATGGGTGGCTCTAAGTGGTAATTTGGTTAAGAGTAGTTTTCAGGGCTTGTTAGGATAAAGGCTGAGATACTATAGCAAAGGGCAGACAAAAATCTAGTGGCTTAAATAATATACGAGCTAATTTTTCCTTCCTGTAACAATTCACCCTGTCTAAGCTGGTGGAGCATCTCTTTTCAGGGTTAATCATGAGCTAAGTTCCTTCCATTTTGTTATTTCATCTCTTTGGACATTGTCCTTTTCTTCACGATTGAAGCCACTCTCTCATTTCCTTGATGCAATCTACAGAACGTGAGGAAAGCCAAATTCCAAAGAGACCAACCTGACTTAGGTTAGAGATGAGTTGGAAATTGCGTGCATCTTTCAATCACACCCCATTGGCTCAAACTTGGTCATATGGCCACGTGTAGGTGTAAATGAGGCTGGGAAAGGTAGTCACCAGCTGAGTGGCCATGCATCCAGGAAGAAGGAGAAAAGCAGCATTTTGCCAAAATATCATAGAATATCAATATCAGAGAGAAGCCCAGAGGAGGAAGATAGAGTCACCAGATTCAATCCTAAAATGCATTCATTCCTACTACCTCAATCATAATTTTTTCTCAGTTATTATAAGATATAAATTATTTTAGTGATGGAAAGGGGTAATAATTGCCTGAATTGAAAGGAGGATTTTGAGTGATTTTGCAGTGAAGATTTTTAGATTATATATTCTTTTCTTTTTATATAAATAAAATGTTGCTACTGTGATCTGGGTATTGCCTGCCCCTGAGTCTATATTATGCACAAGGGCCGAAATGTTTTCCATCATTCTATAATAGAAATATAAACTAGACTGTTCCCTAATCCAAGGTGTCAACATTCTATACACCCTCTTGGTGAGTTTCCTTAAATTCTGAAACAGTGATTATATAATTTGAGCATGCCTAAAAAATCACCAGAGGTGGTTTTTAAGATAGCATATTATTAAATTTTCCCTTAGAGATTGATAAAGTCTAGGGTAAGCCTAAGGAATGGCTTTTTTTTAAATGTCAGGATGCCCACTGACACTGAAGATCCTGAAGATCCTGGGGCCACATTTTGAAAACCCAGATCCCGCCTGGGCTGCAAACCTGTTTATTTGTGCTCAGAGAAAGACATTTTCATGTGGACCAGGAATTCAGTCTGGGATAATTTCCTTGCATTATCATTCTCATTAAAGTCATTATTCATCTCCTGCTGGAAAATTGTGCCCTAAAAAGCTGGTGTAATGAGGTGATAATGAGGTAAAAAGTTTTAGCCATTTAAGATTAGGACCGCTCTTTTCCACCTATAGGTTTCTACATCTAACACTTCCCATTTTGTTGGCAGGTTTTGTAGCTGATTAAATTTAAAAACACATCCTTTTACTTTTCAAACTGTGCTTCTTTCTCTTTGCTCCATGGCTAAGACTTGATTTTTTTTTTTCCCTCTTGAGCCTCAGCCCTTTCTTCCTTTTCCCCAATGTCACTGGTTTACATCATATTATTCTTTCACTAATGGCAGAATGACTTTGCTAGGGATTGATGCAGATGATTTTTGCCTTGGGTCTTAATTTGACACTCCCCTGTCTCTGGGTCTCGCAGGCCAGATCAATTTCTCTGGGTTGGCAAAAGCAGAGAGAAAGGAGAATAGATCAAGATACTGAGATGTTGTAAGTGTCCTCCAGATGGGCCTTTAGCCCTACCCCCCCAGTCATTGGTAAATTCCCCACTTCCACTTCAAGACTCAAGGGTGAGCAATACAACCCAAAGGGAGATTGGAATACTGTGAGCCTTTAATGTCTGTCCCCTTTCCCAAGATAGGATTGGATTAAGGGATCAGATAAGAGAGAAGCAAATACTGTTAACAAAAAAGTACATTAATTAGTACTTCAAAAAAAAAAAATCAGTACTTAAAAAAAAAAAAGGTAAGGAAATTGGTCCTGACTTGATAAAATGCTCAAGACAGGCTCTGTTGTCCTCTCTTGAAATACACCCTGCCCAGGGCTTCCAGCACACTGCTCCTGGCTCTTCTCCAGCCAGTCCTCCTCCTTGCACCTCACTGATCCCCTGCCTGCCTTTAACTGCTGCCTTTCCTCAAGCAGCTCCTGGCATCCTTTTTTTTTTTTTCTTTTTAAATTTATTTATGATAGTCACGGGGGTGGGGGTGGGGGTGGGGGCAGAGACACAGGCAGAGGGAGAAGCAGGCTCCATGCACCGGGAGCCCGACGACGTGGGATTCGATCCCGGGTCTCCAGGATCGCGCCCTGGGCCAAAGGCAGGCGCCAAACCGCTGCGCCACCCAGGGATCCCGGCTCCTGGCATTCTGTCCCCACTACCCAGGTTCCCGTTGCAACGGGATGATATTCGAAGTACTAATTATTATTATTATTTTTTAGATTGTATTTATTTATTCATGAAAGACACAGACTGAGGGGATCCCTGGGTGGCTCAGCGGTTCAGCGCCTGCCTTTGGCCTAGGGCTGATCCTGGAGTCAGGAGATCGAGTCCCGCATTGGGCTCCCTGCGTGGAGCCTGCTCCTCCCTCTGCCTGTGTCTCTGCCTCTCTCTCTATCATGAATAAATACATAAAATTTTTTAAAAAGAAAGAAGAAAGAAAGAAAGAAAGAAAGAAAGAAAGAAAGAAAAAAAGAAAGACTGAGAGACAGAGACAGAGGCCGAGGCAGAGGCAGAAGCAGGCTCCATGCAGGAGGGGGAGCACCACGCGGGACTCGATCTTAGGCCCTGAGCCGACCTGGGCCAAAGCCAAAGGCTCATCCACTGAGCCAGCCCCGCGTCCCCCGACTTACTTTTGGTGCTTTTAAGATAAGGAATGAGACGAACGTTTCTGAAACTAAGAGGAAGACCGGCCAAGGGTTCTCAGCGGCCTCTTTAGTGTGCGCCGCCGCGTTTGGCAGCAGCCGGGTCAGCGCCCCCCGGTGTCGGCCCCGGGCAGCCGGGCCCTCGGCGGCTGCTGCTGCTGCTGCTGCTGCTGCTGCGCGGCCCGCAGAACCCGCCCCGCTGCTCCCCGCCAGGGACTCGGCACCGCAGGGACGCGAGAGCTGGGGGGGTCCCCGGGGGGGGAGGTCCCGGGGGGTGGAGACTCCAGCCGCCGCCGCCGTCTGGGCTCTGCGCGCGCCTGGCGGAGACTTCAGAACCTCCGCCGCCCCCCCCGCCCCCGGCAACCGGAGCCCCCCCCCCGCCCCGCCCCCAGCTCCGTTCTCCCTTTTGCTTCATAGACTCTTGCGCCCTCGAACCCTATCAGCGTATGTTTCTTGAAGGACTTGAACCGGCGCAGTTCTTTATGAAAAATGTTTCTCCTTTTTTCCAAATGTCTTTTTATTTTCTTTCTTTCTTTTTTTTTTTTTTTTTTTAATGTCTAGGCCTTCTTGGACACACCGACTCCTACCCCAAATAAAATCTTTTTTTTTTTTTAAGATAAGGCTTTTCTTCGTTTCATCCTCCTCCCTTCCTCTCCTCCTCTTTTTCCATCCTTCCTTTTCCTTTTCCTCTTTTTCCTCTGACCGATCTTCCCTTTTTTCTTAAAAAAAAAAAAAAATCCAAGATTACATAATATATTTTTTAAATGTTTTATTTATTTATTTATGAGAGACACAGAGAGAGAGAGAGAGAGGGACAGACACAGGCAGAGGGAGAAGCAGGCTCCACGCAGGGAGCCCGACGTGGGACTCGATCCCGGGCCTCCAGGATCAGGCCCTGGGCTGAAGGCAGGCGCTAAACCCCTGAGCCACACGGGCTGCCCAAGATTACATAATATTTGGAAAAAATTCAAACATTGTGGAAAATCTATGTTGTATGAAGTCCTTCGTAATTCTACCCTCTGGAAAGTGGGACTTCTCAATATTGGTTGCAATTAGAATCATCTGGAGAGATTTTTTTTGGTCTGCTGCCAGGCCCATAGCCCACGTCAGAGACACAGCACCCAGATAAGGGTCCTTAGGTAGCTCCAGTACGCAGTCAAGGTTGAGCACCACTGCCCCAGGACTTTGCTGCTGGAAGTGTGGTCTGTGCACCAGTGGCACGAGCAGCAGCATTCAGGGGGATCTCAGCTCGGCACCCTCTCTCTGCCTCCTGAAACCTTCTCTGCATTTTAACAAGATCCTTGGTATTTCATATGCACAATAAAAATAAGAGAAGCGCTTCCTGTAGAAAAATCATTAAAAACAATAAGGAAAACTTTCTCTTTTTTTAATGGTGGCGTGAACTCATTATTATAGACTGAGAGGAAAAAGCTATAAAGGGGAAAAAATAGAAAGTGTAACACAGAATGTCATAATTGGTAGGGCAAGGTCCCAAGAAGTGGTGGGAGGGATAGAGCTGACAGCCTGTTGGAAAAAGTGAACTTTGAAGAGGAAAGGGAATTTGTCATCTTATGACTCTGGGAAGAATTACGATAGACTTACAAGCAGATTTGAGGGCAGGGCAGCTGCTGCCTCCTCATGGCTTTTCTTTTCTATTCTCCTCTAGGAAGAGAAGAGGTCGTCTGCTAAAAATGAATGGGACAAAGAGGACCAACAGCTATTGAACACTCGCTACGTGTCACACAGTATTGTGGGGTTTATTTTTTGTTTTTTATTTTTAAAAAAATCTTAAATTTTTAAAAAAGATTTTATTTATTTGTGAAAGACACACAAAGAGAGGCAGAGACATAGGCAGAGGGAGAAGCAGACTCCCCCGGAGGAGCACCATGTGGGACTTGGTCCCAGAACCCTGGGATCACAACCTGAGCTGAAGGCAGATGCTCAACCACTGAGCCACCCAGGTGCCCCACTACTGTGGTTTTTTAAAAAAGATTTATTTATTTATTTATTTATTTATTTATTTATTTATTTATTTATTGAGGAGGGGGGCAGAGGGAGAGAGAGAGAATCTCAGGCAGACTCCCCACTGAGCACGGAGCCAGACTCAGGGCCCCATCTCTCCACCCTAAGATCCTGACCTGAGCCGAATTTAACTGACCGAGCCACCCAGACGCCCCTCACACAGGGTTTTACATAGAAAAATCCTATGTAATCCTTCCAAGAGCCCTGTGATGCTCAGACTCTAAACATCTATCCTGAGGTTCCTTCTTTATGTGTTCACTACTTTGGTGGCATCACTCAGTCTCCTGACTGTCAATGTTAGCCACATGACTCTGATTGCCTGATCTGTGCTACAAACTCCACCCAATTGTTGACCTGACATTTCTAAAATGGTGCCTGCCTGATTGGAATCCCAAACTGGGCAAAGAGAACTCGTCCCAAAGGTGTACCCCATCCTGGACCCCACTCATCACAAAAAAGCTAAAAAGCCAGGACTTCTCCTGGCAGTACTTCCTCTCCTCCCTCCTCATCTGTCCTAAGTCACAAAGAAGTCTTGTCAACTTGATCTCCACATATTCTGAGTCCTGGCACTTTGCTAACATCTTTACTACCACCAGATCAGCCTAAGCCACCGTCACCTCCCGTTTGGACCAACCACCCTCTCTGCCTCTGCCCTCGACGCCCTGTCACCTGTTCTCTGCATGTCAGCTAGAGTGAGGTGTATGGGTGGGCATGGCCATTTAAAATCAGACCCACAAATAGGGTCGTATAACCACCCCAACACAGCTGCTCCAAAAGTGATCAATAGTTTGTCAGTATCGTTTTACCTATATGTTCACACCTTCCCATTTTTCTTTCTTTAAAAAAAGTCTTTAAAAGCAAATCCAAGATATTCATGTCATTTTGTTCATAAATATTTCAGTAGCTATCTCTAATGGGAAGGATATTTATTTTTTAAAGAGACATCTTTATTTTTTATTATTTTTTTAAAGATTTTATTTATTTATGTGACAGAGAGAAGAGAGAGTGCACAAGCTGGGGGAATAGCAGACAGAGGGAGAGGCAGAGGGAGACGCAGGCTCCATGCAGGGAGCCCGATGTGGGACTCGAACCCAGGTCTCCAGAATCAGGCCCTGGGTGCTAAACCGCTGAGCCACCAGGGCTACCCACATTTATATTTTTTATCTTAGTTAGCCTGCACAACGGATTGTGGGATGGGCATTGCTAGATGATTGTATCTACAGGAAACATAGATTTAGAGAGTAAGGGATTTACCCAAAGGAGTATAATTTGAGGCAGGAATCCTGAAATCCCCTGTTGGGTGCCCTTCCCACCCAGTCCCCGTTCCTCTTTCTTCTGTGTGAGGGCTCCTGTCCTCATTCCTTAGAGCCTTGTATTTCATGATCTTGTATTATAAGGCAAGAAAAAATAAAAATGGGAACAATCATATATTTTCATCGTTGGAAGAAAAAAATCCATATATTTTTAGATTTTCCCACTTAAGTAGTTGCGCTACAAAATTTACGAAAAACATCATTATGCTGCCACCTTCTGGATCTTTTGAAAGCTAACACACCCACAACAATACAAAAATTTAAAACCAGTTCTGTCCAGCTCTTTCTAATCTAGGGCTGACATATTAAACTTTGCATAAATAAAATTATTTCTTTAGTTAATTGGAAAATTTTTTTTGGCTAATTGGAAAAATTCTTTAACAATGTAATACCTACCAAATATGGAGGCTAAAGTTAGAAGTCAGTTATTTTTGTTTATAGGGGATGGAAACAAATATACACAGTTAAAATTTACAAGTAATTCAGGAGCCACTTATTGGCCACTAATTTCAACCTTGTCCAACGATAGCTTTTTAATATTAATGTTAATAGAGGTGGTAGGTAAAATGGCTATTCTATTGCTGATAGAAGTAGAAATTACTACAGTCCTCTGGGAAGACAATTATACTGCTTCTATAAGAAATAAAAATAAAATATCTCTTGGCCCAGTGAATTTACTTATGAATTCATCCTACACATATTCTTGTTGATGCATGCAAAGATGTATAAATGTGAAGAATGTACAATCTCACAGTGTTTATAAAGGGCTAGAAAAATCCAGAAAACTTAAGTAAATGTGGTAATACACCTGTACAATGTAATTCTGTGAAGTTGGTTGAAAATAATGTTGTAGTTCTAAATATGCTGGTAATAATAACTGATTTTACAAGATAATTTTAAAAGAGGTTTTAAAAAAAATATTTAGGCCCAGAACTGGAAGATACTATGCAAAATAAGTACTCTTTTCCTATTTTTTTTTTTTTTTTACTAGCAGACATTTATGTAGTAGAATCTACATTTGGTTTTCTGCCCCTAGAAGAATGATACACTCAGATCTTTAAGAATGGAACATGAGGCAGTAAAGTATAATCTTAGCTTCATAATCTGATACTATAAATAAGATAAAAATAATTTGAGTGTAAGTTATATTGTGTGGTTTCTACTTAGAAAAAAATTTAAACAAGTGGGAAGAAAATCTTGGTGCTCTGTGAGATCCATGTTATGAGGCTAAATTTATAGTGCAATGTCTTTTTTACTTACTCATTATTTAATAATAAAATATTAAATAATTATAGTAATCATGGCCGATATTTATTGAGTCTTTTCTACATGCTGAGTGATTCTCTAAGTGCTTAGCATGAGAGATGTCAGTTGACCCTGTCTAGATTCCGGAAAGACAGTGTAAAGATTACATTCCTTTCTATTTAATAAAATTGTGAGTAAAGAAAACTGAGTGACTTGGCAAAGGTCATATAGCCAGCAAGTGGTCAAATCAGGAATTGAGTCCAAATACTCTGAACTCATATGCAGTGCTCTTTCTATTATACCCAGATGGGTCAAAGGGAAAAAAACCAGTGCAAGTGCCTGTACTGAAATGCTTGATAACACATAAGAAGTTCTAAGCATGCTGCTGGGCTCATCGTAAGTACTCAGAAAATGACTGACCAACAAAAATACTGTTGTTGTTATTATTTTGTTGATAGGAAATAAGGGTAGGTATTTTTCCAAATGACACTAACAAACATCTTCCTCCACAACTCTTCCACTGAAAATTCTCAATTGCATTGTAATGTTTTCATGCTAGTCCATGCTAGTGGACCCATGAGGGCAGGAGTGTCGTCTGTTCTGTTTACTGCTACACCCTGAGGCCTTGGGCACAGCTTAGACTAAAATACTCAGCAAATCCTTAGTAACTAGATTGGGAAAGCAGAAGTTTTTTCTTCTTCTTCTTTTTTTTTTTTTTTATTTTTATTTTTTATTTATTTATGATAGTCACACAGAGAGAGAGAGAGAGAGGCAGAGACACAGGCAGAGGGAGAAGCAGGCTCCATGCACCGGGAGCCCGACGTGGGACTCGATCCCGGGTCTCCAGGATCGCGCCCTGGGCCAAAGACAGGCGCCAAACCGCTGTGCCACCCAGGGATCCTTCTTCTTCTTCTTCTTCTTCTTCTTCTTCTTCTTCTTCTTCTTCTTCTTCTTCTTCTTCTTCTTCTTCTTCTTCTTTTTCTTCTTCTTCTTCTTCTTCTTCTTCTTCTTCTTCTTCTTCTTCTTCTTCTTCTTCTTCTTCTTTTCTTCCCTGTGACATTGTTGGATTACTATAGGTCTGCCATTCTGTATAATTTGTAATGCTTCTCAAGTCTAAGTGGTTATGAAACTTCCTCGTTCAACGTATAGGTGCCAGAAAAAAGTAGATCACCAGAAATTTTCATTAAATATTTTTATGCCTTTGACAGAACATGAGAGACTCCTAACTCTGGGAAACGAACAAGGGGTAGCGGAAGGGGAGGTGAGCCGGGTGGTTGGGGTGATGGGCACTGAGGGGGGCACTTAATGGGATGAGCACTGGGTGATATGCTATATGTTGGCAAATTGAACTCCAATTAAAACAACAACAACAACAACAAAATATTTGTATGCCTTGATGAATGCACCTCCACCAAAGATTTGGTTTGGGCCTCAAGACTGATGATGCCGTGCACATATCGAAAGGGTATAAAAATACATAATGAAGTTTCTGGGGATAGAATACCTCCCAGGTAGGATTCCCAGCTGGCCCAAGAATGGTATGAGAACAGGGAGAGAGGCTGGGTTGGGGTTTTATTGTGATTTGAGGATGAGACTGGGGTAAGATCTCTTCAGAGACACTGCACACACCACTTTCACTGGTATCTCCTTAGCCAGAGGTTAGCATCACGTCCTTGCCTAAATGTAAGGGAGGTTATAAAACTTAGTCTTTATTCCACATCATGTGTCCAGTTCAACATCAGAGTTCTATCACTACATAAGAAGGGGAGAATGAACATAATGGGACCAAAAACACTTTTGGATCCAATTACTGAATGACATTAAGTGGAATACATTAATTGTTTCAAGTCTTTTGTATATAGTTTACTACTCATAAATTCTAGTTAGTGTTCTGAAGGTTGCTATTTTTATAACTTACTTATGGGTTTTAATATGTTTCATAGCATACTAGGTAGGCTGGGGAGGCGAAGCTTAATGGAATAGAAAAGGAGGAGGACCTGGGTGACTCAGGTGGTTAAGCCCCCTGATTTCAGGTCAGGTCATGATCTCAGAGTTGTGAGATTGAGCCCCATGTCAGGCTCTGTGCTGAGCCTGGAGTCTGCTTAAGATTCTTTCTCCCTTTCCTTCTGCCCTCACCCCCCATTTTGAAAAAAAAAAAAAAAGGAGAAAAGAAAACTAAGATTTATTTCTCGCAATATACCAGGCACCTGATTAGAGAGTTTCATTTGTATTTTCTCATTTAGATAAGGCAAGAGAGATAAGCAAAAATAATTATTTTATCCAGGGCCAATCATTGGCAAAATGGTAAGGAAGGCAGTTTTTCTTTCATAACTCACTCTTTCCCTTTCAATAGGTCTTTTCTAAAATGTGTTCTGTGTGTCTATTATTTTACAACAGAATATCCAATATAGAACATAACTGAAAATATTCTGCTATGCAAAATGGTATGTAGGACTTAAGTATAAAGGGAAACATAATTTGTCCAAATAAATACTTAGACATAATTTGGGGTCTTATAAAATGATTATTTCAATTAGATGGTTCCTAAATCTGATAGGTTGGGCTGCCTCATCTCTGGACTTCAAGTAACAGTCATTCATTCCCTGCCCAAACAGAAATAACCAATATGTGGGAGCATCAGGGCCGGGAGTTGGGTGTGATCACACTTGGTTCCTTTTCCTAAAGTTTCCCTACCATCATACAAATATGAGCTGGCTTGGGTAAAGACACCAGAATTTTCTCAAAGGAGAGTGGTTCACGTGGTAAGTATGCTGAGTATTTTACATGAATTCCTTGGTTCCGATTTCTAGTTAGACTGCAATTAGATGATTTTCTTCAATGTATTATACAGGACAAGCACAAGGGCTCTATAATATTGTGATTCATAATAAGAAATCTATATTTGGCCTTCTTCTGTTTCCTGGCACAGAGATCCTAAAACTCTTGGACTCTTCTGTGATGAAAGCCTTAAAGTTATGTCTTGTTATGTTAATGCAATGACTTTTAGACCCCACCTAAGGGTGAGAGGGCTGATTGCTAGTAGAACCAACCATGTGATTAGAGGGTTGGAACTTTCAGCTCCACCCCCTGACGTCTAGGGAGGAGACAGGGACTGGAGGTTGAATCAATGGCCAATAAATTAATCAATCATGACTATGTCATGAAGCCTTTCTAAAAACCCAAAAGGACTGGGTTTAGAGACCTTCCCGGTTGGCGAACAGGTGGGGGTGCTGGTGCTGAAAGAGTGGTGCCATCTGGAAAGGGCATAGAAGCTCTGCATCCTTTCCTCATGCCTTCCTTCTCCTATGTATCTCTTCTATCTGGCACTTCCTGAATTATAGACACTTTTATGATACATTGGTAATCTGGTAAATAAGACGTTTGTCTGAGATCTGTGAGCCACTCTAGTAAATAACAGAATATCATGTCTTTATTTTAAATGATGCCCGTGAAGAAAAATATTCATATAGTGGGGTCATATGAACCTTTACTTTATAATCAGTCAGTTATAAGTATAGGGAAAAACCTGGATTTGAGGTTGGCATCCTGGGTTGGAGGGGGTCATTGGAACCTCCAATTTGTAGTCGGTTGGAATGTAGATAACAGTCAAGGCTTGAAGCTGGAAGAGAAAGTGGGGTGGGGGCGGGGCAGTCTTGTAGGACCAAGCCCTCAGCCTATGGAATCTGGCACCATCTCCTTGTAGATAGTGTCAGAATTGAGCTGAATTCTTGGACACACTGTTGAATTCTTGGACACCCTGTTTGTATCTCAGAATTGCTTGGTGTTGTATGGAAAGAAAATCCTGGCCCCATTTTCCAATTGAGTTTCAGAACACTAACAGGACTTCATCCAGCCCTTGAGAATTTTGGATCATGCCCCTGGAAAAAGGCTCTTCCACCTGCATGTTTGGAAATCTTCTAGCAGTTGAGGGGCCCAGTATACGTGATGTCAGCTCCTTTATGCCCATACTACAAAGTCAACTCCTGGCATATAGTATTGCAGGGGTAGGAAACCACCTTGGCTTTTCAATTCTGCTCACTTGGCAGATTTTCTAACATCACCTGCCAAATGGGTCCTGAGAAAATCTACTGGGTAAATGAAAGAGAGTGAAGCAGCTGCAGCTGCTCCACAAGAGATCACATTGCCAGCAAAATCCCTCTGGTGCTGTGTGTGCTTGCCTGTTCTTCCTAAGAGCACCTGCTTGTAGTTACCCTGAAAGGCAAAGAGAAGGGCTTGAGCAAGGAAATATCTGCTGTCCCTTATTGTGGTGCCCTTCCTGAAGGAGAACACCTCTTGCTCTTTGGGAAAATGGGATATATACTCCATCTTGCCTTTGTACAAGCAGTCAGTAGCAATCTGTTGGCTTACACATTGCCTCCACCAGAGCAGCTTCACCCACTTGACTGGCCACTGCAGTCGTGGAGAGAGATGGCAGTGGTGATGCTGTTGTCAAGAAGCCCCAGGCAAAGTAGATGAAATGTTTAGTCACTGCAGCAGAATGGGCTGGAGGAGGAGGTGAGGCCAGAGTGGGCGCTCTGAGAGCCAGGAGTGTTGGCATCTCTGGCTCAGCTCTGCCACGACTGGGACTGAAAGGCCAATATATTGCTTAATTTCTTTCTTAGTCTTTTCCTTGCTTTTCTTTTGTCTTTTCTCTTTCAAGTGGGACTTTTAAGTGGCCCATTCTGGAGACGGATTATTTGAAGCAAAGGATAAATTGTTAAAGCTAAATTTTAGGCTTCATGACAGAGAAATATTTGGATAAAAGGAATCTGGAAAATAGACTTGGAACAAACGAGTGAAAATTGGCACGGGGGATTTTTTTGTTGTTGAAAGAGAAGTGATGAAAAGAGAGGGCAGAGACAGAGGCTAGGGCACATGGCAAAGTCTTTGCAACACGCTAGTGTTGCTGCTAACTCAGGAGAAACACTGCTTTACTGTGTTGAATCTATCCTGGAAGAGTCAGGCTCAATAGCTCCTTTCACTACTTGGCAGCGTAATTCATCAGTGGCATTCTTGCCATATATTTTTGAAGGCTGCTCTTGGATGGAATATGAAATGCTTTAGAAACCAATTTTAGTTACAGGCAGCATCGTATTTTTTATATTCTTGCCGAAGGGACTTAGGGTGAGCAGCAGGTCAATTTTATCTTTTTTTTTTTTTTTAACCAAAAGGGCACATCACTCAGCAGAGTACTTAGTGGTTATGAGAGTGAAAACCAGTTCCCTCAGCTAAGGTGTAGGCAACATATTGGATTCGAAAGTATAATACACTTTCTTTCTTGAAATAGGTCTAATCAATATACTTTTTGTACTTTATCAGGATCATTCATTAATAATTGATGAAACCTTAGGCAAAGCTTTTCTTGAGAGGGTTAGAAACTCTGGCTGGAGTTACAGCCCTGGGATCTGGGGTTGTATTTATGAATGTTATTCTGCAAAATACTCTGAGCACTTACTATGAGCTCAAATGCAGAGCGCCACTGGGTCTCAGAACTTGTTTGGGGAAACATTTAAATATCTCTTTTGGTACAAGGGTCACATAATCACTCCGTCATGCGATGCTTAATTGTAAAAGGAATGGGGATGTTGTCTCACCGAGTGCAGGGTTGCTTCCAAGCAGAGTTTTTAAGGATAATGAAGGATGGCTCCTTAGGTTCTTACTGCGAGTAGACAGGATGGGATCTGGTCAACAAGGAGCAGAACTGGCTCAGTTAGGAGCATATAGAGTTCATCTGTGGTAACAGAGCGTAAGGCAGAGAGTATTGGAGCACAGATGCTGGTAGGCAGATGCACAACGGGAACAAGTGCAAATCCTCTTCTAATGCATTCCATTTTTTAATGAAATAAGCAAGGTGTTGGTTAAGAATGAACGTGAGAAAGTAGATTTCAGAGGTAATGTGTGAGGGGAAAAGTGAGTATGAAGTAGTTACCCACACGTGTTCCCGTGTAAGAAGTTTTGGATTTTTTTCTGCCTAAGTTACACTCACCAACTTTCCCCATTGCACCCACGACCTATTCCTACCATCCCAATGATCATTAAATAGAAGCCAGTGAAGAAAGATTGAATGACAAACCTGGCAAGATAAATGAGAGAGGAATGTCGTACGGGACAGACATGCAAGACAAAGAATGGTAAAGCCCAGGATGGATTCTCCCAAGCCCTTATGGGGCTGAGAGAGAGCTGTTTCTGCCACTTAAAATCACTCATTTTCATGTGCCTTGGAAGACACCAGTTTAGTTCCAGAGGTGAAAGTTAGGGCAGAGACTCCTTTCCTGCCTTGACTGCCTCAGTATTGTAAATCAGTTTGCTCTGACAGGCATCCCAGGGAATCTGGAGATCAAAACGACTCAGTGTGACTCCAAAGTTATCATTCTTCTCTTCAGGGCTCCTGGAAGAGAAACGTGAAGTAGAATTTCTGCTACTGAGTTAGGAGTATAAAGAAGCAATGCATTGTAACCAGAGGCGACACAGAGTACATTTGTTCTCTGGGAGTATGTGGAAGTTTTTTTTCTCGTGGTTCAGTTTGCTCGGTGAAGTGGAGATCAAGGTTATTACCAGAGAGACAAATGCAAGTTCATAGGAGAGATTTTAAAAAAGGAAGTGTGAAATAGTCATAGTGAACAACTGAATGGACCGGGCAGTGTAGTGTGATTACTGCTTAATGGACCACCTGAAGTTTATGGTCATGAATTTAAAGTAAGACCAATCAGAGGCTACAGGAAGAGAATTGGACTGGGTGTAACCAGGGTTGTGATTTTGATACATAAATACACACACACACACACACACAAAAACACACACACATATGCTAGAGATAAATGATGGGATGAGATGGGAAGAGTTGACTAGGGTAGCTTCAATCAAAAGAATGCAAGAATTTTTACACTGAAACACTTGTGGATAACTATTTCATGCTTTTCCTCTCATACATTCAATTTCTCTTTTTTTCCCTCTCCCTCTCTTCACACACACACACACACAGTTTACATATATTAATTATATGTAATAAAGAGGGGGAATAAAAGCATATATTTGTATTTTCTTATATTTGCATAAAAGAAATGCCAGAAAGATACACTCAAACTAACACGAATGGTTACTTATGCAAATGCTTACTAACAGGAGAGTAGAAGGACAGAGATGGAGTTTTTCCAATCCTTCACAAACTATAGTTCCCAAAAATAGTAGAGAGGGGAACATGTTCCAACTTACTCTACAAGGCCCTTATTACTCTGATATAGAAACTAGAGAAAGACATCATAGAAAAACATAGATTAATATCTCTTATTGGTATAGACACAAAATTCCTCAAGAAAAAACTAGCAAACAGTCTGGTTACATACCATGGCTAAATGGGGATTTATTCCAGGGATGCAAGATTCATTCAATGTATGAACATTAACCATTTGTAATATATTAAAAGAATAAAAGACATAAACCACACAATCATCTTAAGATGCAGAAAAAGCTTCTGAAAAATTCCAGGGTCCTTTTATGATATAAACACTTAACAAAATAGGAGTAGAAAGGAACTTTCTCAACATTTATGAAAAACTCACAGCTAACATCACACTGAATATCAAAGGACAGAAAGCTTTCCTCCTAAGATAAAGAATAAGACAAGGATGTCTGCTTTCTACTTCTCTTCAATATTGCACTGAAGATTCTAGCCAAGGCAATTAGGCAAAAAAAAGAAATGAAGGGCATCCAGATTGAAGTGAGGAAAAAGTAAAATTATTTCTCTTTGCGGATGATATGATAAGTAGAAAATTATAAGGAATCCAACAGAAAACTATGAAAGTTCATCAAGGTTATGAGATCTATGATTCATAAACAAAAATGATTGTATTTCTATAAACTAGCAATGAACAAAATGAAAATATATTTTTTTGCAAATAAAAATATTTTATTTATTTATTTATTTATTTATTTATTTATTATAAAAAATATTTTAAGTCCATTTACAAAAGCATTGAAAAGAATAAAATATTTAGGAATAAATCTGACCAAGAAGATTCAAGATTTGTATGCTGAAAACTTTAAACCATTGCTGAAAGAAATTAAAGAAGACCTTAATAAATAGAAAGACACACTGTATTCATGTATTGAATGGCTTAATACTGTTCAGGTGGTAACATTACCCAATGTCATCTACAGATTCATTGAAGTGGCACCTGAGTGGCTCAGTGGCTGAGCATCTGCCTTTGGCTCATGATCCCAGGGTCCTGGGACTGAGTCCTGCATCAAGTTCCCTGCAGGGAACCTGCTTCTCCCTCTGCGTATGTCTCTGCTTCTCTTTCTGTGTCTTTCATGAATAAATACATAAAATCTTTTTTAAAAATTCAATGTAATCCCTATCAAAATCCCTGTGACCTTTGCTGTAACAATGGAAAGCTGATCTGAAAACTCACATGGAATTACAGGTAACTCTCAGTAATCATAATAACTTGAAAAGAAGAACAAAGTTGGAAGACTCATAATTCCTGATTATTGCAAAGCCACAGTACTCTAAACAGTGTGGTACTGGCATAAAGATAGAAATATAAAACAATGGAATAAAATGAGAGTACAGAAAAAGATTCATAAATCTATAGTCAATTGATTTTTTAAAATGTTTATTTATTTATTTTTTAGAGAGAGCCAGCGAGCACATGTGTGATTGGGGGAAGGGCAGAGAGAGAAGGGGAGAGAGAGAGAGAGAGAGAGAGAGAGAGAGAGAGAGGAGACTCCCAAGCTGACTCTCTGCTGAGCACAGAGCCTGATGTGGGGCTTGATCTCACGACCCTGAGACCATGACTTAAGCTGAAATCAAGAGTCACATGCTTACCTGACGGAGCCACAGAATATTGTATATTCTGGCACACCCATAGACTATTATTCAGCCATAAAAGGAATGAGTTACTGATACGTGCTACAAAATGGATAAACCTTGAAAACATTCTGCTAAGTGAAGAAGTCAGTCACAAAAAGGCATATATTATGCGAGTCCATTTGTATGAAATGTCCAGACGAGGCAAATCTAGAGAGTCAGAAAGTAGGTTGGTGGTTTCCAGGAGCTAGAGGTTGTGGGCAATGGGAGGGTGACTGCTAATGGGTATGAAATTTCTTTGGGGAATAATGGAAATATTCTGGAATTAGATGGTCGTGATGGCTTCATACACATGTGAGTAATTTTTAAACCACTAAGTTATGCACTACAAAAGGGTGAGTTTTATGTTGTGTGAATTAGATCCCAAAAAACAAATATAGCAGACAGGCAATAAGGGAGCAAATGATTGGGAGGGTGTGGCTATACATTGACAACATGAATGAATGAAGGGGTATAGAAGTCAGAAACACATTCTACAGAACTTGATGACTGGGTGTGAGAGGCAGTGAGAGGGAGGAGAAATTCAGGAATGATACAGAGGTGACTTATAACCTTGTATTTCGTGGATTTATTTATGTATTTGCCCATTCCATTAAAATACACGTTCCTCAATCTATCCTGACTGAATACATAGGGTCCATTCTGCAGGGAAGGAAAAGTAAGTGGCAATTTCCGACTAAATCATCAACGAGGATTTCCATTCTCATGGGTCTGTTTAATGCAGTTCAAGAGTGCTGCTCAGTTTTCCCTGGGAAGAGAGACATTACTTCCTGCGTTTGGATAATTTTGAGGTTTCCTCTTTTTGGTCTTGATGAGAGAAGCACTAACCTTTATTGATTCCACATTAAGCGTTGGATGTTGTATCAAGGTCTTCCCAACTTTTTCCCTGAGTGGTGCTGTCTTCATTTCACCTGGACACAAGTTTTGGAAGACTTCTTTTTTTTTTGACAGTAAAAGCATTTATTAACATGAATTGATTTCACTTTTTGCTTAATCAAAGTTATAATAATGCAACTCTCAATGGGGCCTTCTCATTGGTCTGAACTGTCACTCACAATGCTAGTTGATATAATTTCATCTAAAGAAGAGGATCTTGATACTTTAATGCCTGTACATTCTCATTAAATTAAATTACTTAATTATTATTATTTTTTTAGATTCTCATTTTAGATCATGTAAATTTCAATCAGTAAAATACCTCTTGGTCCTGGTGACTATCTTCACAGACCCAAAAGAAACTAATGTCACGTAATTGGTAATTTCCCTGGTAATTAATTATTAATCAGTTTACTTCTGATTGATTGCAAGTTGATTGTTCTCAGGAAGTCACTCAAACTGTGTATCATTGGGGGATACTCTGGATAAATTGTTTTGCTAAAATTTTTCTTTGGCTTGGATCTGTTTATGGATTAAAAACTCATTTATTCATGGATGTGGAAGGTGTGGAGATCTATACGTACTTAAGATGTTTCAGTGTGCATTTTATAGATCTTAAATTTCAACAGTCTTAGAAAGAAAGTTTAATTATCTTTTATTTTTTTAAGGGAATTGAGGGTTAAAAGGCATACCTGGCTAGCTCAGTTGGAAGAGCATGTGGCTCTTGATCTTGGGGTCATGAGTCCAAGCCCCATATCGGGCATAGAGATTACTTAAAAAATAAAATCTTAAAAAAAAATTGAGAGTTAAGACGATAACACAGATAACAAGTGGTAAAACTTAAATTTGAGACAAGATTTGTTCTAAGTCCTTTCTGGCAAGCCACGTTCTCCCAAGAAGCAGGCCTATACTTGCTGAAGCTGAAGAAGGAACAAGAAGAGAGTAAAACAAATTTCTTTAGGAGTGTAGGTGCCTTATTACATCATCACGTGCCTCTAAATACAAATGATCAATGTACTTTATTTGTAGGCTCACTATGAAATGAAGTAGCATACATTTGTAAACATGATCACATCAAGATTGAGGATATGTATCAACAGTGCACTGAAGTGAGGATCTATGAATCACCAGATCAACCTGGCCTCCAGACCAATCTTTCAATCCTGGTATTCATCAAGTGTTTCATGAAGATGCTTGTTTCTCTTACCGCAGTTGTGTCCTCACAGTCTACCCCAGCTCCTTCAGGCAAATGAATAAACAAACAAGCCAAGAAAAGTCAGAGAATCTTCAAGATGCTATTCTACAGCACTATGAGATAAAAGAATGGCAGCTAACAAAATAATTTTAAATTTCTTTTTTTGAAAAAAAAAAATAAATAAATAAATTTCTTTTTTTGAATAGGTAATGCATTCATCAATGTATTACAAATATAAGCTAGTGTAAAGTAAAAGGTCTTCGTCCCATCTCTTTCTCTATCCTATTTCCATCTTTCCACCTAGTGCCCTTCTCATATGCATGCCCCAGGAGATAACAATTTTTTAGTTTATTGTGTATTTTCCAGAGTTTCTTCATGCAGGTATAAACCAATATGAATATGTATTCCTTTTAACCCCAAAGTAATTGCTGCTCTGTATTTCCCCTTTTTCTCCTTAACAGTGTATTTTATAGATCTTTCCATAGGAGTGCATGGAGAACCTCTTCAGTTTTCAGCAAAAACAATGTTCCATTTAATGTGTATACTATAATTTATTTAATGAATCCACTATGATGCATGTTTGTATTGTTTCTTTCTTTTCTTTTTTTAAAGTATGCTCTGTGCCCAAGGTGAGGCTTGAACTCACCCGGAGATGGAGAGTCACATGCTCTACTGATTGAGCCAGGCAGGCACCCCTGTGTTGTTTCTATTTTTTTGTATTATAGCTCATATTTATTGGAGTAGGCTTACTATATTCCAGGCACAGTGCTAATTACTTTACCTGGATTTATTTATTTATTTATTTATTTTATTTATGATAGTCACAGAGAGAGAGAGAGAGAGAGAGAGAGGGGCAGAGACACAGGCAGAGGGAGAAGCAGGCTCCATGCACCGGGAGCCCGACGTGGGATTCGATCCCGGGTCTCCAGGATCGCGCCCTGGGCCAAAGGCCGGCGCCAAACCGCTGCGCCACCCAGGGATCCCCCTTTACCTGGATTTATTTCATAGAACAATCTTATGATTTAGATAATATAATTTCTACTTTTCAGATAAGGAAGCAAGAGTATTTAAGAGGTTGAACAGCTTGCCCAAGATTCGAATCTAGACTCTGGCTTTAGAACACATATTTGTACACAGATTAGTGCCTTAGGGCTTTCAGGAGAATTCTTACTTTTAAGCAGTTTCTAGTCATGTATTTTTTTTTCTAAGATTTTATTTATTTATTCATGGGAGACACAGAGAGAGAGAGAGGCAGAGACACAGGCAGAAGGAGAAACAGGCTCCATGCAGGGAGCCCGACATGGGACTCGATCCCAGAACTCCAGGATCAGGGCCTGGGCTGAAGGTGGCGGTAAACTGCTGAGCCACCCAGGCTGCCCTCTAGTCATGTATTTATGACTGTTCTTCACTGTTTTCTAAAACTTTTTCATAAACGTTTGAGGAGTTGTATAATTCAGGATTTAATTTCTTGACCTATGGAACATGTAATGATAAATCTGATATCAAAGTGTATCTGTGTAAAGAAAGCTTAAAAAAAAAAAAAAAGAAAGCTTAAGGAGATAAAGCTTAAAATTATGGCATAGACCGACATTTTCTGCAGGTGATTACTTTTTAATGTAGGGCTATGATATGCTGAACTCCTGATCTGGAAAAACAATGACAACAACAACAAGCCAACTTTCTGCATAGATACCCCAAGTTTATCATGCAGATTGAAGAAATGACCTTGGGATCCCTGGGTGGCGCAGTGGTTTGGCTCCTGCCTTTGGCCCAGGGCGTGATCCTGGAGACCAGGGATCGAATCCCACGTCGGGCTCCCCGTGCATGGAGCCTGCTTCTCCCTCTGCCTGTGTCTCTGCCTCTCTCTCTCTCTGTGACTATCATAAATAAAATAAAATAAATTAAAAAAAAAAAAAAGAAGAAATGACCTTGTCCTTTGCTATTCGCCCTTCCTCTGCTGGTCACTACACAAAGCAGTTAAAGGACCACGAAAATCTTTGCATTTCCTGCTTCCTTCTCAGAGCTGTGTGACTTAATTCAAATTTGAACCAAATGAAATGTATCTTGGCTTTGCAGGCTACCGCTGCAATGTGCACTGCAGATAACTGAAAAACCCAAACGACAGAAACCCAAACAGATCCAGGCCTTCTCCTAAATTTAGCAGGTGCCTGCCACTATTGAAAACCTTGAAAATCGTGTCTTATCGCTTCCTGATTGTATTTTGATCCTTGCCATCTGCAGCCATCAGGGCCACCAGGGCCAAGGCAAGTCCAGTGCTGTAGAGGGCAACAACTGTCCAAAAGGAAGTGTCATGCCCTGGAAATGCTTCTTCTTTTTCTTTCTTTCTTTTCTTTTCTTTTTTTAAAAAAGATTTTAAAATTTACTTATTTGAGACAGAGAAAGCACACAAATGGGGGGGGGGGCGCAGAGGGAAAGGGAGAAGCAGGCTTTCCGCGGAGCAGGGAGCCCAATGCAGGGCTGGATCCCAGGACCCTGAGATCATGACCAGAGCCAAAGGCTGCCGCTTAACCAACTGAGCCACCCAGGCGCCCCTGGAAATATTTCTTAATCTATTTAAACCTTAAAACATTGTTCCTTGGGACTGGATACCAACAGAGAGTATTAATCTAGTGACCTCAATTTTTTCTTTCTTTTTTTGTGACCTCACTTTAAAATAATGCAGGCGGTCTCTCCTTTGCTGTTCGCCACTGCTCCCTTGTGGTGAATTCAATAAATGTCTATCAATCAATCAATCAATCAATCAATAAACAGACAAATAAAATAATGCACAAATCACAGTACTGAATGCAGTGCTACCAGCAGAGATGGACATCTTATTAGGCATATGATAAAGCACTTAACTGTCATTGTTTTGCTGAAAAGTTCCTTTAGATAAAGTACTGCCTAGCAGCCGTTTTTCATTCTCAAACTATTCACACAATGACGCTTTAATGGAAAAAGAGATACAGCCTGGATCACTTATTAGCTTAACAAGCACTTGACTGGGAGACTAAGAGGATGCAACGTTTCTTTCTCCTGAGTAGTTTAACTCCAGCGCCTAAAGCTCTTGTACCAACCACTCAAGGGACTGCAGCATGCCTGCCACTAGGGGGTGCTGTTGCCCTTTGCTCCAATCTCTGGAAGTTTCAGTTCTGACCTCAGACTCAACAAGAGAGAAAAGGAGGCTTAATTCTTCCTCACCAAGTTTAGTCCTCTCATGCTCCCGGAGTCAGTGGAACAATTCAGAATAAAACGAATGGCTAGCAAATGAAATAGGCTTGTTAAGATGTTTGCAAATATCTCCCCAAGGTGGACCATAATAGCCTCTTGATATCATCACTGGTCTGTTTCATTAGGGTTTGAAGATGTTGAAGTTTTTGAGGTGCTACCAAGGGAAGTGAAGACTAATGGGTAATAGGGAATGTGTCATAGCAGGAGAGAGGGAGAGGACTGAGGCCTTGCGAACCCCCTTCCCAAGTCTGGCAGCAATCTTCTTTCTTCTTCCATTGATCCAGTGTTGGCTCAGACACCGTTTGCTAGAGCATGTCTGTTATATCAGTTTTGAAGGTTGTCAGAAATACAAATTCTGGGTCACATGAATTTGCAAAACTCCGGTTTGAAAAACGTTTTGAGAAATTTTACTTGGTGTGTAACTTTTAGAAAATTTAATTTACAATGCACTGTGCAATGTGTTTTGTGACTCTAAGGCTGAACATTTGCTAGGGGTAGACACCCTAACAGTGGTTCTCAGTGGAAGGGGATTGATTTGGTCTCCAGAGGACATTTAGTAATATCTGGAGACATTTTTGATTGTCATGACTTAGGGAAGAGTATCACTGGCATCGAGGGGGTAGATAACCAGGGGTATTACTGAGTGTCCTCCAATGCACAGGACAAGTGTCCCCTACCACCTCTACCAACAAAGAATGATCAATGCCCTAAAGGCCGGTAATTCACAGGTTGAGAAACTCTTCTCAATAATATATGCTTCCTACACATATTTAAACATAAAATTGGGCAACCTGGGTGGCTCAGCAGTTTAGCGCTGCCTTCAACTCAGTGCGTGATGGTGTCCCACCTCGGGCTCCCTGCATGGGGCCTGCTTCTCCCTCTGCCTGTGTCTCTGCCTCTCTCTCTCTGTGTCTCTCATGAATAAATAAATAAAATCTTTAAAAAAACCCCGTAAAATTAATTATTTTTTATTAGACATATCTTGTAGCACCAGACTAGAAAATATGTGGGGAAACTTTGTTTATCCACAGTTTATCCACAGTTTTCTGATTAGGTTTCAATTGCCCAGTAGTGTGGTTTTTTTCCCTCAATATTCCTTCTCTTTGAGAGCCACTTGTCTTTGTTGACTGACCTCTCTTTATGATTCTCTTAAATTGGTTTGACAGTACATTGTTTTGGTTTTCCTTCTCCTTCTGTAACCTCTTTCTCTCCTTTTTGGCTCTTCTTCCTTCTGCTCCCTGAGTTGTGGCAGGTCTTATGGTTTTATGCTTCACTGTGATCACTCTCTCATGACTTCGCTTATGTATTATCCTCGTGCCAGTAGCTCTATCTATATCCCTGTGAAAGGAAGTTCCTATATTTCTTTCCAGAAATATCTACATTTCTGTTATGTGTTGGTTGTTTTCTCCAAAATAAAATGTTCTCTCTCCAAAATCACCTCTTCCTCTTCAACTTCCCATTTCTCTCTTTTATTCATTTGTTATATTTCCCCCATATTCTCAGTCAGACATGAAACCATGTTTAATCACCAAGCCTTGTGAATTTTCTGGTCTTTTGTCCATCCCTTCTTGAATGAGGCCTGGTTACCCCTTGTCTGACTGCTGAAATAAATTCCAAATCACGTGTCCTCCTTCTGTTCCTTACCTATGTGGCCCACATACCACCACTGTTTCGATCATTTGGAAACATCATTTTGATTCTTTCTTTAAAACTTCCATTGAGTGAGTTCCTATTGTCCTTTGAATTAAGTCCACACAACGTATGCCAGCAGTCAAATCTCCCACCTGAGGGGAGTGGAGTAAGGTTCCCACCTGCACTTAAAGCTTTTGTTCTAATGGCTCCTCCACTGAAATTCCAACAGTTGAAGAAACACTATTCATGTGAGAGCAAAGATATGGAGATGGGAGACTGCAAAACACTTGGGGAAAGGAAGTTTTTGTAAACTTTTTAAATGTTCTCTGGGATATAGTCCCTGTGAGCTGCACAATTCAAGTTCTAAATTATTATAGGTTTACTGCATGCATGTGTCATCCTCTAGACTAAGGATATTCTATACATGGGCTCATATGATCTTTATAGCATGTAAGGAATAAAAATAATGAAAGATATTGCTGTCAAAATCTATAGCCTATTATATTATGTGTCCTCAGTAAATATTTGTTGAATTAGAATAAACAAATAAATGAATGCATTCACGTATGAATGACAGGCTACCACAGCAGGGCTGTTGGTATCTACTTATTATATCCCCTCAGCAGTTTTCGCTACACGACAAAAGCAAATACCTGCAAATACTGCTGATACCTGCAACAGTCTTCCTGAAGGCCCTTTCCTGCCCTAACTACCAGGGCTGCTCAGCCTACCTCCAAGGCAAATTGGAAGTGTTAGAGAGTTGAGTCTAGGAGCCACCCTCAATCAGAGAGTGTATTGGTTGATATATTCACTTAGTTGGAATAGCTCTGAGAAGTGCTCTGCAGTGTCCCCCAGATTTCCACACTGGGACTGAGTTCTAATCGCCACAAGGCAAAGTACCTTTTACTGGTGACCTCTCCTTCCTTGTCTCCCTTTTCCATCCCTCAGCTACGATCACTTCTCAAATCAGAAAACCAAACAAAACCCCACAAATAACCCAGCCAAAACCCAGATAAAAAAAACAAAAGCCTCCCAACCCCCCTCAAAAAGCCTACTTGCAATTGATTTCCTGTCTCAGAATCTGCTTTCAGGGAAATGCAAATGAGTCCTTGAATGTAGAATTGTAGATTGAGTACTTTTTTTTTTTTTTAAGATTTCATTTTTCTGTAATCTCCACACCCAACATAGGGCTTGAACTCACAGCCCGAAGATCAAGACTTACACACACCACCAACTGAGTCACTCAGTCTCCTCTGCACAATGAGTTCTTAAGAAGAGTCCATAACATCTGGAAATCATGCAACTGGAGTTGAATTAAAAAAAAATCTTTCAGGAATTAGGGGGTCATCTTCTCTGTTGCAAAATCTCTCCCACACAAATCACTAATGATTTTAACAAAAGATGTGGAAAGTTTATCTCTGGAAGCCCAAAACTAATTTATAAGAGGAAGATGGGGGTTGGTCTCTATTATTCAAATTCTTAGGATAAAGAAAGAAATAAATCATTAAAACTGGAAAATATATTTTTTTTGCAAAGTATTCACTAATGGAATGTTTAGTTATAAAATTACTCTCAACTCAAAATCCCTTTCCCACTTAACACTTGAGTCTCGCCTATTTATAATGCCCTAGCAGCAAGCATCAGAATATTTGGCCAAACCATGTGAATCAAACCATAGCTTAGCTTCAGTAAAAAATCTGAACTCTTGCCCTCAAAATGCAGCTTTCCTGCAGTCTATGAAAGTGATGTTGAGAAATGCTAGAATCAATGCAAACCTGTGGGGAATGAGGATCTATAAGAATTAGGCAAGACAATAATGGGGGAAGAGATAATGGACAGATGATGATGACCAACGATAGGAACTTTCCAACAGTGATCTCCAAAAAGGATTAAGGGGAGAACTTGGGGAAATTGGTGATGCTATTCAATGTTTGCAAAACATGATGCTGTTTTTGACCATTCTGTGAAAGTCAAACACGAGGAAATGAATGTAATACTGTGTTACGCCGTGTGTGTGTGTGTGTGTGTGTGTGTGTGTATACACAACTATAGTATACTATATATATATATAGTATAGTTGTATTGTTTTCCTTTTTTTTGTTGGGGGGAGGGGTGGAGATTCCACTCCAGAATGTTCCATTTATATCCTGAGTGACAGAACTGCATTTATATCTTTTTTTCTCACAGTGTTTAATCTCAAAGTTTGGTGTACAACACCCTTTAAGAGAATCATGAAAACAGCCGCTTAGTTTAGAAGATTGAAAGAGGAAGGGGGTTTATCCCTTGCCTTACATAAAGTCTCCTTTGGTTGAAAATCATATAAACATTGAACTGAGAACATTTGCTGCCTTTCTTGATTTACAGATGTTTTCTTAGAACTATACTTCCAAATAGTTCCAGCTGGTTATAGCTAAGGCCTGTGTAAATTGATAAGATGCATCTGGCTTTAAAACACAGACTAAGTCCGGGGGCAGGCTCTTGGTGTCCCCAGAGAATCTGGTTGGGGTAGGAGCTAAGTCTTAGAACCACTTGCTCTGTTTATGAGTGCCAAGTTAATCCCCAGCAGGGAGAGAGAGAGGGAGCAGGCTGCTGGGCTCTTCCTGCTGTTGAAAATTCACTGGGCACTCACTGGAAGTTTTCTTCCTTTCTTCTGCCCTGAATGTTTTTCCAAACATGAAGGTAAGATAATAATTTCATTACTTTTGTGAACGAAGCAATCTCAAAAGGGAGCGAGGCTTAACCAAAATGACTCAAATAAGGAGAAGACATGGGGAAATAGGAAAGACAAAGATCTGGGGGTAACTTAAAACAACAAAAAAATCCTTGTTTAAATATGTTTAACAATTCGGCCAAAGTGAATTCCATTTTTTGTTTGTTTCTTTTGTTTTGCAGTAAAATTACTGGTTCAGAGGTCTGGGAACCAGAGATTGGAGGCAATGTTTATGAAAGTCCTGAGAAAACGATTAAGAAATACAATAATACCATTGTTATTTCTTAGGGAAAACTTCCTTCCAGTGTATTTTGTTTGTTTATTTGTTTGATTTGGGGCCATGCCATGAGCCCCCATGACTTGACTTATGTAAGAGTCCTGGAGTTTCAGAATTTGGAATCCTTGATGAAATATCAGGAATGTGAGAGTGGAGGATACAGATGGATGGAATGCAATTAAAGGTTTACCAAATATACTTGTTGGCCCCAATACAACATAGCCAAATGTTAGGAAAATTACGATTCAACCAGTGAGAGGACCAGAGACAGCAACTTCAACTTATTTTTGCATCACTTGTTATTAATTTGTGATTGTTCTATCTTGTCCATTTGTTAAGATACTCTTTCTGAAGTTGGGAAATGATAACTGCTTCATTTTCAGGGACCCAGCTAGCAAATTTCAAGGCATTCTTTTGGTTAATAGATTCAGCTTATATAACTCATGAAGAGAACTGCCTTGTAATAAGCAGATCTTCACAGGTTATAATAAAGAGTATATATATATGGGAAAGGTGTTGACAAAGGCAGGCCTGATGAGAAAAAAAAAGTATATTCCCTAAAACTTGGTTGAATTTCTTTTAAAATGTGTTTTAAAAGCTGTTAAGAAAAAAGAAAAAAGAAAAAAAAAGAAAAGCTGTTAAGAATGTTAAGAGTGAATCTTTTCATGATGCCTGCGTTGGCTGAGAGTTGAAGGCCAAGAACAAAGAATGCTGAGTATCCCCACATTTTAGACTGAGATACTGGACAGGAAATGCAGTATTACAAAAAGGGAGCTTAGGGACCCCTGGGTGGCTCAGTTGGTTAAATGGCAGACTCTTGATTTCAGCTCAGGTCATGATCTCAGGGTAATGAGATTGAGCCCTGCATCGGGCTTTGAGCTCAATACGGTCTGCTTATCCCTCTCCCTGGCCCTGGCTCATGTTCTCTCTCTCACTCTCTCAAAAAAAGAAAAAAAAAAAAAGGTAGCTTTACTTCTGTCGGGTGACACTTTGAGTATACCTATCCTTAAAAGTATACAAGATCAACCCCTTAGAGTACTGGAGATATAGGGAATGATGTGGGAAACAAAGACCAAAGAAAAAATTAAGTTTCCTTACTGTCTATAGCCCATCGACAAGTCCTTGAAACAAATAGTGACCTTTCTCTAGAAACTCAGCTGCCTTGTTGTTGACACTTTGCTGAGGGTAAAAGGCAATCTTAGCTTAACATTATCCTGACCCTCCCAGAATTCTGTAAGTCTATTTTAGCATATAAAAATTCCTTTGGAAAAAAAAATAAATAAAAAAAAATAAAAATAAAATAAAAATTCCTTTGGAAATTTCCTTATTCTTTACTCCCATTCTCCCCCACCCCAAGATACATGTTAGCAATCATCCTCCAAGCATATAGCCCAGTGATATACATCTGAAGGGTCTCATGACTAAGGTATTATTAGACAGTAGCTGGGCCCCCTGAAGGTCCAGGAAACCTTGGTTCCAAAATTCCTTAGATACTTACAATATCTTTATCTCTCTCCCAACTCGAAAGTATATAGTTAATTACCAATCACAACTCCAGTGCAGCTCCTTCTGCCCGTGGGTCCTGTCCTCCTGCTTTAATAAAACCACCTTTTTGCACTGTAGATGTCTCAAGAATTCTTTCTTGACCATTTGCTCTGAACCCCAACATTTCCATATCAGGGAATGATACTCTAGTCACATATGGGAAAATCTAAAGCCACAAGTTGGTTCACTGGTCTGCCTTTAGCAGAGTAAATCAACACAGCAGGGTTGGTTACATCCTGGACATCTAGAGTCTGACAGGATAAGGACATGTGCAAGTATCTTATAGACTCAAAGTGGACCTTTGGGAAGGAGCCAGACTTGGGTCTCCAGGGATTCTGCTTAACAAACTGCCTGCAGGATGAAGCAACCCCAACAGGTAGGATCCATAGGGGAAAGGACTCCCACGAGGCAAGCACTGGTGAGAATCCAGAGTCATGAACAAAGAGATTAATCATTTGTACCAGAGTACAGTGGTTGTAGAACTGCAATGGGGCGGAGGGGAGCATCCAAAGAACCACAAAAAGCACAGTGGGAGATAAAGAATCAACATTCAAACATCCTGGTTTACCATCATGATCTCCAGCTGGCTCAGTCACACAAGACCCTTTTTGGCTCTTGCCCCTTTCATTCCTGCTGCTGTGACTTTGAAGAAGACAGAGGGAGCTTGGAGAGGTGAGGAAGAAAAGAAAAAGAATGAGAAAGAATTCTGAAGGAGACACCCTCTCACCCCTGTTATGAGCATCCAGGACCCTGGAGTAGGATAGTGAATTGATTGGATACTGAATTGAAATTTGACTATTAGATTGTTTCAGAATTTTTGTTTTCTGAAAATGTGAGAGTTAGTGCCTGGGAGTGACTAGTAAAGCTATGAAATAGGCTTTCCTACAGGCAGAAAAAATGAGTTGACATGGCACAGAGTTAAATACATCATTTAAAAAGGAAAAAAAAAACTTGTAGTTTTTAATTAAAAAACAAAACAACAACCTTTAAAAGACACTGCTTTACAAACTTATTGAAAAGTCAGAAAAGTATTCACAACTTTTGCCACCACTGTTCACTCATTTCCAGGATGCCCACAGCTATTAGGGTTTTGGTTATGCCAATCAAAATAACAGGCTAAAAGCTTTGTAGAACAATAAAAAGCAGAAGTATGCAATTACAATTTTACAACTGAAAGAAAGATACGTAAAAAGACGGTAAGTAGGGATCCCTGGGTGGTTCAGCGGTTTAGCGCCTGCCTTTGACCCAGGTCCTGATCCTGGGGTCCCAGGATCAAGTCCCACGTTGGGCTCCCTGCATGGAGCCTGCTTCTCCCTCTGCTTGTGTGTCTGCCTCTTTCTCACAGTCTCTCATGAATAAATAAATACAATCTTAAAAAAAAAAAAAAAGACGGTAAGTAATCCAAGAAGGAAAGTAGAAGGGTCTGGAAAAAATGTTGGGAAGCCACTCCACAACTACATGGAGAGAAAAAAAGCTTTGAGGGAGAAGAGAAAGAATATTGGCCTGTTAAAATCTGGGTAAGATGGTTTTAAGGACTGTTACACCGGGTTATAAATTGAATACATTTGATACTCTCAAAGAGTCTCCAGTAAAGATTTGAATTATATTCCTGGACACATTCAGTGGTCAAAGTATGGAAATACATAAAAGTAAAAATAAGATAATAGAAATCACCTATAATTTCATCCCAGAAAAATCCTATTAACCGTTGTTATATTTCTTTATAGATTTCTTTTTTAAATATTTTATTTATTTATTCATGAAAGACACACAGAGAGAGGCAGAGACATGGGCAGAGGGAGAGGCAGGCTTCCTGCAGGGGAGGCTGGTGTGGGACTCCATCCCAGGACCTGGGGATCACGACCTGAGCCGAAGGCAGACATACAACCATTGAGCCACCCAGGTGACTCTCTAGATTTGTTTTTAATACATGTTTGATTTTTTGAACAAAATGTAACCCCATTTTAGATACAATTTTGTGACCTGTCAGATCTTCAATATTTAGGCTGGTGCTTTCATGTAGAGACGGTTACAGAAGGCCTCAGAGGTGTTTTAAACCTGAGCCACCTGCAGAACTAAGGGGCCTGGAGAGCCTCACTGCCCCTCTGGCTAGGGATGTGCTTTAACTTTGGGTTGACTCTTCATTTATGAAGCTTATTTCCCTTTTAACTCCTTACTCTTGGCTGGTCTGTCTTCTAGGCTTCCTCCTATCTGGGTGTCCTTATGAGTGTGGGAGTTAGAGCGAAGGAGTGGAGAAAGGAATGAAAAGATCCCTAAAGAAATGTACTAATGGGTTAAATTTTCTGTTCGTTTGGCCATGATATTCCCAGGCCCTGAGTTGTCTTTACAGAAATGAACAGTAGGAGGTGAGCTCAACAGAACTGTATTAAACTTTTATTTAAAATGGAAGTTTAAAGGATAAGCAGAGTTGAGACTTGTCCATGGTACTTTTCTTCCTTATATTCCCAACTCACAAATCTTAACTTGTTGTACAAATGTATTCACTTTCAACTCATTAAAGAAATGCAAACTTAAAGTAATGCTTTATTCTCTCCCCCTCAGGTAATAACTTTGTTCATCTTGGTGGGATTTACAGGAGATTTCCAAATTTTTTCAAGGTGAGAATGTTTTGGATTGTGTTGGAAATCATTAATTTTTTTATTTTTAGAAAGTTCTTTAGTATGGCCTGATTTTTACATTGCAGTCTGAACAACTTTATTCCTTCAATACTTTATCTTTCCACATTTTGAAAAAGGCAATGATAGGAAAAGCTTGTTTTATCCTTATTCTTGTTTTATTTTATTCCTTAAAAGGAAGAAACGTGAAGACTAAAAATACCTCAGGGTTTTCTTCTTGTCCCAGTACCATGATTTTACCTGCAATTCAGAGAAATGCACCAACCTTAGAATTGACATAACTTAGAGTACAATTTGATCTTTAAATGTTCTCATTGCAAAACATTCTTTGGATTTTAAAGGTTGAGACGTTTTTTTCTTTTTTCCTAAATTGAAATATAGTTGATACACAATGTTATCTTGGTTTCAGGTATACAACATAGTGATTTGACAAGTCTATACCTTATGCTATGCTCCTACAAGGGTAGCTCCCATCTGGTTGAGAGCTTTCTTTTTTTTTTTTAAGAAATTAGGTTTATTGACTGTTGAGACCTGGAAAAAAGCCAACATCTACCCATGGTCTTGTGCTTTCACTGTCAGTTTGATGGGATAGGACCGGGTCAGTTCACTTTATCAAGCTATCAGAATATGTGTCAGGACCTGTGGTAGTGACAGGGGACATAAAGAGGATCAAAACGGTACTGAGAGTCCATTGGGTGAATCAGATCTTGAAAGAGTTGGTTTCACTACAGATGTGCTAAGGGCTCTGGGAAAGGTCTGCATGGGGTATTATGGGAGAACAGAAGGGAAAAGGCCAAGCTAGCTTCCCTTCCTAAACCTTGGTGTGTGGGGGAAGGCCTCTGCCTGTCCCTGGGATACAACACAGGAAAATAGCAATTTCAGATTGTTTAAGGGTCAAAAACACTGAGGCATTTGGATCGTTGTTGCCATGTCAAGCTGAAGACTAGCAAGGTTGGCTCCATGAAAGCCTGTGAGGCACACATGCTACAGATGGGACCCCTTACTTTCAGCGTCATCTCACAGGCTTAAGATAAGCACATATCACCTTGACTCCAGGTGTCCCCAAGGCTAGGAATGTGCTTGAAATTGAGACATCAAGAGTCTGAGTTCCTTTACCCCTTGTAAAATGTGCTTTTAGGTGAGGTATCCTTTAGGACTTAGCCATGGGATCTTCTTGACAGAGCTGGAGTTAAGTATCACATGAGAACCCACTCTCCATTTTTCATGTATTTTGATGGAGCAGAGTTGTTTAAGCTCAAATTGACCCTACTTGGGTGTGTTCTTGAGAAATAGCCTAAATGAACAGGGGGAACATTTAGAAATAAATTTCTGTCCCTCTAGTCTTTGCCAGTTTTTAGTTTCTCACTTCTCATAAGGTCTTTTTAGAGCTTTTTGTTTTCTAGTTAAGAGTTTCTGTATAGTTCTTTAATTCATTATTCAGAATCTTTTCAAAGGCCCGAATACCTTCCTCCGATATGTTCTCACCTACCCTCCCAAATGTGAACAATCAGTTATCTTTATTTTCACAACATATTATACTGTACACATTTCTGTCAAGAAATTGTTCAAATTAGATATATTATGGATTGTGTTTGTATTATTGTATTATGATTATATATCTTCATTTTTGTCAGTGACCATCTCTTATTGTGTCTACAGCTCGGGTGTCTCAATAGTGTCTAGTACCTTATAGATGCTTAATAAATGTTAATCTCTACAAAAGTTGGTCCCTTCCACTTATATTTTTAAGTATCTTGGGATGCTTTTGGTGCCTCCTAAAAAATTGTGAAGCAATTTTTAAAAATTAATTTTGACTATTTTTTGTGTCCTCCTCTCTTATCTTTCTACCTGATTTATAACAATTTGACAGAGCTGCCTCTCCAGTCAATTGCCAGTGGGATACCTATGCCCCATGGTCAGAATGCAACGGGTGTACCAAGACTCAGGTAGGACCATACAAAAAATTTGTATTTATTGTTTATATGCAGAAATAGCTTACATATGGACAAATGATATTTTGGCATGTTATTTTTTTGTTTCTTAAAAATATATTTAGTAATTTTAAAGGGAGAAAAGTATGACTTTAATAATAATGTAATAAAGTAATTTCTGCATTCTTATTTTTCTTGCAGGACTTTTCTAAATCTTACATTTGAGCCTAGAAATATACATAGAATAAAGCAATTCACTATTTAAGTATTAGAGAAATTGAAGAGCATGAAATGAAGTTAGTAGGTAATTCAAAGTCTGTTTTATACTTATTGGGTTAAACTTTTCTTGTTATTTTAAAACAAGCACTAACAAGTACAGCATAGCTGCTTTGTTTACCTAAGGAATACTGAATGACCATGAAAAGTGAAACATTTTGCACTTTTTTAAAAAAAGATTTTGCTTTTAAGTAATCTCTACACCCATCATGGGCCTTGAACCTACAAACCTCAGATCAAGAGTTGCATGCTCCACTGACTGACCCAGGCAGGTACCCTATATTCCATTTTTTTAAAGTAGTCTCCACACCCAGCATGGAGCCCAACATTGGGCTTGTGGGCTTGAACTCATGACTCTGATATCAAGACCTGAACTAAGATGAAGAGCCAGGTGCTTAATTAAGCAGCTGAGACACTTGGGCACCCCTCTACTATTTTATTTATTTTTTTATTTTTAAGATTTTACTTATTTATTTGAAACACAGAGCATGAGAGAAAGATAGAGCAGGGGGAAGCATAGAAGGATAGAAGGATAGAAGCAGAACCCCGCTGAGAAGAGAGCCTGATGTAGGACTTGATCATGACCTGAGCCAAAGGCAGACTCTTCACTGACTGAGCCATGTAGGCTTCCACAACTCTACTATTTTAAAGTTATACTTTTGGCATGAATTTTAACAGCTGTATTATTTTTCATTATATGAGTATATCAGTCTTATTTATCCACTTTCCTGTTGTTTGAGATTTAGGTTATCTACATTTTCATTATTATAAATAAAACTTCAGTGAACATTTTTGTACATAGAAATCTGTCCTCTCACCTGGGTGGCTCAGCAGTTGAGTGTCTGCCTTTGGCTCAGGGCGTGATATAGGAGAACCAGGATGGAGTCCCACATTGGGCTCCCTGCATGGAGCCTGCTTCTCCCTCTGCTGTGTCTCTGCCTCTCTCTCTCTCTCTCTCTCTGTTTCTCATGAAAAAATAAATAAAATATTAAAAAAAATTAAAAAAAAAGAAATCTGTCCTCTGTTCTGATAATTTTCTCAGGATAAATTCCAAAAATATAATGTTTGTTTTAAAGGTCTAAACATTTGAATGATTAAATATTTTTATTGAAATATAATTAACATATGACATTATATTAGTTTCAGGTACACAACATGATTCTATATTTGCAGAATATTTTAAAGGTGGTTCAGCTTGAATAAAAATGTGTATTTAAAAATCACTTTTTAATTATTAAAATAACAGAACCATATTACAGAAGATAATTTCTGTTTTGAAGCATCATCATAATCATCATTTTCGTCAAGCATTTAGTACCTACATGAGTGATATTTACAAAACAAGTTACACAAATGTAGAAATTGGCTTTGGGCAAATAGATGACTACTCTGATTACAAGCAAATGGGTACTTGAATAACAAGGCGAAAGTGAAACACCAAATAAGGAAAACTTTTTATAATTTAAAAATAAGAAAGAGATGGAAGGTATTTGTCATATTAATAATTTTTTTCTTTGCGAGAAGGTCATCATGCAATGATTACATCCCTAGATTATAATAACAAAATTTTCACCCAGAAAGAGACAAGTGAAAATGAAAATAGGGTCATAAGATCAGAATTTGTCAAGTGAGAATGAGACTGTCCACAGTGGGCAGCCATCAAAGTGATCCTCATATACAGAGAGAGGGAAGCATTATTTAGACAACACAATCTGTGCTTTGGAACTTCACAAAAGGATAATTTAATAAGACACATAAGAGAGAGATCTTCAACAATTAAATACAGAAACTAAAAACTTATTAAGGAACTGTACTGTGTTCCATTCCCCAGTCATATTCCTCCTTGGCATCTCTGCTTAGATCTAATGGAAGGTGCCAGTGTCAGGCCCAGGCTGACACAAAACTGCTCAAAGAGCAAATTGCAATACTGCGACCCTTTGTCTGAAAGAATCTCCATCTCTAACCTGGTTTAAGATGGATGAGGAGATTCAACCTTGGTTTGTGTTGAGGGAAAGAAGTAGAAATGTGTTCACGTTTAGCCCAGAAGGCTGACCTATGGCCTGCAGAGTTCCCATAAGGATCAAATATGTGCTGGTTGCTACATTCTTTTTTTTTTTTTTTTAAAGATTTTATTTATTTATTTGAGAGAGAGCACAAGCAGGAGGAGAGGCAGACAGAGGGAGACGGAGAAGCAGACTCTCAGCTGAGCAGGGAGTCCGGTGCAGAGCTCAATCCCAAGACCCTGGGATCATGACCTGAGCTGAAGGCAGACACTTAACCAACTGAGCCACGTGGGTGCCTCTGGTTGCTACATTCTTAAAGGGTCTCATGACTGCCTGTTCATCTCACTGATAGTTAATAAGGAACCCAATGATAAGCACCAGAGAAATCCTACAAAATGGTTTTATAAGTAGAAACACATTTATGATCTGATACTCTGCACATCCCCTCTCCCTTGAGCACTAAGGATATAAGCACCAACATCTCAGGAATTATTTCTTGACCATTCCACTCCTGGCCCCACATCAGTTTGTATATCCCATCTTCCCCATTAGTCTTTGCCATTAAAATTCTCTGGAATGCCAGATTGTGTTTATTTATTTTTTTAATAGGGAAAAGGTGAGTATAGGAAGAGGCTTGTATGATGTATCTGATTGCTGTTGGGGAGGGACAGGGTTTTGTGGACCTTTCTTTTTGTTTAAATATTAAATACATGCCTTCACACTGATTAAGTGACTTTTATGATGAATTAGTTGCTTCTTAGTTGGCTTGATGATTTCCTCTATTTTCCCATACTTTGTCTCCCAGAGATTTGCCTTTGGCCTTTCCCATTTCAAAGGCCAATGATTTTGATTATCTAGTAGAATTCCATTGCAGAGGTAGCTTCACCTTTGGACTACCAAGATTTCTGTACTGAAAATCTGACTTCCATGTTCACATATAACTCTCTCTAGATTGTTTTGCTTTGCCTTGCCTTCCTGAAGAAGGCTTAACATCCAACTAAAATCGATTCCACCACTTTTCCAAAGGTTGTTCTAACTTTACTTCTCCTTAGCCCTGGTTCTCAAGATTCTTCTCTCCCTCTGGCAAAATTTGTGTCACCCTTCTAGTTAGCTCCTGGCACATAGCTTGAGCAAAAACATTAATCATCTATATCAACCTATTTGCTTATATGTCTACCCAGAGAACTCTTTCAAGTTACTTTCTTGAAGATTCACTGATTTTTTTTTTTTACACTCAACCCTGAGAATAAATAAATATATGGCTGGGAGTGCTTCATAAATAGTAATCCAAGAGTCATTGTACTCAAGGACAAGTAGGTCTGTGGGTTTATTGATTTGGGAGGTTTTACATCTGTGCACCAGAACAATTTCCTGAACAATGTTTCTTCAATTGTATTAATTTCTCTCAGATTTTGTTTCTCAGATAAAGGAAAGGAGATATTAAAAAGCACAATCTGTTTTGTGTTTAGACTCACAGGAGGTCAGTTGCTGTTTATGGGCAGTATGGCGGCCATCCTTGTGTTGGAAGTGCATTTGAAACACAACCGTGTGAACCTACACGAGGATGTCCGACAGAAGAGGGATGTGGAGAGCGTTTCAGGTGTTTCTCAGGTATTTGTTTTCCATAGGTTTGGAAACTCCTTGCAGAGTGTAAATTCAAAATGTTATTTGATTAACCTGCTCAGTATTTATTTGTTCAGTTTTACTGAATTTATATTGGCATAAAATTAATTTTATTGGCTTATTACACACTCAGCTATCATTATTTCAAATGCAATATCATTATTTCATCTGGTAATAAAGGTGGAGATACTCTTTGCTTCTTTGAAAGGAAATATGGCTATTGACAGACCCAAACAGTTCTTGACATTGTATTTTTGTTGAAGATGTGAGAGTCTGGTATATCAAGATTGGGCAAAAACAATGTTACTGCCCAAGTTATTATTATGTTTATCAGAAAAGTAACTCTAATTATCTAGTTAAGAAGCAATACAGATCACTCCTATGTACAGGGTGATTGAAACATAATTTCAAGTTTTGGCACTATTATTTGACCTATTGTTTATGTAGCATTTGTGCAGTCAGATTAATTCAACAACCTTTGGCAAATATTTATTATTCTTAATATGGTCCAGAAATAGTGGTGAGGATTGTGGATATATAAATGAAACACAAAGCCTCTTCCTTCAAAAATATTAAAATTTACAGACAGAATAGTACATAAATAATCTCTATGTTAGAAGTACCCCTCGACAATACCTGCGGAACCCCTATTTTACTTTCAAAACCCAAATCAGATGACTCCTCTTTAAGGAAGCATTCCTTAGTTCCCCAACTGATAGAGATAATTAACAAGTCACTGCTCTGTGTTCCCCATGTACATCATACCATCTGTAATCTGGAGTATTTGTTGACCTGGTTATCTCTCTTGTGAACTCCTTGAGGATATGGATAAAATCCTTTAATTTTTGCATCTGAAGTACCTGGTACATAGTAGACTCTCTTTTTTTTATTATTATTTTTATTTATGATAGTCACAGAGAGAGAGAGAGAGAGGCAGAGACACAGGCAGAGGGAGAAGCAGGCTCCATGCACCGGGAGCCCGATGTGGGATTCGATCCCGGGTCTCCAGGATCGCGCCCAGGGCCAAAGGCAGGCGCCAAACCGCTGCGCCACCCAGGGATCCCCATAGTAGACTCTCAACAAATGTTAGTTGCATTGGATTGAGTGAGACCACACTGGGGTGCATGAAATACCATCAGAACAGTTGGGTGTAATGCATACCATGAGGATGTATACGAAGGACATGCATTACAGCCTGTGGTATAGGGATGATTTCTAAGAAAAAAATAATGTTTAATTTGATTCTTGAAGGACAAGTACGTGACAGGTACAGAAATCCTTCTAGGCTGAGAGAACTATAAGTGCAAGGTCAGAGGAGATGACAGAAAGCCTGGCCTTTTATTCATGTAGGTGTGATGAGGGCACAGGAAGCTGCTAGGAGAATAGCTGGAGATGATGCTGGGGAGGTAGGCAAGGGTTAGATCATTTAGTACCCTTCAGTGCCTCCTTGGTGCCTGGGATGTACATCTACCATACAATTACATAGTGGGATCTATGTCTATAATGATCTAAGTCTTTATAGTCCCTCCTACTAGATTGTAAAGTATATGAAAATCCCAGCTTACCATTTGCATTTATATTTGTACTCTAACATCTGGAAGAGTGCCTTGCACAGAAATGTTGGGTTTTAACCTTTTGACCCAGTTTCCATGTTCTCAAAAGCTTATACATCAAATCACCAAAAAAAAAACAAACAAACAGAGCCTTGCCATCTTGGTCAGTAATTACAAAAAATAAGCTGAAAGTTGAAGGGCAGGATGTCAATCTGTCTTCCCAGTGGTTGGCACCTTTTGATTTTGGGAAGACTCAGACAAACAGCTTGATTATGGGTGAGAGCCTGGAATTTGAATTCAGTTTTTATTTTCCATTTTGTTTCTAGCTGAGATCAGAATCAATTTTGTGTGTTATGAGGACCAAAATAATCACCAGTCCTTTCCTGGACATCTTGAGGATTGATCTCAAAATCACTTTAGAATATTAGTGCAGTGTTGGGGTCAGAGGCAAAATCTTTTTTTTTTTTTTTTAAGATTTATTTATTTATTTTAGAGTGAGTGAGCAGGAGCAGGGGGAGAGGCAGAGGGAAAGGGAGAGAATCTTCAAGCAGACTCCCTGCTGAACGTGGAGCCCCATACCAGGCTCCAAATCATGACCCTGAGATCAAGCCTGGCCCAAAACCAAAAGTTGGAAGCTCAACTGACTGAGCTGCCTGGGTGCCCTAGAGGCAAAATCTTTTTGATCCCAAGTAGTTTTTCCCTTCTTCTTCTGTTATTTTTTGTGGGGGCTTATCTTCTGTACAGGCCAGTGCATCAGCAAATCTTTGGTTTGCAATGGGGATTCTGACTGTGAAGAGGATGGTGCTGATGAAGACAAATGTGAGGACTCAGAAAGTAGACCTTCCTGTGACCTTGATCAACCTCCTCCCCACATAGAACTTACTGGAAATGGGTAAGGTACTGGGCAGCTTCCTGTGCATATTGATGGGTTATAGCTTTTCATTTGGTTTTATTTTATTTTATGGTTTGGTAAGTATAATAACAAGTCATAATAGCTAAGCCTTTGGCTCAGAACTCTTTGCTATACCCTGAAACATTTAAAACAATTTTTAAAAAGTTTTATTTATTTAAGTAATCTCTACCCCTAATGTAAGGGCTTGGACTCACAACTCCAAGATCAAGAGTCACTGCTCCCCCAACTGAGCCAGCTAGGTGTGTGAGCACTTTTAATTCATAACTGTATATCTGAAAATATATCTGGTAAATGTGGAGTGTCCAGTTGTTCCTGGATTGTCCTGCTTGTAACACTGCAAGTCATATGTTCAGGAACACCCCTCAGACCTGGGAAAACCTAGATAGTTGGTCATCTTATGGAAAGGGAGAGAATGAAGAGGTAATAGAGTATGAACACAGAAAGAAGAGAGAAAGTGGTGTGTTGGAATATTTAGGCTTGAAAAATAATTGTCTAAACCAGCTGGAAACTTTCATTTTCAGGTGAAGTTGGGACAAACCCATTTTGTCCTTTCAAAAAGAATTCTGAAAAACTTTTAAGGGTCAGATCCAAGTTGAGATATCAAGGCTTGAAAATAATTTGTTTTAGAGTGGTAGTTTGAGGTGGCTTTTCTATAATATTTTCAATTTCATTAGCAGAGAAATGGTAAAATTACTCTAAAGAGTATTACCATTCAGTAAGCTAAGAAGCAATTTAGTTGAAATTTGTCATACAAATTTCCTTCTCCTCAAGAGTAATCTTAATTGCACTGGTTTATCTATAGATTCAACTAAAAACCAGCTGTTGCCATTAGATACAAAAGGGCTGTGTGTTTACCAAACATGTTCTTAGGCTAAAGGGATGTTGGATTTCCCCAGCAATTAGTTTTCCCTATTCTACTACCCAGGGGAGGCTGAATAATGTATGGTGTGCTTTAGGATACTGTTCTCTTTATTTGAACTTTCTTGAAGAGATGCTTAACTGTAATATATTTCAAGATTTTCTAGAATTTCTTTTTTCAGCAAGCACTATTTCTGGTTTGTAACGGTCTTTTCTTCCTTCCTTCCTTCCTTCTTCTTCTTCTTCTTCTTTTTTTTTAAATAGTTACAATGAACTCACTGGCCAGTTTAAGAACAAAGTCATCAACACTAAAAGTTATGGTGGTCAATGCAGAAAAGTATTTAGTGGGGATGGAAATTTTTTCTATAGACTGAGTGGAAATATCCTTTCCTATACATTCCAGGTACTTAATTTCATTGATTCAATTTATTTTTAATCTGTGAATTATCGCCAGAGATCATTACTTATGTGATACTGATTTTTTGGTATTTGTTGAGAATTTATTTGTGGCCTAATATTTGGTCAGTTCTTACAAATGTTTTATATGGGCTTAAAAATGATACATATCTTTAACTCTGGGATTCAGGGCAGTGATACTTTTAATTTGTCTCATTTAGATGGAAGTATTATTTTGCCTCATTTTCAAGTCCATGGACCATATGGACCCCAAAATAGATGGTCTGTTCCTGTATGGGTGTCATAACTCAAGGCCCTGGTCATGACTGGTTGTGGCAATCTCTTTACCACTGCCAAAGTGTCAGTGTCACTTAAAAATGCTTTTATTTTTAAATTGTGAAAGATTTCATTTTTAAATTGTGAAAGGGTATGAATAACATAAACATACTGTTTGAGGGAAACCATACAACAAATACTCATCTATGTCCACCAACCACCTTAAGAAATAGAATATTGCCAATGACCGACGGTTCTCATCTACCTCTCACTGGTCACATCCTCCCCACTCTCGTTCCCCAGACAACCACTAGCTTCTGTTTTGTATTAATCACTTCTTTGTTTTTCTGTATATGTTTATCTCATATGTCTTTGTCCCTGAATAAAAATTTGTGATTTAAAAAAAAAAAATTGTGATTTAGTTTTGCCTGCTTTTTTTTTTTTTTTTTTTTGGCTATTTTTATAAGTAAATCCTACTTATTCTTCTATGAATTTTTTTCACTCAAAATTATGGTTTTGAAACTTATTCATGCTGATGTAGATGACATTTTTATTGCTGGTTCCAATTTTTTCTTATGAAAATGCCTTGCACATTCTTGTGCATGAGTTCCATGCAAATGATCTAGAGTTTCTCTAGGGCATACCCCTGGTGCTTGAATTGCTGCCTTGCAGGTTATGTACAGGTTACACTCAGTAAAGCTTCCAAAATGTTTGTGTCATCAATTTAGACCCTGTCAGCAGTGTGGAATGGGGGGGGGGGGGCTGTGCTCCATATCCTTGTCAACGTCTATATTGCCAGAATTTTCCATTTTGCTTAGAGTCTCAGGGTTTCTGTTCCAGGTTTCTTCTTGCAAGCTGTTTCTGTCATACTCACCGAAACTCATTCTTTCCATGATTTCTACACAAAATCCACTCACACAGATAGAGTTATGGCTTAAGGGGGAGAATCCTAAACATTTGAAGGGAATATAGAGGAGAAATTTTTTGTTGTAGTCATGCTAACACATTCAACAAAAACATTTTGACATCTCCATTTTAAAACATCTGTCCTTCTAGAACCTCAACAAATCAAAGCTTCTGTTCTCATCACATTTTGGTCTCTTGTTCTCTTCTTTCAAGACCTCTTCTTTCACTCCCTTCCTTACTTCTTTCCAGAATTCCGAAAATCTCCAGTTCAGTACTTCTTATCTATTGTCCCCAATTTTGTAAATCAAAACTATTTGGATGTTCAGACAGAAGGGCTTTTGTTTACCAAAATTAACCCTCTTCAGAATGCAGTTTTGATTATAAACAGCATCCTCTTCTGACTTACAATAGAATAAGTTACATTTAAGAATTACTGCATCATAGGGGCACCTGGGTGGCTCAATCAGTTAAAAGACCGACTCTTAATTTCAACTCAGGTCATGATCTCATGGGTTGTGAGATGGAGCCCTGGGCTCTGTGTTCAGCAGGGGGGTCTGCTTGAGGTTCTTTCCCTCCCTCTGCCCTTCCCTGTCACTCTCTCTCTGAAATAAATAAATACATTATTTATTTGAGAGAGAAAGAGAGTGCATGCATGTGCATGCATGAGTAAGGGGGAAGAGGAGAGGGAGAAGAGGGAGAGGGAGACATAGACTCCTCACTGAGCAGGGAGCCCAATGCAAGGCTCAATCCCAGGATCCCAGAACCCTGAGATTATGACCTGAGCTGAAGGCAGATGCTTAACTGACTAAGCCACGGAGGCACCCCAATTAAATAAATCTTTAAAATAAAGGAATTATTGTATCATGGAAATGGAAAATGAAACTGATCTGAAAAAAAAAAGGTAGCTGCCTATTTTTGAATACCTACTGTGGCATCTGTACTGTTTTAGGCAATTCGTGTATGTTTAATCCTTATAACATCTTTGGAAGGTAAGTGGTATTTTACTATTTTATATATGTAGAAGTTGAGGCTCAGAGGACTTCAGCTGACTTGCTCTAAATCACCAAATTAATAAGTAGCAGAGCTTGGATCCAATCTGCCATATTTCAGAGCCCTTCCTTTTTCTAGTATATTTTACTCTCCCAATATCTTGTATTTAATGGCTTTCTCAACTCTAAATTCTACATGGTGGATGATATGTATTGTAATTTAACTGTTGGCCAGAAGGGAGAATGTAACATAGGCATATGTAGAAAGTTTTTTCCCTCTATTCCTAGGAGGATGTGGTGATAATTCTTTCATAATTATAAGAGGGATAATTGCATATATACTTTTTTGGGTCAAATTTAGAGAGTTACAGAGCAGAGAAAATAATGAGAGAATTTCTGACATAGTTGGAAGGTAGACATGCTGGAAGTCTGCAGCTTCTGAAGAAGAGAAATAATTTAATAATAGCACAATCCTGACATTCATTTCCTTCAGCATGGCTTGGTTTTTGGATTGACATCTGAAATGCCTTTCCAGTCCTTGAGTTTGAAGGTGTTTGTCAGAGGTAGAGGAAAATTATAACCTGTTATTGAGTGAAGAATAGAGATGTTTTGAGAATCCAGCCTGAGGGAAGTGAGGCGGAAGCAATAGGCAATGAGTCAGTCACTGAAGTGCTAACCCAGTGTGTAGATGGGGGTGGTAAATGCTCTCTGCAGCTCACATAGACCGGAGACCAGTGGGTATTCAGCTACTTCTGAGTGGAAAATTACTTTTGGCTTGTTGGAACAGAAATATTAACAAATAAAAACAAAACATCTTATAATCTCTGTTTCATTATTAACATTGTAGTTTATCCGGGGCAAACCTGGTTTCTTGATGACTAAGCCACTTTCTTTGATACCATGCACATTGTTCCCTCATACTTTTTTTTTTTCTTTTTTTCCTCATACTTTTCATACCACAAGGAAGCCTTGGACACATAAGCATATTCTTCCTCCATGGTTTCTTAGAGAAGGTGCCACTTTGCTAGTTCAGCATGGAGGCTGATGAGACTGTTGTGTTCATTGTCAACTTGGAATGAGTTGCAGATGGAAGTAAGGATTAGGGTTGAGGAAATGAATTATCTCCTGGATCCTCCTGTATTTAGTTTTGAATGTACTTCATTATATTTTGGAAAAGAGATCCTATGTGCATATCAAATAAATAACAAAATCACATTCTTTTTAAAAAGACTTATTTATGGGGACACCTGGATGATTGAGCATCTGCCTTTGGCTCAGGGCGTGATCCCAAGGTCAGTGATAGAGTCCCACATTGGGCTCCTGCAGAGAGCCTACTTCTCCCTCTGCCTATGTCTCTGCCTCTCTCTCAGTCTGTCTCTCATGAATAAATAAACAAAATCTTAAACCCCTCCCAAAACATAATCTCTTGAAAAAAAAAAAAGACTTATTTATTTATTTTAGAGAGAGAGAGAGAGAGAGCATGAGCAGGCAGAAGGGCAGCAGGAGAGGGAGAAAATCTCAAGTGACATCCCACTGATCATGGAGCTTGGCTTGAGGCTGGATCCGATGATCCTGAGATCATGACCTGTACTGAAACCTAGAGTCAGATGCTCAACCAACTGAGTCACCCAGATGCCCCAACAAAATCATATTCTAAAGGCAATTCTAACTAATGCTTAATTATCTGATCCTCTGTTTCTTTTGTTGGTATGAGTCTAGATATCTGATATTTTTAAATCTACCTTGCTAACCAGGAATAATTTAAATGATGATTGAAATAACTCACATACATGAAGAGCCCTTTATATAGTATTCATTGTTCAGGTGCTTAAAATGGATTTTCTTCTTTTTTTCTTTTTTAAATAAATATTTGTTTATTTGAGAGAAAGAGAGAGAGTGAGAGAGCAAGTGCATGTTAATGGGGGAAGGGGCAGAGGGAAAGGGAGAGAGAGAAGCAGACTCCTTGCTGACCTTCTGCTGAGCATGTAGCCTAGCACAGGGCTGGATCCCAATGCCCTGAGATCATGACCTGACCTGAAACCAAGAGTTGAATGCTTCACCAACTGAGCCACCTAGGTGCTCCAGATCTTCTTTTCTTTATAATTAATCTAAAAATGTAGGTACTGTCGTTTCTATTTTATAGTTGAGGAAACCGAGACAAAAAATGCTGAAGAATTCACTCACAATCATAGAGATAATAGATAACATGGAATCTGAACCCAAGAAATGTGTTTGCAGAGCCCTTGCAACATGCTTTACTTAGGTGGGGTTAGAATACATATTAGTTTGATAGGAATGAGCCAGTAGAGAAAGAACAATTGAAGCTGTGGGAGAGGGAATAAGCCATCAATTTAATACGTCTTTAGAAGAGAGAGGGGATACAATAGAGATGAGACAGAAATTAGCTTTAGCTGGAGGAGGGACACCTGTGGAGAAGAGGAGTAGAAGAAATGCAAATATGTTTGTGGATTTGTTAGCCAGAAGTTTAGGAAACCTCTGTCTGATAATGGGAATGTTTGTTAAGAAAGAGGTGAAGATCAGGTTCTGAGAGTGAGGGGAGTGGTTCTAAGATTGGAGGACGGAGGTAGGTACAGAGATTTTGAAATAGATACTGCAGAGAATGAGAGAGAAAGAGAATGGAAATATGAGGCTTCTGCACTGCATTGAGGGTCCTCATGAGACTGGGAATCATGAGTGGACTGATGTGGTACCATATATAGTTATGTGATTTTTCTATCATAGTGCTGAGCAGCTTGGCTGTGAGCATTGAACCAGGGTTGGGATTCTGCAGTACAAGCGTGATGGCTGGGCATATCTAAGGCAAGGGAGTTAAGATCATTGGCGAGACACTGGTTCAAGTCATGAACCATGAAGTCTTTCTGGAAAGGAAGGAAGTGGAAAAATGAAGGTGCTGAGAGAGAGAGAGAGAGAGAGAAAGAAGGGAAACTAAATGGAAAAACTTGTGTCTACAAAGTTGAATAATAGCTATGGTGATAATAGAATGAAAGTCAAAAGACTGAGAGGTGGCAGGGTATAGGACATTTGGATTTGTGATTTCAGAGGAAGGATCAGTCTGGGGTATGGTAAGTTGGATGGAGAGATTATTAATTAAGGGGCATTTAAGAAGATCACATTTTACCTTGGAAAAGATGACTCTTGTAGCTGTGTGTACAGGCGATGCTGAACTAAAGCAGGTAAAGAGGCTTATTTGCATTAATCAAGAGTTTGAACTGCAGATCTGAAGATGAGGAAAAATAGGCTTTTTCCCTTGTGCAGTGAAAGGAAGATAGATAGCTTCTCTTTCTTAAGAAAGATAAAAAGTAAATTCTGTGTCTATCTAAAACCAAATAGGATGGAGACACTACCCAGTGGCTGTAGAAATCTCTAATGGCACTTTTATTTATTTATTTAAAGATTTTTATTTATTCATGAGACACACACACACACACACACACACACACAGAGAGAGAGAGAGAGAGAGAGAGAGAGGCAGAGACACAGGCAGAGGAAGGAGCAGGCCCCATGCAGGGAGCCCGACATGGGACTTGATCCAGGGGCCTTGATCCTGGGTCTCCAGGATCACACCCAGGGCTGAAGGTGGCGCTAAACTGCTGCGCCACCAGGGCTGCCCTAATGGCACTTTCATTATTGTCCTCTTTGTAGTCAATAATAAATATATTTTCCATCTCAGTTTGAGCTGAATTTTTGCATTTGACTTTTAAACAAACCAGTTTCATAATGTAATGAAAATAATGCTCTAACAAAAGATATGAATAAATCTATCTTTTCTTATTTTCCAGCATGTTCTTAGTGTGCATGTGTAATTTTGATGGGCAGTGATAAAAGTTATATAGTATGGCATTTGCTGAATTTCTTTACCTTCTTCTTCTTCTTCTTCTTTTTCTTTCTTTCTTTCTTTCTTTCTTTCTTTCTTTCTTTCTTTCTTTCTCCTTCTCCTTCTCCTTCTCCTTCTCCTTCTTCTTCCTCTTCTTCTGTAGGTTCCGTGTCCAGCATGGAGCCCAGTGTGGGGCTTGAATTCACAACCCTGAGATCATGACCTGAGTTGAGAGCAAGAGTCGGAGGCTCAACTGACTGAGCCACTCAGTCAGCCAAGTCAATTTCTTTCTGGTCTTTTTTGACTAGGAAATATACTTGCATGGTTGTAATTAACAGGATTATCACATTTATACCTACTTTCTCATTTAACATGAATAGTTTTCTTCACAGGCATCATTTAAAATGGCTATATGATATTCCGTCATTTTCACTCCTTTTAGGTGTATGTTTAAAGTGTATGATATCCATCATTTTAATGTTCCCTGTGCTTATTTATACTTTGATTGATCTCAAACATAGATGTTATGGATATATGCCAAGAACACAAATGCTTGTGGAAGGACGGTTAGTGATTTGACTACTTATACAAAGCAGAAACTGTGAGAGGAAGTCATCTTGCATGTCTTGCTTTATTTTCATGGTGACTGGATTTGTTAGCAAATTAATTGCCTATGATTTAAAAAAATCTAGAGATTTTTGTGTCATGATTCAGATTTCTCTCTTTTCTTAAAAATATAATCTGTCAATGCTAGAACTTATGGTTACATATGGTAACTGTATGATGGATTTGAATGTTGGTGTCTCTTTCGACAGTGTGAGTTCACTTCATCACCCTGCCTTCCACTGTATGCCTCCAACATTTATATTACTTGCTAGCCCCCATGGGCGTTTTATTTTAACACTTGATCTAGGACAAAATAAGGGATAAATAAATGATTGTCTTTTTCATCAGTGCTGGAGCTGTCACTTCTCTCTTAGCCACATCTGACTGTCCTGTTGTCTACTTCAAAATTCTTTTGGGATGGCCTTTTCTTCTGCCATCTATCATAGGAAAAAAATTTGCATCTCTGTTCCCTTCTATTAGATGAAAAATCAAGAACCATAGTGCTATTCAGTTTTCTGTTAGTATAATTTTGTTGATTTTCTAATTTCTGGGCTAACAGTTGACACTAAAAGAAAGTGGGGGATGTTGGTACACAAATGTGTTCTGTGAATCACTTGGGATTGCCATTATTAATACCATATCTCCTTCTTAACAAAGAGTAATTATAGAATGGACTCTATCCCTTGTATTCATATGGCTCCGGTTGTAATGTGTCATTATGTGTCACATATGGGCCACAGTCATTATGTGTCAATGAAGAGCTTTGCCTTTTTTGGAGAAGACTGTGAAGAAAGTATCCATGTTAAAGGGTCTGTGGCAAAAGATATTTGGTTATATCCAAGGCCTTAATTTGGTCACAGAAAAAATTTTCATTTTCTTTATAGGTGAAAATAAATAATGATTTTAATTATGAATTTTACAACAGTAGTTGGTCTTATGTAAAACATACCTCAGCTGAATATACATCATCTAGTAAGGAATCCTCCTTGTTCAGTTCTTCATCATCTTCGTCATATAATCGTATTTCACATACCAGTAAAACCCACGAGAACAAGGTTAGTATGAAATATTAGTTGACTTTTTCATATTTTAGTGCTTAAATATTTCTAACATTAACAAAAGTGTACTTACCAAATGGATTATCTTCTTCAAAGAGACAATGTAATATATTTCTTTAAAAGGTAAGATTGTATCATGTTACTTCTCTTGGATAATATATTTGTTTATACTTTTTCTTTTTTCTTTCGTTCTTTCTTTCTTTTTTTTTTTTTTTTTAAAGTAGACTCCATATTCAGTGTGGAACTCAAACTCAGGACCAAGATTAAGAGTCACATGCTCTGCTGACTGAGCCAGCCAGGCACCCCTATCCTTTTTATTTTCTTATTAAAGTATTTGTTCTTATTTGAAACTCTTAGAAAAGCATTACTTTCAAATCTATTAGTTAAAATTTTTAAAAATTTTGAATTCATGATTACTATACATGGTTATATAAATGTTATATGCAGTTTAAAGATCCAATTAATATGTACTTCCTAAATACTAATACTAGAGTCTTTCTTAGAAGGTGCATGAAACTAAAAGATTTTAAAATACATTATTACTTTTGAGATACTAAAATTTTTATCTGAGGAAGTTAAAAGATTTATATTTAGATACTTTGTTGTTTTGAGATACTAAAACCTTTATCTTGGCCAACCTGAACAATTGAGATAGATTGTACTAATTGATGTACATCTACTGCTGAAGAATTTTTCAAGCTTATCATCATTTAAAAACTGTATTTCCCCCCTCAGTTTTGAAGTCAGTAACTTGATTAATAAATTGCAGAGTGGTATAAAGGAATAGTGATTTTATTTGTTTTATGACTAACAAGCTGACTATGGAGATAGGAGATGTATTATCTTTATACTATATTGTTCACAGAAGTGAGGATTTGGTATAAAGTACATCTGTTTGGACATCATTACAAGATGCTTAGGAAAGCATCTTGTGTTCAAAGGCCTCATTGTGACCACTACTGGGTATTTACCCAAAGGATACAGACACTAATCCAAAAAGACAGATGCACTCCTATGCTTATTGCAGCATTATTTACAATAGCCAAATTATGGAGGCAGCCCAAATGTCTATTGATAGACAAATGGATACAGAAGATGTAATTTACACAATGGAATATTACTCATCCAGAAAGAAGAATGAAACAACAATGTGGATGGATCCAGACATTATAATGTTAAGTGAAATAAGTCAGTCAGAGAAAAGGCAAATGCCATATGATTTTGCTCATATGTGGGATTTTTAAAAAAAGATTTTATTTATTTATTTGACAGAGAGCTCAAAAGAGCACAAGTAGGGGAAGCAGCAGAGGGAGAAGGAGAGGGATGTGGGGATTGACTCCAGGACCCTGGGATCATAACCTGAGAGAGCCGAAGACAGACTCTTAACCAACTGAGCCCCCCAGGCACCCCTAATATGTGGAATCTAAGAATACAAATGAATGAACAACAACAACAACAGAAAAGAGACAAACCAAAAAGCACACTCTTAATTATAGAGAACAAACTGATGATTACCAGAGGGGAAGTAGATGAGGGATGGATGAAATAGGTGATGGGGATGAAGAAGTGCACTTGTGATGAGCACTGGGTGATGTATGGAAGTGTTGGATCACTATATTATACATGTCCAATTAATATAACATTGTATGTTAATTACACTAAAATAAAAAAAAAAAACCTTCATTATGAAGTGAGAGACCTCCGGATGGGATATAAATTATATGGTCACCTTACCTATAAGTCACTATCAATGTATACTCCCTAGGGACACACCATTTTATATACTTATTTGTGAAATTAATGAAGTTGATTCTCTTTTTCTAGTTGAGGGTGTAACAACTTGGTTTTGAGATTTTCAAGTCAGAAATGACTTGCAAGAAATTATCATGTTATCACTCAGAGATTACTCTTATTTGGGATTCCAAAAATTCCTTAGATTGTCTCAAGTGAGTGGGCCCACAAAAGACCTCATCATGCATCAAAAATAGAAATTCATATAGTCTGGGTTGGAGGTGGAAGCTGATGGAGACACTGGACAGGGAACTAATTCAACTTATCTCCAACCTAAAACTCTTTTTACTTTCTTCTTCCCATAGAATTATCAGTTGCTGATTGTCCAGAACACTGTGGAAGTGGCTCAGTTTGTCAATAATAATCCGGAATTTTTACACCTTGCTGAACCGTTCTGGAAGGAACTCTCCCTCCTTCCCCCTCTATATGATTACAGTGCCTACCGAAGATTAATCGACCAGTATGGGACACATTATCTGCAGTCTGGGTCCCTAGGAGGAGAGTACAAAGTTGTATTTTATGTAGACTCACATAAACTCAAACAAAGCGGTAGAGTATTAAAAAAATTATTAAATACAATCATTGTAGGGATTTTAGAGGGGGAAATGGCATGTAGTTAGCTTGAACTTTCAGAGCTTTAAAATATGACAAATAGAATTAAATTGTAAAGGAATCCAAAATGGTAAGAATCCATTATATTCTACTCATAATCTTTAGGCTCTAAGAAAAGCCTGCCTATTCTTTTGGATAGTCCCCTGAAACGTGAAATAGTTATTATCATTTATCTCCAGAGGGTATTGATTGGATTTTTGGAATACTTTTTAACCTTTTCCATTTCTCAGCTTGAGTAATATTCTTTGAGGAAAAGTTAATGAAGAATTATATTTCAGAAATCAAAATGATTTATTTATTTATTTATTTATTTATTTATTTATTTATTTATTGTCAAAATGTTTTAAAGAAGCATTTTGTTTACCTCTGTTCATTATCACTCACATTCCTTAAAAAAAAAAATCTGCTCTGGATATCACCGGTTTGTTTACTACCTAATTCTTGTAATAATAGCTTAAATTTACTGGATGGGTTTCTTACAACAGGTAAGTTAGATATGTTAGCAACGATCCTCACTACTACCCAGTGAGGTGGCCAGTCCAATTCTGGTCTTACAGATGGAGAAATGGAGACTCAGTGTTACGGTGAGACTCATCCAAGGGCATATAGATTGTAAGGAGGTCTAATTGGCTCCAAAGTCAGCTGAACTTTTTCTTATGTTATGTTGTTGCTAGAATTGTTGCCAATTTTTGTTACAATCAGTGCATGCCACTCAGTTCATGATTTTTTGATCTCATAGAGGAGAGTCCTCACCAGGTGTCCCCATGTGGGAGGGGAGAGAGTGGTGTCTCAGTGTCCAATATTTTTCTCCAAAGATCTTTTGGCTCTGGTTTATTAATATTCCAAGTCAAACCTGCTCCTTCCCAACTTTTTCCTTACATCGATGTCCAAACTTCCTTCTCCGTTCTCCGTTCCTGATCATTTCTTCAGAATCTTTCTATTCAGTCAGGCCTTGGAGGAGGGTAAGACTTATTACATGAGATTCAGAGGAGATCTTGTAACCTTCCTTTGTAGGTGAACTATAATATTTTTCTATGTCCATTGGGTTATTTTTCCCCCCCATTTGGCTTAATTTTTTACTGATAAGCCTTAACTAGAATTTGAACTTTTTTAACTTCCCTGGTTGGAAATGAATGTACAACACAATTTTGTTTTTGTTTTTTAAAGCAACAACAAAGGCAGTATTTCTTTGGAAAATTAATCCAGCACGTGGCTTGATATAAACTTCACTGCTTCCCCCTTTTTTCCTTAGTACTTAAAAGAAATGGAGAGAATTTTTAAAAGCTTTCCAAGTTGGTCAAAGTAACTTTTGAGTAAAAATTTTACTCTTGAGCAGTTTCTGTTCTTCCAAAAAGTTCTAATTGAAATATAATCAAAACTGCTTAAGTATAACCTTGTTCTTAAAGAAATACTGAGTTTATTACAGTATAGTTAGCAAAATTAAATGAGAAAAATATATTTCCACACTTTATTATTTCCTATCCTTCTCTTAAAAAAAATGTATTGCCAAACTCCACTTGATAATGAGTAGAAATTGTTACATTCTAAGGTTATGAGTGGTGGGAAGGAAATGTTGGAAACCAGAGACAGTAAAGATATTAAAATGGAGAGATTGAGGCAGTAGACCTAGGGTTTTAGGAATCAATTATTGTAGAACCAGAACCCAGCTTTTGGGGTTTCCAGTAGGTGGATGGGGACCATTGCATGTCTACTTTTAATGATTTGCTTTATGCCTGAGTAGCTGACCAAATGGGCCAAAGATATTACTCTTTGGGGTGTTCAGTTTCTGCTCCTTCCACTGTTTTCATGTAGAAATCATCCCAATCTTCTCCCCTCTCTGATCAAAAATGATTGGAACCAAAATTTGCATTTGAAAGTAAGTTTCAGACATATGACGCTTCTTCATTCCTAGGTATATGCATGTATCTATTATTTTGTTTAAAAACAAAAATCAAATTTTCCTTTTTCTGATCCTTGACCCTTCTAGAGCACTTGAAAATGTCCCTATCATATTGCTCTTGATTAGATAGCCACAATAGTAGGACATAACCTCTTATCTCCATTCTCATACCTGGCTGTATTTCAAAAGGGCTCTTTAGTAAATGCAGAAATTAAACACTTTTAAAACTTTCTCCTCAGGTCTTGGTTCAGTAGATATGAAGGAATGTACTGCCTCAACGTTCAATTTTTTATTTTATACATCATCAGAGAACAAATGCAAAAAGCTGGAAGACGTCTTAAAATCAGATTCAGGTAAATAAGAGGGGAAATTTGCATTAAAGCCCAATCTCTATCCCTCTTTTGTGGTTAATTCCTGACCTCTAAGGGCCTTTGAGATTTTAGCAGGTGTTCTATTTTTTAAATGTATCTCATTATTTTTGCCTCTGATCTCTCTTTCATATGTCATAGCGGTGGGATGTTATACAGAGTGGAAAGCTTACTGGGTATATCCTGTGCACTGTAAATATGTCCTCAGTGTGTACCAACTTTCTCCCATACAATGACATTGGCAATCAGGCCTAGAAAAAAGACACCAGCAGGAGAAGATTCAATTCCATTTTGACATGGATGCTCAGTGCATTTTTTGGTGCATGCTGCTGCTGCTGCTGCTGGAGGGTGAGGGAGTGGGGAAGGTGATGTGTTATTCTTTGAGGGATTGAAAAAAGAATTAGAAAAATAAACTGATTTAAATTCTGTCTAGATGCCATGTTAAGGAATTTGGATTTCATTCTGATGACGAGGGATGCTGTTAAAGGATTTAATATAGGGCATGATTAAATGAAAGATTACAAAGGAAGTTTTAGAGAAAGAAGAGAGACTGAGAAGGGACAATCTGATAGGATAAGAACCAGAAAACAGCTACCTGGTTGGCTCATTCAGTATAGCATGCAACTCTTGAATTCAGGGTCATTGAGTTTGAGCCCCACACTGGGTAGGGAGCCTACTTAAAAAAAAGGAACAAAAGAAAGAAAAAAACAGTAAAAGCTTGGAAAAATCAGTAACATTAAAAGTAAAGGAGAAGGAGAGGTCAACAGAGAGAAATTCTTAGAGAGAAGTTAAGTAAGAGAAGGACCAGAGACTCTTCATTGAATTTGGTGATTACAACATATTTGCCTTACAATAAAGAGATTCTCAGTGTGGTAGCAATGGACTGAGTGGTGCTAGAGTTTGAATTGTCCTGGGGTGATGGCAGAAATTGGGGCAAAGGTGAATTGACTGATCAGGTGCCAGAGTTCTTACCAAGGAAGTAGGGACTCTCAAGATACTGGCAGATGACTGCAGGAAGGAGGGAGACAGAAGAGTGAAACCAGGTTTATTTACTCATTCACTTCCTTCACCAGTTGTTTATGGAGCCTGTGGTATGCAGGGGGATTTGTTCTAAGCATTGGGATACAAGCAGTGACATGCCCGAGAAAATGCCTGTCTTCCTGGAACTGGCATGACAAAGGAGGAGGACAGGTCTTTGAAAGAGATAGAAATATAGTGATCTGGAAATAGAAATGAGAGTGGGAGATTTGAGAACATGTAGACATCAGTTACCAACTGGGCTCGTGACTGGAGGCTGCTCGCTGACTTTATGTAATTTGGTGTTTAACACGTAGCATTTACTTTGTGCCCAACACAATTTTAAGTGGTTTACAAAAATTAGCCAATACATTCCTCTGACCTAAGAGTTAGGTATTATTCATATTCCCATTATACAGACAGGGACACTGAGTCACAGAAAGGTTGCCCAAGATCGCAGTTGGTAAGGGTCAGACATGAGATTCAAAGGCATGACATCTGGCTTCACAGTCCTCATTGTCACACAAGTCCATTGTCTGGAGGAAGAGGGCCAGCTGGAGCAGGGAGCTCACTGAGGTGTGAAGAGAGTGGCTACAGGCTTAAAAATAAAATTAAAACTGGTTTCTTGGGGATCCCTGGGTGGCTCAGTGGTTTGGCACCTGCCTTTGGCCCAGGGCGCGATCCTGGAGTCCCGGGATCAAGCCCCACATCAGGCTCCGGGCATGGAGCCTGCTTCTCCCTCCTCCTGTGTCTCTGCCTCTCTCTCTCTCTCTCTCTCTCTCTCTCTGTCTATCATAAATAAATAAATCTTTAAAAAAAATAAAACTGGTTTCTTAGAATCTGTAATTCATAAACAGGTGTGCCAATGAAGGCAGTGATTTCTCCAACTTTAGTATACATCGAGACTATGGGGGAAACTTGTTAAAATACTGACTCCAGGGCTTTCCACCTAGCTGTTCTTTCATAGATGCTGGAGCTCAGAAATGTGTAGTCACTCCACGTGGTTCTGGTTCAGGTCGTGGAGGAACTGAACATTGTGATTCACTGCCTTCTATGGGCGACTGTTTGCATATTAAGGGCAGAGCTAACAATGAAGATGAGGAAGCACTCAGCTAATTTATTAAAAACATCAAGCTTTAATAATTTCTGATAAATGTGTACAGTTTTGAATTTGAAAAATTTTAAGAAATTGCAAAATTTAGTTAAAAGAAATGAATGGGGGCAGCCTGGGTGGCTCAGCGGTTTAGCGCCGCCTTCAGCCCAGGGCGTCATCCTGGAGACCCGGGATTGAGTCCCACATCAGGCTCCCTGCATGGAGCCTGCTTCTCCCTCTGCCTGTGTCTCTGCCTCTCTCTCTCTGTGTCTCTTGTGAATAAATAAATAAAATCTTAAAAAGAAAAGAAATGAATGGAAAATCACCCCAAATCTGGTCTGCAAGTTAGGAATTTCTAGTGTAAAAATCAATCAATTACAAATGGAGGCAAAAATATTTCTGAACATACAAGGCACATAAATGCAGAAAAGAATTCAATTTAAAAAAAAAGAAAAGAATTCAATTAATATTCACTGTTTAGAACACTTTGCACGTGTTAATGTATGTCTGTTAATAGTTTTTTTTCTTATTGTTAGTATTCCAGAACTTCCCTCTTATTTTATTATGAAAACTTTCCAACACACAGGAAGAACATAGTAATAAATACCCATATACTCACCTCTTATATGTAATGATTATTATGACATTTTGCTATATAATCTACATTTAATATTTATAACATGGATTATCTAATAACATAAATATTATATATTTAAAATATTTGTAATCTTATTTGAAAAATTTGGAAGTAAATTTCATGATGCTTCATCCCAAAATATATGCATATATTTTCTAAGAAGCTTGGCAGTCTCCTATGCTCTTATAATACCAAGAACATTAAGAATATGAACAATAGGGCAGCCCGGGTGGCTCAGCGGTTTAGCGCTGCCTTCAGCCCAGGGTGTCATCATTGAGACCCGGGATCGAGTCCCATGTGAGGCTCCCTGCATGGAGCCTTCTTCTCCCCCTGCCTGTGTCTCTGCCTCTCTCTCTCTCTCTCTCTGTGTCTCTCATGAATAAATAAATATAATCTTAAAAAAAAAGAATATGAACAATAATTCCCTAATATCATCTACTGTCAGGTAATGATTGTGTTTTTTCTTTTTTTTTTTAAGATTTTATTTATTTATTTTAAGATTTATTTATTTATTTATTTGAGAGAGACAGAGCAAACAGAGGGATAGAGAGCAAGAGAATCCCAAGCTGACTCTGCACTGAGCACAGAGCCTGACTTGGGGCTGGATCCCACCCACAATGCTGAGATCATGACGAGAGCTGAAAACAAGGGTTGAACTTTCCATCCACTAAGCCAGTCAGGCGCCCCTTCTTTTTTCCTCTAATAGACATTTTTAAGAGTAGTTTTAGGTTTACAGCACAACTGAGCAAAAGGGACAAGGGATTTCTGTACACTCCTGTCAGAAACTAAGGCCTCTCCACTGTCCATTCCCCACCACAATGGAACATTTGTTCCAGTTGGTGAACCTACATTGACACATCATGATCACCCGGAGTCCATAGTTTATGTTAGAGTTCAGCCTTGGTGTTGTACATTCTTTGGGTGTGGACAGATGTCTAATACCATATATCCACCATGTAGTATCATACTGAGCAATTTCACGGCTCTAAACATCCAACGTGCTCCACCTATGTACTCCTCCTCCCATCCACTACTGTTGGCAATCATGGGTCTTCTTACTCATGGGTCTTCTTACTGTCTCCATAGTTCTTCCTTTCCCAGAATATCAAAAAGCTGGATGGGTTGTGTTTTAGTACTTGATAGACTTTTCACTTTTATAGTCTCCTTTTGGTTTTGTTTGAGCATCCTGATCTAATTTATCTGATTTCTCCTTGCGTAGGAACTCAAGGCAATATGGTGCGAGGGGACCCGTATGTCAGGGGGGGAAGTTTAGACTTCGTGGCTGGCCTCAGTAAGCTGCAGCTGGACAATCCTGCTGGAAACAAAGGGCGGTATGCTTCCTGGGCAGAATCTGTGACTCGTTTTCCCCAAGTCATAAAACAAAAGGTATGTCCTGCTCTGTTGAAAGCAGCACAAGGCAGGCATGTTTATTCGCACTGGGAAAATGAGATTAAATCAAGGTGGTTAAACAGAGACAGCCCTCATTAGCATTTTCTGTCTCCCAATTATGTTTTGTATGGTGCAGTGAATGCATACATAATAATGAGAAACAGAGGCTTCATTATCTTGTATGTCCATATTTCAATTGTAAAGGTTAAATGTCTTGTAAATCCCAAGAGAAATTAATAACAAAATTTGCATCGTAAGCTTTTGACCTAAATTTGATTATGTTTTCCTTGGTCTCTACTTCAGAAGAATAGATTCTCGTAAGAGGAAAGCATTTAGGCATGTCTGCTGTCTCATCAGGTCATCTTTTCCTTCTCTGGCATGGCGGAGACATATACATCAAGATAGAACAAATTCGAAAAAAAAAAAAAAAAGATGGAACAAATTCGGCCGGCAGAATTTTAGGATGTTTTGTGGATGCAGTCACTTCTTTTATAATGCAACATATGTGCTCCTAAAAATCAGAGAGCTAGGCAGGATTGCACAAATAAACACTACCTGGGGTGTGGGGAAAATGGGGTTAAGGACGTAAAACTAAAAAACTTGATCTTTGACGCTCAATAATAAAAAAAAAAAAAGACAGGCATCAGTAAAAACCACAGTGCAGTTTTATATGTGTTCAATTGTTAAGGAGTGCATATGCTGCACTAATGGGGCGCGATTCCTGGAAAAAGACTTGCAGCTTGCTGGAGGAAGAAAGGGCTAGAGCCTTTGGATGATCGTAGAAACTGCTAGATGATAGTTGTAGCACCAGACATGGACCGGTGTAGTTCATTACACAGACACTGAACTGGATGGATGTTTGGAGTGTGTGTTTGTGTGCATTTTGTGTATTCCTATCTCAGGTCAGTTGTGTCCACTTTTCTGGGTTCACCTGGTTTTTCTTGTGGATGAAAGTGTATGTAAGAAAATGCAAAATCTGCAATGTACTCAGAGTGGTTCCTAATACATCTGTCTCCATGGAACAAATGCACATTTTTAAAAAAAGATTTTATTTATTTATTCATGAGAGACACAGAGAGAGAGAGAGAGAGAGAGAGAGAGAGAGGCAGAGACACAGGCAGAAGGAGAAGCAGGCTCCCTGCGGGGAACCGGGTGTGGGACTCGATCCCCGGTCCTGGAATCAGGCCCTGAGCTGAAGGCCGAGGCTCAACCACTGAGCCACCCAGGCGTCCCAACAAATTCACATTTTCAAAACAAATGCTGTAGCAGAACTGATTCTATAGTCTATTCCATATCATGGGAGTCAAGCAGAGTCCCAGGTGAAACTTGACCTTGGTACATTTTATAAAGCCCCAAATCACACCAGCTCCTTGAGCACCCTCCTAACCCCACACACACCCACTTGCCTCTGAATAAGGGTGGAGGGAGGAGGGTAATTTTTCCGAGGAGGTCTTATCACAGAGCACCACCACCGATATTCACGATGACCTACTTTCAATGCCAGTGCCCCATAACACATCTTGAAAAATTCGAAATCGTGGATTAGGAGGAAACAGACATTCCTTCTCATTCTCAACTCTGCTCTTCTCCACATCAGACTGGAACTGTCACAGCTGTGCTAACTTATTATAGGTGTATGTCCGCACAATGCCATCCAGTCAATTATTTCAAGCTGCAGTGTCAGGCCAGGCAGAGATGGAGGGGAACGTGGCTGAGTCTTGACTCGCAGTGGTGTGCTGCAGCCAGTGCGGACGGGCCTTCACAAGAGCCAGATGGTGCTTAGGTCTTCCCAATTCCATGGTCATTGGCATCACAGTGACAACCTGAAATTGGCCATGAGGAGAGTTCTTCTACTGCAGAAATTGGCAAATGCTACAAAGTGGAACATTTTTTTTTTTTCCTTAGGAGAGCAGATTGTCAAAGCTTAGCCAGCACATCTAGGGTTTCCAAGTTGCTTTTCATCGGACATGTTCAGCACAGATCAATTATGTCTATCTGTTTTAAATTTCTTCAGGGAAAAATAGTCACAATCTCCACTAAGAGACATGCTAAGTCTCTTAGAGTCAGGATATTTCATTGTGAATTTATTTGCACTTGCTTCTTCACTGTAATTTAAGTGTGTTTCCCTGTCTTCTGTCCCCTGCAAGGGTGGAAATGTACTGCCTTCAAAATAATCTTTCAGTAACTAGAAAATGAATGTCCTGTTGGTTTTGAAAAATTTCCTGTGAGATATAAAATAATTCCTTCCCTATTCATTCCTATCTGTCCTTTTGCCTTGCAAAGAAAGTGAATTTCTTTCTTTTTATTTGAACAAGAAATAATTGGAATTAACATTAAGAGTAGCCTTTCATTTTATCCTAATGGGGATTGAGCCTAAATGCCAGAAAAAAAGTATTCTTGCCTAAAACCCTGATTACTGACCATGATATCTTTATCTGTATAGCTGACACCTTTGTATGAGCTGGTAAAGGAAGTACCTTGTGCCTCCGTGAAAAGACTCTACCTGAAGCGAGCTCTTGAGGAATATCTGGATGAATTTGACCCCTGCCATTGCCGACCTTGCCAAAATGGTGGCATTGCCACCGTTGAGGGGACCCAATGTCAGTGCCATTGCAAACCATATACATTTGGTGTGGCTTGTGAGCAAGGATTCCTTGTAGGAAATGAAGCAGGTCAGTGTGCTGAATTTTTGCTAGTTATTGCTGGACACAGAGAAAAGGGAAATACTCTTTCCATCTGGCTCCTGAGGTTGTGCTTCTTTGTGTATGGGGATTTTAATTTAGTATCACCCTTCTTATTCCACTTCTGGGTCCTAGCTACTGGGTCAAGGTCCTCTGCTGTCTCTGTTTTCCCATCTTTCTATTTTTTAAGATTTATTTATTTATTTGAGAGATGGGGGTGGGGACCAGCAGAGGGAGAGGAAGAGAGAGAGAGAGAGAGAGAATCCTAAGCAGATTTCTCACTGAGCATGGAGCCAATGTGGGGCTTGATCTCATGACCCTTGAGATCATGACCTGAGCTGAAATTAAGAGTTGGACACTTAGGGTGCCCAGGTGACTCAGTCAGTTAAGCATCTGCCTTTGGCTCAGGTCATGATCCTGGGGTTCTGGGATGGAGCTCTGAGTCTGTTGGGCTCCCTGCTCAGCAGGGAATCTGCTTCTCCCCCTGCCCCTTCCCTGCTTGTGTCATTCTCTCCCTCTCAAATAAATAGATAAAATCTTAAAAAAAAAAAAAAGCTCAACCGATTGAGCCACCCAGGGGTTTCTCCATTGTCCTGTCTTAATTTGCAGACCCACCCTGGCCTCCATTCTCCATTGGAATAGGTTAATGCTTAAAACACCTCTGTCCTTCCAGAGTCATGTCCTTAAGGATTTATTGTAACATAGGTCTGTGGAGCTTGTGTATGCATAGCTTAGCCTTTCTGACAGCAAGCTCTTTGAAATATCTCTTTCTATTTTGTATTGTGTTCCATCAATCAATTATTCACAAATGCTTTTGAACATCTGCTGAATGTGCTCAACTGAATTCTTGGTACTATAAGCACTTTTGTACGGATCTATGTGAGAATGACTTCATGAGTAGACAAAGCATGAGGTAATGTTGTGTTTATTTATATATCTCTCTCCTCTAGAAAGTTCATTGCTTAAAGTCAGAACTGTGATTCCTTTTTTTTATTCCCGGAGCCCAACAGGGCTTGATTCATAGAAGTCACTTAATAAATGTTTAATGAATGAATGAATACATGATGACTAAACTATAGTTGCTTATAGACAAGCATCAAGAAGGCATCCTTACCTCTAATTCTCTTCCCAAGTGGCCTGTCTGGTAAATTGAAATTCCACCGCTTTGATTTCATTTCTTCATGGCTTGGATTTCCTGTAATTTGATAAAATGGAAGCTCCCCCTGCTGGTAAGGGTCGGGGTAGCCATCAATATATCAAGCTGTTATCACCCTCTGTTGGGATGCTCAGGGAACTACTTTATTAGCTCAATTGCTGATTCTGTAAGAAAGCATAAAGGAACTCATGGGAAAATATTACCAAATTAGTTTATTTTTGGTGTGTGTGATACTGAAGAGTGGCTGCTGAGTGGAGGGGAGAGGGTAAATAGAGGGGTGCAGGCTACACAGTAGAAATAGCTACAGAGCAGGAAACACATCTATCATCAGGAAGTAATGCTTTGGGGCATGGTTCTGAGATCAGTTTCTAACTAGGAAAGCCAAGTTCTTAGAATATAGTGCAAGTTCTCTCTTGCCTCCCCCAAGGAATATGTTGGGGGAAAATAGTAAAAGCACTGTTAGTGGTGAATTGGCCCTGAGTTGGAAGATGGCCAGGCTGGGCCAAGTAAGTGCCTGCAGATTGAAGGATGTTGAAGGAGGCAACAGCATTTCTCCTATGTATGCACTCATTTTGTGCGGTGCCAGCTCTGAGGTCGGCAGTCTGGAATACCCGGTAGATTATGTCCTTCTCATGCCCAATCACTGCTTCTACAATAGAAATGTTCACAATAGAAACTGGTGAAATGAGAGGAGCCCAGACCCAGCCATAAGACCATGTTGCTGTCTGGACGTGTCTCTTGGCAGCTGTTTTAGCACTGGGCATGGCATTTAACCACCTTGTCTTAGATTCCATACGTATCAACAGAGAATGGGTGACAGATCTCCTGCCCCTCTGGATTCATTCTTGTGAGAAGTAAACGAAGGGTTGAATGTATGTAAAAGTGCTCTGAAACAGTTGCAAAATAGTAAACAAATTTAAGATATTATTATTGCAAGAGATTCGTTAATGCAGCCTTAACATGGACAAACCTAGACGATGTGCAGAGATACTCTGGTCATTGTAGAAGATGTCCTGAAGGTAGTGAGTGCCCAGATTGTCCCCTCTGCCAACAACTGCCTGAGCAGGAAGCTCAGCACTAAACTCTGAAATCTTCTCCAAGTGCTTTCTGAACAGCCTCTCTCTTATCTTACAGGAGGGGTGGATGGGGGTTGGAGTTGCTGGTCCTCTTGGACCCCCTGTGTTCAAGGGAAGAAAACAAGGCGCCGAGAATGCAATAACCCACCACCCAGTGAGGGTGGGCAATCCTGTATTGGAGAACCACGGGAAAGCAGCCCCTGTGAGGATGAGGAGCTGCAGCATTTGAGGTAATGGCCACCAGGGTTCCTGGCAATTGCAGAGAGCACAGCGCCCTCTGCAGTAAGCGATTTGCAGCGACTAAAGATTCAGAAATTAATCATCAGTGACTCCTTTGCCCTTGGCAGAGGGGTCAGATGAAGGAGGGAGACGTGTGTGTGGTCCACGAGCACTTGTGTGTTTCACGTTTTCCTGACTGAGTAACTCAGAGGCCGCCTGGCCAAGGGGGTCGGAGCAGCTGTGGCATCAAGCAGATCTGCTCCCTACCGGCTGGGTGATAGAGAGAGCATGACTGTAGGAGCCAGCTGACTACAGCATGAATGCAGCCCTGACATTTATTGCTTTATAACCTTGGACAAGTCATTCAGCCTTTCTGAGCCTTTGTTTTCTTTCTTAGCTCTTAAGGTCACTGTGAATGTGAATTGAGATAATGCACATTCGTGGAGCAACTGCCAGGGTGTCTACCACATAGTAAATGCTCAATCAAAACTAGTTATTATTTTTGTGTAACCTCTCTTGCAGGATCACTAACTGTTATTGCCTTACTTAAAAAAAAAGATTTATTTATTTGAGAGAACCATCCAGCAAGAGAGAGAAGAAGTGGGGAGACGGGGGTGGGGGGCACAGAGGGAGAGGGAGAAGCAAACTCCCTGCTGAGCTGGGAGCCAGATGTGGGGCTTGACCCCCAGGGAATCCAAGATCATGACCTGAGGGGAAGGCAGACACTTAAGTGAGTCACCCAGGTGCCCCTGTTATTATCTTTTTTTTTTTTTTTAAAGATTTTATTTATTCATGAGAGACAGAGAGAGAGAGAGAGAGAGAGAGAGGCAGAGACACAGGCAGAGGGAGAAGCAGGCTCCATGCACGGGACTCGATCCCCAGTCTCCAGGATCACACCCTGGGCTGAAGGCAGAGCTAAACCGCTGAGCCACTCGGGCTGCCCTACCTTATTTTTAATACAGATTTAATTCTGTTAAGGGCATTTCAAATCGAGACAGCAGGAGAAAAAGCAGGTCTGAGACAGGTGACCTCTAGAAATCATACAAAGTAGGTGTGTTGACCAATGACTTTTATTTCCTTTTCTTCATACTGCTGACTTACTAGCTATGTTTTGGAAGCTTGAGTTCATGTTTGAGTTCTCTACTACAGGACATGATCAGATACCGATTTTGAAAATGGCAATTGCATCAGTGTATTTATGTGAACGGAGTCCCTTCAGATGTACATGAAAAATTCAGTGTGCTGCAAAGTATTTATCATACTGTGGAAATCCATCACATTAATTATGTTTGTTTCCTTTACTTTTCAGGTTGATTGAACCACATTGTTTTCCTTTGTCTTTGGTTCCAAAAGAATTCTGTCCATCACCTCCTGCCTTGAAAGATGGATTTGTTCAAGTTGGTTATGAAAGATATATTGCTTTCCTTTACATATACTCTCTGCTCCAAGGACTCTCTCTCTACTAATGTCATAATCTGTTTCCTTCTTCCATATGAAACAGAGCTAAAAATAGTTTACATGTGCATCGTCCTTTTAGTGGTGAGGGTTTTAGTTCATGACTTTTCTTCTTTGGCCCAAGGTGATTAGAATTCTGCAGAAGGCAGTAGATCTTCTGTGGTAAGGTAAATCAATACTGCTGCCCAGTGAAATTAGAAATGTAATCATGCCAGAGGGCTGCTGAACATTTCCATTCTGGACGCTAAAATAGGAATCCATAAGCAAGATCTTCAACAAAGAGAATTTTATTCTTGCCACTGAAAAATGTCCTTTTTAAAAAAGATTTTATTATTTATTTATTTGAGAGAGAAAAAGAGTGAGTGAGCGAAAGAGAGAGAGAGAGAGAGAGAGAAAGAAAGAGAGAGTGAAAGAGTGTACAAGCCAGGGGCAGAGGGAGAGAGGGAGACAGAGTCCCTGCTGAGTATGGAGCCCCATGCTCATGACCTGAGCCGAAGGCAGATGTCCAACTGACTGAGCCAACTAGGCACCCTGAAAAAATGTCTTTAAAATTTTTTTTTCATAAATATGGGGTTTGGGATGAAATATTGGGTTTATTCCAGAAGCCAGTAAGACATTTTGCCAGTGTTGGTGAGATATGGGTCATGATACTTTGAGCAATTTTCTTCTTCAGGAAGGAACACAAGTCATCTACCACTTGTTGTTCTAGGGGAATTTTTTTTTTTTTACTTTGGGGCCATATTAATGCATATTTTTCTTGCTGCTTGTTATGATGAGACTTTGGCCCCAAAGCCCCAGTGAAGTGTCTTCCTGGCTCACATAGGAGATACTGTGCAGCAGGACCCTCTCAGTATGGTCAGCCTTGCTTTCTCCATGAAGGATTTGCCCCTCAAATTCCAGGACCTTAAACATACACTCACTGACATTTTGTCGAAGATTCTCCAAATACAGGTACTGCTGGGAAATGGAAAAGGTGTGTGTGTGTGTGTGTGTGTGTGTGTGTGTGTGTGTAGAGAGAGAGAGAGAGAGAGAGAGAGAGAGAGGAGAATGAATCCAGCAGCTCTAACAGTCAGATGTTCCAATACAGCTCCCACAATCCATGAAATTCCTGAAGGCTTGGAGAGCAACACCAAGTAAACTTGTATAGTCAGCAAATTCTGAACTGCTGTCCCAAACTCCTGGGTTTGGAACCCCTGACTCCTGAACACTGCGCCACAGATGGGCTACAACATAGTCACCCAGGGAACTTAACAACAGAGATTGCTGCTTGCCCCTCATCTTTCTTTCTTTCTTCTTCTTTCTCATTCTGTATGTTTAGGGTAAAGCCTGAGAATTGTCTTTTTTAAAAAGTATTTATTTATTTATTTATTTATTTATTTATTAGAGAGAAAGAGAAAGAGAGAGAGAGAACACAGAGAAGGGGCAGAGGGATAGGGAGAAGCAGACTCCCCCCTGAGCAGGGGGCTTGACATGGGGCTCCATCCCAGGACTGTCAGATCATGACCTGAGCTGAGGTCACACACTTAACCAACTGAGCCCCCCAGGTGCCCCCCACCCCCTTTTTTTAAATTGCTACTAGTGGTTCTGATACAGAGTCAAGTTTGGGCACTGTTGAGCCCAATTTCCCCTTATAGCAGTCCCCTTTGCAAGACAAAGGAAGGCCTAGGGACTTAAAGCAAATCAAATATCCTTCCCCATTTTCTTCAAACCTTGGTAGTAACCTGGGCCCTCTGTTTCCTACGAACTCCCATGATGGAGCCAACTTGGGCCAGGACTGACAGCAAGAAGAAAATGGCATCATGGAATTTTGTTCTACTGCCGGGAGCAGAACAGGTCCGGCTTTCAGCCCTCCCCCAGGTCGATGTTCTTCACCACCACCCCTGGCGTGGCAGAGAACCTGAAGGATGAGGAAAGGATGAAGAGAAGAGCATGATTACATCCTTCAGTCTCAGACTTCAAATTCTTCCTTGCTTCACTGTGAAATCTCACCTCCTGGCATCTTGGGCTAATGCCATGTCCCTGAATCTGGCCCAGCCCCAGAAGCACTGCCCTTACAGGGTGGGGGCTGGAGGGTGGGATGAGAGAAGATCAGCACTATGGTTTCCCTAAAAGTCATCAGTGAGAAACCTTAACTCTCATGAATGTGCTGATAGGGTTTGAACATTCCTATCTGTTCTTACTGGCTCTTATTAGGCAGTATTGCCAATGAACAGCCCATGACATCTCTCTAAAAAGAACTGACTGACAAGTACTTTTCCAAAATCTGATAACAAAGTGTATTTTCCTGAAAAGTAGGGGGAAATAAGTGACTTGGGCAGTGTCCACTAAAGTTATTTTAGTAAAATGCTTAGTATAGTGCTTGGTGTTTCGGGGATAATCAATAAATTATAGGACAGTGGTGTTAATGGGTTTATTTCAACTAATGGTAGTGCAAGGGTTGGGTAGGACCATCCAGGGAAAAATGTTTTTAAAGACAATTTTCTAAATTAGTTATTTGAACTTAGTTTGCCTGATGATTAATAGAAGACATGATTTATAGGCCAAATATATCTAGAGAAATGTTCTGTTAATGCAAAATAGACATACTTTTTTCTATCTCTCTTTTATTTCTGTTTAGGATGAAGGTGCCATGTTTCCTGTTGGGACTAATGTAGTATACACTTGCAATGAAGGATATTCTCTTATTGGAGACCCTGTAGCCAGATGTGGAGATGATTTACAGTGGCTTGTTGGGGAAATGCGTTGTCAAAGTGAGTGGCCTTGGCTGTAGCATATAACTTAAGATGAGAGAATAATGTGGAAGAGAATGAATCAAGATGAATCATTGCTCACTGTGTGGCCCGTGTCTTGACCTCCCTTTCCAGAGAGGCTCATATACTCCTGTTCAAGTTTCAGTTGTGTCTTGAAAAAGCCCTCAGCAGTCTCTAGTTGATAGTGCTCCTGTTGGGAAGGCACATTTTACTGTACTCCGAGTCTCACTGTTTCTGGTTGAAAATCTTATGTTTGGCTACTTTTGAGAATTTCTATTTTTTTCCCGGTCCTTGTGTTTCAGAAGCACCTCCACTGTGATGTCCCTAGGTGTGATTTTCTTTGTCTTTACCCTGGCTGATATTCGAAGCACTTCTTGAATCTATTCTTTAATGTCTTCTGCCAATTTTAGGAAATTCTTGGCCACTGTGTCCTCATTGCCTTTGTGCCATTCTTGCTCACTTCTCGTGAAACACAGATGATGTACTTTTTAGATTGTGTATATTACATATATTTTTTTCTTTGTTTTACATAATTTTCCCTCTCTCTCTGTTTCATTCTAAATATTTTCTATTGGTCTACCTTCCAGTTTATTAATTCTCTGTACAGTTGTATTAATCTGCTTTTAAGAACTCTGTTGAGTTCTTAATTTCATTTTCCAATCCTAGGTATTTCATTTATCCACTTTTCTATATTTTCTTATTCTCTGTTGAGATCCTGCACCTTGTCATTTAATTTTTTCCCAACTTGTTAATAACAGTTTTTTCAAGGTCCGTGGCTGTTAATCCCATAATCTGGACCTGCTGTGGGCAGTTTGCTATTGTCTTCTGGGGGGATTTTGGTTAATTCTTGGCCTTTTAAATGTTAGATTAGTTTTGATTAAATGCCAGACTTTATGTGTAAAAAAATAAGGGAATAATTTGAGGTTTTAGATGACGTTCTCTTCCTCTAGAAAAGATTTGATTTTTGTTTCTGGCAAGCAGTGAGGCTGTTTTATGTCCTGTTTACTTTTATTCCTAGTGTGTAGCCATTAAGGGATCTCAATAGAAAGTCTGGGATTTCTCCCTAGGTTCTCCTTTGTGATGGGACTAGACTCTAACTCTTAGTTCCCTAACCCTATAAGACTCTTAAAAACTCTATCCATTTTTCAGCCTCTGAGCTGCAGTTCCTCCTTAGTTTAGCAGACTTCCAGCATTTTTTTTCAAACTACAAATACATCAAGGAGAAAGGTATTACCAAACGTTGTAGACTTGTATCTTGTCACATCCCCAGCAGCACACAACATACTTGGCTAAATATAGACACTTAGTAGATGTTGTTTTTGAATTAATGAATGAATGGAGTTTCTGATGGAAATGGTACAGAAACAGAGCAATATTTTGTAGAATACTGTCCAAAGTCCATTAGAGAGGTTGCCAAGATTTTTTTTTTGAATCATAAATTCTGACTTGCTTCCCATAACTCTGCATGTTTCTCATTTTTCTCTTTGCTGTTTTCTCAAGTAGAAGATTTGAGATAATGAATGTAATCGAGTGAGAAAGACTAGAGATGGAAAACCAAAGATATTTAATACTTGTACGGTTGCAAGATTAAAGGTGGTTCTTTAAGACTTTCAGATAGTAAAAATATCTAATTGGATGTATGCTTAATGATATGCAAATGAACAGAGTTCCTGGGAAAATTCTGGTGGGACTTCAAGACCAAAAAGATAAGTGGCAGCTGTGAAAAGTCTGGTTTTGACAGCAGCCTGGGCTTTGGGACTCTGTTTATAAAGATGATTCATTTTAAATTGTCACATAGCTTTGAGGGCCGGGATGGAGAATGGGGATTGTTTTGGTCTTTAGTCTTTCATTGGTCAATGACATGCCAGGCACTATGGGACATGTCTTTCAGGGCATCCTAGGAGTGAACTTACCTCTTCCTCTTTGTCTTCTAATATGAAAAAAAGCAGAGCATGTATATTAGCATTATTGGAAGCTATCATTTAAGAAAAGATGACTTAGGAAAGCAATGATCCTTGTATTCTGTTTTCTTTTATTTTTAGAAATTGCCTGTGTTCTACCTCCATTGAAGGATGGCATACAGAGTCATCCCCACAAACCTTTCTATGGAGTTGGTGAAAAGGTGACCATTTCCTGTTCAGGTGGCATGTCCTTAGAAGGTCCTTCAGCGTTTCTCTGTGGATCCAGCCTTAAGTGGAGTCCTGACATGAAGAACGTTCAGTGTGTGAGAAAAGGTGAATAGCTCATAAATCTGTCCAAGGACACCTGCACTCAGGTGAGTGAGGCTCCTTGTGGTGGTCCTTTATGGCCCTGGATGGACATACTGTGAATCATTCCTTCCCTCTTTGCCCTTCTACGGGAAGGTCAGTTCATAGACTGGGTAACAGTTTTTTTTTTTTCACATGACACAGATAGACTCATGGAATGCAAGGCAAGGCAAGAATTCTGGTGATTCTGAAACAAACTTAAATCCTTCTTATTGAAAATTAGCTTTGTATCTGTTTTGGTGCCAAGAATATAAAGGCTTTTTCAAAAATAATTTCTGTTTTTTTTCCTAAAAATTTTAAAGGTACTTTTATTAAATACAGAGTTGAGATGAAAATTTATAAAAAATTCTGTATGTTTCATTCCTGAGCTTTCAGAGAGTTTATTAGCATTATTGAAATAGAAAATTTAAAAGCATTTACATTTAACACTGCAAAGCCGAAGTTATTGAAAGCAAAGTGCTGGGGTTTGTGAAGTTGGTCTTAATAGTGGAAATCCAAAAATTCAGTATTTTTGAACACCAGGCAAATTAAAATGGTCTTTTAAGAAGCTACAATAAGAAGAGATTTAGAAAGCAAACTATTTCTTTTTAGGGGTATTTAAGGTAGGATGGGTTTGTTTTTAAAATAGCCTCCAGTTTCTTCTTTGTTTACATTTTAAACATATTTAAAAAATAAATGGAAAATACATATTTGTGACAATTAAAAGACAGGAAGGAGGGAAAACTCACTTATATTCCATTATTCTTATTTTGGTATATGGTATTCTTATTTTCTAGTGTATGACTTTTAATTCAATGCTAAGATTTGCCTTTTTTAGTGAGGATGAAGTACTAGAATCTGTGAGTGATACTGTCAGATGAGTTAGATGGTTACAACTGAAGGGAGGGCAGGCTGCATAGAGGCCTCTGTGGCTGATGGTGGACATAGGCTGTTGGTGTTAAATATAGACCCTGATGACAGAAAGGGAGGGCAGCGTGGCCAGCAGAGTGCCCACCACATTGGTTCCATGTTCATTAGCTGTCAAAGGGCCACAGCAGAGACAAGTGCTTTGTTTTCTACTGCACTGAAGCATAAATATGAATTTATCAGGGATATTTGAAGTTATGGGCCTGTACCAGGAATTCTAAAATTAAAGAGAACAATGTACACTTGATGAGGTTGCTCTTTTATTCCAAATGAGATATTATATACTTGTCTTTCTAAAATGTCTGCTTCAGTCCTTTTGTAGCACAATTCAGTTGAATTTTCCCCTACTCAGTAGCAAATTCTATTAAAGTTTTAATTAAGGATATTTTTCAGGCCTGTGTGTTTTTTTGAAGACATGATGAATAATAATAGTAACTTCCCTTAAAATAAGCCTATTACAGGTGAAAAAAAAGAAACCCGGTTTGTCAGCCTCCAAAACTGATGTTTTAAAATACCTGCTGTATCAGGAGTCTTTTTATTTTTATTGTAGTAAAACAGACATTACATTTATCATTTTAGCCATTTTTAAATGTACAGTTCAGTGCATTAAGTACATTCCCATTATTGTGCAACAATCATCACCATCCATCTCTGGAACTTTCTCATCTTCCCAGTCTGAAACTCTCTACTCATTAAACACCAACTACTCATTTCTCCCTTCCTCCATCAGAATGCAGTCTCATAAACATATATGAAGATAACGCAGCTATGTTTTTGTTTTGTTTTGTTTTAAGATTTTACTTATTCATTCATGAGAGAGAGAGAGAGAGAGGCAGAGACATAGGCAGAAGGAGAAGCAGGCTGCCTGCAAAAAGTCTGACGCAGGACTCAATCCCAGGACCCTGGGATCACGACCTGAGCCAAAGGCAGACGCTCAACCACTGAGCCACTCAGGTGCCCAACAAAGCTGTGTTCTTAAATACAAAGGTCTTTCATCTAGCTAATTCTACCAGTGATTTTTCATAAAGAAATTATAATAACTTTGAGAAAACATTTAAAATCTAAAATTTCATTCTTATGAATGGTCAGTAAATAAAGTTTTAAAAAACGTTTTTTGTAGTTTTATTGAGAAATCACTGATGTAGATCACTGTAGATGCTCAAGGTGTACATCATGATGGTTTGATTTACATCTATTGTGAAATGCTTACCACATCAGGTCCAGTTAACATCCATCATCTCACTAAAAATCAATTAAGAAAAAAAGAAAATTTCTCCCTGTGATGAGAAATCTCAGGATCCACTCTCCCAAAAATCTACCTATATATCATAGAGCAGTGTTAAGTATCGTCTTCGTGTTGCACATTACATCCTCAGTACCCATCTATCTTATAACTGGAATTTTGGATCCTTGGACCATCTTCTTTCCATCTTCCCACCTTTGTCTTTGGCAAATAAACTTCTGCATAATGCAGAACTCATTTATATGACTTTATCATTGAACCTTGGTTTTGGTACATTTAGATTAGACTTTCTCAACCTTAACACTATTAGAATTTTGGACTGGTAATTCTTTGTTGTGGGAATCTGTCCTGTGCATTGTAAGATGTTTAGCAGCATCCCAGGTCTTTACTTACTAGATACCTGTAAGTGGATAACCAAAAATGTCTCTGGACATTGGTGAATTGCCCCTGGTTGAGAAGCACTGTTCTAAATAACACCATCTTTTTGTTGTTGTTATTGTTGTTGTTGCTGCTTTAGCAGAGGGGGTGCAGAGGGACAGGGAGAGGGAGAGGGAGAGAATCTGCTAAATAAGGCGGCCTGAGGCAGGGCTTGATCTCACGACCCTGAGATCATGAGGTGAAATCAAGAGTTGGATGCTTAACCGACTAAGCCACCCAGGTGCCCCCTAGATAACACCATCTTTAAAAACATCTTATTTTGGAATAATATTAGTTTTCAGAAAAGTTGCAAATATAGTTTCCATATACCCTTTACCATGTTCTTATAATATAAACATCTCATATACCTTGACATAATTTAGTGGGTTAACTAAGACGCTAATATTAGTGTAATACTATTGACTAAAGTCCAGATTTTATTTATATATCACTGGTTTTTTTCACTATATCCAATTCAGGATCCAATTCAGAATACTACATTGCATTTAGGATAAACTTTGAAAGGGAAGTGTTTAAAGAATGAGTATTCATTACAGATGTTGCTGGACATGGAAGGCTTTGCTTCACATTGTGGCCATTTTTATGAGGCCATTTTATGTTGGGAAAATATATGTCCCTGAATTTCATTGTCATGAAGCTGGCAGGAGGTGGAAAAAACAGGATGTTTTAGGTCATTCACCTTGTAATCAGGGATGGCTGGGGGGATGGCAGTCAAATTAAGCTCTTGTAAGCTGGACCTAAGGTGTTTTCTTATAAAAATAGGAAGATGGTTGATTTTGAGCAGTTTGTAGAAAACACAAAGCAATGGAAAGGGTTTTATTAATGTAAATATCTCTAGATATTTACTCACCATTGAAGGGAGACCAGTTAGACTTTTTTTTTTTTTTTATGATAGTCACACACACACACACACACACACAGAGGCAGAGACATAGGCAGAGGGAGAAGCAGGCTCCATGCACCGGGAGCCTGACGTGGGATTCGATCCCGGGTCTCCAGGATCGCGCCCTGGGCCAAAGGCAGGCGCCAAACCGCTGCGCCACCCAGGGATCCCCAGTTAGACATTTACATGTGAGAGGTTATCATAGATCTTGGGGTACCAGGGAGTTCTCCATGTACAGGTCACATTGTGTTGCTTTCTGTTCCACTACAGACAAAGTGGGCAAATGTGTTCCAAACAACAGTTTATAAATACCAACTTCTTGATGAAAGGGAGCTTGCTCCACTGGCCTTGAATTCAGACAAACATGGACTTAAATCCTGGCTTGGCCAATCTATTAAACGTGTGAACTAGCACCAGTTTCTTAACTTTTCTGGCCCTTAGTTTCTTTAACCTGAAGTGGGCATTTATTAAGGAGGATTAAATATCACAATAGTAAATGCTCACACAGTAGGAAGTGCTAACAATGACATTATTTGTAGGGTTCTCCTAGGAACACTCTGTCTTCCATAAAATGCTTTAAAAAGCTTTGTTTTTTGACTGTACAAATTTGTGGCAGTTGAAAATATTACAGAAACCCAGTTCAACAATTAAAATAACATTTTGTTTACGACAAAGAAGCTCTTCTAATGATTGTATCTCCCTCATCCTTTTCTTCCAGATGCTCCTTTGATACCAGCAGGGCCTAAATGTCAGCGCTGGGAGAAACTGCAGAATTCAAGATGTGTTTGTAAAATGCCCTATGAATGTGGGTAAGCTCTTCTTTGCTCGCCTCTCTCTGTTTTATTTTATTCAAGATTTTTAAAAAAATGTGTTGGTGGATGCTAGTCTCTGTTAGATGGAAGGTGTTGCTGACCAAGGGTTAAGGATAGTTGTTTGCGTTTTAACCTGGTCCATCTGCTGTCTGTTATTTGCCTGGGTCACGGGGGCTGACAACCAGCGGTGTTAAAGCCGTGTTCTATTCCGTCTAGAGAAAGGCTGAAGGACTCAGGCACTGCTTGTTTTATACACGAGATGGAGGAAAAGGAAAACACTGTCACTTGAGGATTTAGAGCTTGAGGAGATTAGGGTTGAAATTCCCTTGAAATATAAACTCTCAATGCAGTGTACCAACAGATACAAGTGCTGCTTTTCCCATTCTTGAAATGTCTGTGCCTCTAGATGTGCATTGTAAGAATGACACCCAACTTGAAATCACTCCGCTGTAGGTGGACTTCTGAAGTAGGTACTAGATGTCTGTGATCTGGTCCTAGGTGGATACAGATGGTATGATTGCAGTAGGACAAGAAGAGGTTTCCTAGTGGGACTGTTTACAGAAGTGTGGGCAGCGTGAAGGAAACTGATGCCACGAGGCAGTACTTCTGGACTGCTAACAGCCAGGCTACATATCTGCGCCCAGGCCTGGAGTGATGAGAGGGGCTCTTATGCAAAGCTGGAGACAGAGAAGACTCTGTGCAGGTGGGAGCTGAGGAAGAGCTTAGTCTCTCATTTTAGGGACCTCAGAGATACCCCCCTTGCAGTGAGCCAGGGCACTGAACATCCCTCCAATCTCCTGCCATTGATCAAACGCACCCAAAGCCAGAGGATAGGAAGTCCGTGGATGTGGCTCATAGTGTCAGCCTTCTTCGCAGCAGGGGGAGAGTGGAGAGTGAATCTGGAGAGGCAAATGGGAGATACTTGGGCCCCCAGATCTACTGGTCATCTTTAAGGTTAAGAATCAAAACACAAATGTACTGACTAATCATAGTTGACCTTTGAACAACCCAGAAGTTGGGGTGCTGAACCCCCTGCACAGTCAAAAGTCCACATATAACTTCTGACTCCTCCAAAATTTAACCACTATTGACCGGAAGCCTTACCAATAACATAAATATTTTCTATGTTATATGTGTCATTTGCTGTATTCTTATAATAAAATAATCTAGAGAGAAGAAAATGCTATTAAGAAAATGATAAGGAAGAGAAAATACATTTATAGTACTGGCTATATCAAAACAAAGCCTGTAAAAGTGGACCTGTGGTGCAGTTCAAACCAGTGTTGCTGGAAGGTCAACTGCATTTGACTCATATCCAACTCCTTGAGCGCCAACAGTGGGCAATGGTGATTTTGGTGGTATCTTATAAGAAGAAGTGACTTCTTGAGAGAAAAATACACCTGAATAGTGTAAATGGCAGTGGTTGTCCAACCAGAATGTTCTGACTGTGGCGTTAGTTCTTTATGGGGAATCATTGTTGACTTTGATTCACTTTCATCCTCTTTCTAACTTCTCTGATTCATTTAGTTTCTCTGCGGTCTACTGTCTATAGACACGAGTGAGCTTTCTATCAGATACTGATAACAAGGCGGCTTTGCAAGGTCTCTGCTCTTTAGGCTGTTCTGAGTAGTTTGATTTAAAGCTTAAATAAGCAGATAAAAGAAAGATATAAGGATTTGATGTAAATAACTCCAAGTAAATTTAGCTCTTGGTCACTGAAGAAAATATTAGAACTAAATATATATAAACATAAATATAGGCTCCAACTACCATACAAAAATACTTTGTTGTTTAAGGGTTCACTATAGTAATGCCTTCCTTATCCATCAACATTCTGAAAGATGCTTGTTTTTATCAGTGACATTTCTAAAAAGCTGAATCTCACCATTTTAGCACCCATGCTTAAGAAAAAAAAGTAATAAATTTTCATAGAAATATCCCTAAATGATTTTGTAAACACAGATACTTTAAAAAATCCCATTGACAAATATGATTTCATCTTCCCTTGAGGATTTGATCATCAGGTTTGGACAATGCCGTATCATGGACATGAACTCTGAGGGCTGCTGGGCTGGGAGGACCTAATTTCTCCTGCAGTCAATGGTCCCACTGGACTAGTGTCTGAGTGTGTGATCTTTGCTGATTTTGTCTCCTTCCTGCTTGTCACCCCCCCGGCTTCCTGAGCAGACCTTGCCTTCTCTTCTAATTTGCTGTATCTGAGCTGCTCTAGATGAAACTAGATCAACACCAGGTATCTACGCGTGTAAAAATTGTGAGCCAATAAAGAGCAAAATATGTTCATTTTGAAGATCTGAGGAGGGTGAGCCCCAGTCATGAAGGAAGTTTGAGGTTCTGCTTCATCTTTTTGCTGTGGCTGGTAACATCTGAGGCACGGAGCTCCGAGCCTCTCCTTTCACTTCTCATCTTCCACTTTTGAGAATGAACATCTTCTAAATAATGGAATTTAAAACATTTGTTTCAGGTCCTCCTTGGATGTATGTGCTCGAGATGAGAGAAGCAAAAGGATACTGCCTCTGACAGTGTGCAAGATGCATGTTCTCCACTGTCAGGGCCGAAATTACACCCTTGCTGGTAGCGACAGCTGTACTCTGCCGGCCGCCACCGAGAAAGCTTGCGGGGCCTGTCCACTCTGGGGAAAATGTGATGGTAAGGGGCATTTCGTAATTGTAACGGTGACAACGCTGAGGCAGTCGTACTGAGGTTTTAAAAACTGTAGTTTCTAGTTTAGCAGCAAGTCCAAGCAGATCCCTGAGGATGTGAAAGTCCCAGGCTGGTCTAAGGGTAACTGTCCTTGCCCACAGCCTTTCCTGGGGAGCTGGGGGGATCAAGTACCTAAGAGGACAGAAACCCACCATCGATGCTCTGAATGTCCTCCCAAACACTGACGGTTCCCAGTCTCCCCTCATGATTTTTGCTCTGTCCTTGTCTTACCCGTTTTATGTACTCATTAAAAAAAAATAGATTCACATAAAAATAACTATTTTTTAAGAAGAAAATTTCATTATCACTTTCTTAAAAGGAGATACCACTTGCCATAAATATTAGGCAACTACAAAAATGCATATAATGACACAAAGTAAGGTTGCAGATGCTAGCCAGATGCTGGTGGCAGCTTGAGGGATGCTGCTTCTTTGGGATGAAGGGAGTCTAGCAAGTGTTAAGGAGGTGGTAAAAGTGCCTAAAAGCGTATCAGCGCTAAGGTGACACTTTCTCCTAGAAGTAATCAGAAGAATTTGAAGGAGAGAAAAAGGAGTGATTTTTTTCAAGATTTGCCAGTGCTATGTCCGACCAGCACTTAGCATGACCTTGAACAGCAGCAGCACCCCTGGCACGGCCTACCTCCCACAGGTTTTGCTACTTTACCAAGGGGGAAAGCCTGGGCGGCTGGCGCCAAGTCATTGCTCTCAGTTTCCCCTTCTATAAATTTGGCAGCTGGACTGCGTGATCTGTGAGACCTCTGCCAGCATCTCAGGCCCTCCCCCCTCACTCCTGGACACTTTGCCACACAAGCCACGATGCACTGAACTCTCCCCGCTGGGTCACGTTGGGAGTGGCAGTCACCCCTGGGCTGGCTGACCTGGTCACTCCGTTTGCAGACACCTGGCTGGTGTAACTCCAGCCTGGCACCTGCAGCGCACACGGTGGAATCGTCCCCAACTCATCTCTGGCTTGTTTTTACGGGACATGTGGCCCTTTGTGTCTTAGGCCCCATCTCTCAAAGCAGGCTGAATGCTTTCCTTTGCCTCTGAGCCCCGCAGCGACGCGGTCTCTTCTGAGGTCTCCAGCCCCCGGCCCGGGGCTGGAGGAGGGCACAGCGGCACAGGGGAGCGGGGCACTGGGGGGCCCCGACTTGGAGAGAGCTTTCCCGGGCGGCGGGAGCCCTAGAGATCTCCGGCAGCGCCCCGCGGGTGTGGGGGGTGTGGGGGGTGTGGGGCTCGGGCCTTGCGCGCCCCAGCTCCGCCGCGTGCCTCTAAGCCTCCGCCGTCTCCTTCCCAGCCGCGAGCGGCCGGTGCGTCTGCAGGGAAGCCTCCGAGTGCCAGGGCGAGGACGGCGGCTTCGCGGTGTGCGCGCAGGTGGACGGCGCCCTGCGGACCCTGAGCGAGTGCGCGGCGGGCGCGCTCCGGTGCCGCGGGCAGAGCGTCACGGTCACGGGCACGCGGCCCTGCGCGCCGCCGGGGGCCCCGCCGCCCGCGCTGCGCTGACCCGCGGGAGCCCCCCACGCCCCGGCCCCTGCGCTGCGCCGTCCCCGCGGCGCCCCGCCAGGCGCCCCAACCCCAGCGCGGCCCGTGGCTCCGCCCACCGCGAGCCGGATGCTCCGCAGGATCGAGTCCCGCGTCCGGCTCCCTGCGTGGAGCCTGCTCCTCCCTCTGCCTGTGTCTCTGCCTCTCTGTCTCTCTCTCTCTCTGTGTCTCTCATGAATGAATAAATAAAATCTTTAAAAAATATAAAATCTTAAAAAAAAAAAGAAAAAAGCCAGTCTGCACGAGCAGCCCACCTGACCCCTTGCACGAACCGTGTGCTCTTGGACAAACTGCTAATGTGTCTGAACCGTGACTTTTTTAAATCTGAAAATTAGGGGCTTAGCCCAGAGGAAGGCGACTACCCCCGCCCTTTGATTCCCTCGAGTATGATTGACCCCACCCATGATCGGCCCCACCCATGATCGCCCCACCCACCGGGGGGCCAGAACACCCAGTCTGTACACGTGGATCAGGAAAACTGGAAGGTCAGAGAGGTCGGCTTGCTTCCCCCGGTGAAGCTGAATAAGGCAAAGGGCACCTTGAATGGAAGAAGGCCGATCCGGCTACCCACCCCAAGCGGCAACCTCAGCTGCCCGAGGACTCAAGCACCACATGCAGGGATCCCTAAATCTTGTCGGGAGATGCACCCCCTGAAAAGTCTGGACCACTGTGCTGTAGTCACTGGCGCCTTCTGCCTTCTTGTCTGACGACAAAGACAATCCCATCTTCTCTCTGGGGCTTTTCTTTAGTATGTGTCAAGCACAAGAAATGCAATTTGCGTGCTTTCTCCCCCTTTTCTTTTGTAGGAGGCATCAGTTCTGGCCTGAGCTATTGAGAGATTGTGTATTTGACAGAACAGTTTTCTTGCATATGAATACATGCTTGGATTTTTCAGGGGGCCATACAGGTACATCAATTGAAGACATTGGCCTTCTATTTATTCCTTTTTCAATGTTTCATCAAAACAAAAAAGCAGCTGTGGGAGATGAAATGAGTGGGCTTAAATGGAATTTAAAATATGCTTTTATATACACATAATATCTGTGTACTTTTCTGGTACTGATAAATACATTTCAACAAAACCTTAGTTAAAATGACAATGATTAAAATCTCATTAAAGATACTAGTCTCTGGAATTTTTTTCACCTGTATTTGTGAATCTTTCCATGAAGAATGGCTAATGTGTTCTTTTAAAATATATCTTTAGTTTTTAAACTACTTTATTGAGGTATGATTGGCATGTAAAAAGCTATACATATTTATTGTATACAACTTGATGAGTTTGGGGATAAGTAGACACCAATCAAGACCATAAACACATCCATCACCTCCGAAAGTTTTCCCCTACCTCTTTTATTATCATTGTTGTTGTCATTTACTTATTTATTTATTTATATGGTAAGAACACAGCATAAGATCTTTTTTCATAGAAAATTTCCTTGGAGATTTTATTTATTTATTTTACAAAGAGAGAGAGAGAGCACTCAAACAGTGGGAGGAACAGAGGGGAAGAGAGAGGGAGAAGACCTCCAGCAAACTCTGTGCACTATGCACACACCAAGTGCAGAGCCTGATTGATGCGGGGCTCCATCCCACCACATGACCTGAGCCAAAGAGTTGGACACTTAACCAACTGAGCCACCCAGGTGGCCCCCTTCTTAGAAAATTTTAAGTGTTTGTTAAAGTATTGTTAGCTATAGGTATTATAGCTAACAGGTAGCTACAGCAATGCCGTGTAGTGAATCTCCAGAACTTGTTCATCTTGTGTAACTAAACCTTGGTACGCTTTGGCCATCACATCCCCATATACCCCCTCTCCTCAGCCCCTGACAGCCACCATTCTACTCTCTTCTTTATGAATGTGACTATTTTAGGTTATACACATAAGGGAGATAGATTATATAGTATTTCTTTCTTTGTTTGCTTTATTTCATTTAGCATGGTGTCCAGCAGGTCCATTCATGTAGGATTTCCCTCTTTTTTTTTTTTTTAAACAAATGGTAGGATTTCCCTCTTTTTTTTTTTTTTTTAAACCCAAATAACATTGCATTGTATATATACACCACATTTTCTTTATTCTTTTTTCCATGGATGGACACTTAGGTTATTCTTATCTTGGCTATTGTGAAATACATCTTTAAGATCCTGATTTTGATTCCTTTGGATATTTGCTCAAAAGTGGAATTGCTGGACTATATGGTAGTTTTATTATTTTTTGAGGAACCTCCGTACTATTTTCCACAATAGCTGTACCAGTGTGTTCTTACCTAAAAGCCAGGTCTGGTCCAGGCCCAGTTTTATATACCACATTGTCCCTTGAGTGAAGATTCAGAGAGAATATATGGCAGTTAAAAGGAAGCAGGTTTAAATAGATTAAAAACAATAGTGTTCAAAAATGTTTAAGGTCAACTGCATTGTTATTTGTTGTTAACAAATAACAACGAATTTGTTATTAGGGAGTTAATTTCCACCCTGGGTAGGGAGATAGATTTGAAAATGCCAGGCCCAGATGCAGGTCCCAAAACAGAGTTGAACATGTAATTTCCTTGGGAGGAAGAGTTCAGTATCCTTCCAATAATTTCTCCTCTTGAGTTAAGCAAGTAGAGAGTTAAACGACTACTACTTATGCACTACCACCCTCCTTTCCTAGCTAATACAGAGGATACGGTCAACACTGTCAAATGCTATAGGAGAGGTTAAATGAAGTCTGAAAAAAAAGAAATTAGCAGATTTGACAACTAAGGTTTGGAAAAGAAGTTTCCCAGAGTTAGTGAAGGAGAAGTAAGGGATTAGGGAAGAGTTGGAGGAGAAGGAGGGAGCAGTGAATGAGGTTGTAGAGAGATGCTGTCTTGAAATATTAAATTTTGTGCCTTTTTTCTTTTCTGAACATTCTTACACTTGTCCTTTCCTCTAGCTAGAGATCTTCGTAGTTGTTTATAAAAGAATCACGATCATTGCAGTGAATCTGCAAGGAGATGTAACTTTCAACATTAAGTCTTTTAAAATGTTTTGAAACTCTGAAAATAAGCTCTTGAACATCTAAAGAGAAGGTTTTGGAAAGCCAGGACAGCTTATGCCAGGAAAATTGACTGCAAAGAAATTTGACTGCAACTTTGAATTGTCAAATTCCCCCGCTTGCCCTTCCTGCTGCCTCAGACCAGGTGAAGATCTTCTGGATTAGAGTGGGCTATAACCTTGGAGGAGAAGGCAGAAAGTGCTGATGTTCACGTCATCTGGACCTAGTGGGGGACCGAGGGGGAGGAGGGAATTGACTGGGGCATTAACCGTCACTAGCTTCAGGGAGCTACATGGGAGCCGAGCCACATCCCACAAGTCATCATTCACGATTTAAGGGGACACTGCAAGTCACCTGGGCAGAGAAGCTGCTTTGGAAGATCTTCTAATCACACTGGAGAGTGTGTTTTTTAAATATATAGCTTTATTTAAATTCAATGCATTAACATATGGTGTATTATTAGTTTTGGAAGTAGAGTTCAGTGATTCATCAGTTGCATTACATACATAACGAGCTCCTTATCATCATATGATCTCACTCATATGTGGAATTTAAGAAACAGGATCATAGGGGAAGGGAGGGAAGAATAAAACAAGATGAAATGGAATCTTCTTGTGACACTCCATACATTTTCTAATAATTGACCAACAGAAGAGCTGCTTATCAATGCTGTGAACTTTAGTGAACCCCATCCAGACTGCTCCCCTACCCTTCCACCAACAATCTGGACACTTGTAATCCTTTGAAACCGAGGGAAGGTTCTTATGTTTAGGTGTGGTATAGTGGGGGTGTGGAGTGGCAAGGGGAACTATCTGACAAATGACCCCTGGAGCTCTGGGTTACCTGGCAACTAGCCAACCAACCGGTTAATTTGGTCAAGGGCTTCCTCTCTCAGCTGGAAAGGTCATGGCTATTCTCAGCTTCATGTGAGAATTGTGAACCCATTCTGTTGTTAAGTAGTCAGAGCTACAGATGCTGGGCAGGTGGTGTACCCAGCATTCCCTAAAACTGGTCATGTGCCTTTACCTTTTGGTTAAGATAAGTATGTGTGTATTAATGAAAATTTTTGAACCCAAGGTCATATCATCTGGTCTATATTTTCTTTTTATGGATACCAAAATTCCTTACACCCACACACTCACCCACCATATAGGCATTTGGATTCTTTCTTTCTTTTTAAATTTTTTATTTATTTATTTTTTAAATTTTTATTTATTTATGATAGTCACACACACAGAAAGAGGCAGAGACATAGGCAGAGGGAGAAGCAGGCTCCATGCACCGGAAGCCCGACGTGGGATTCGATCCCGGGTCTCCAGGATCATGCCCCGGGCCAAAGGCAGGCGCCAAACCACTGTGCCACCCAGGGATCCCTGGATTATTTCTAATAGCTGGTGGAAGAGGTCATCGTAAACTTGAAGATAAACTAAGTTGCTATATACTTTGGGTACGAAATGAAGTTAAGTGTCCAGGTATACCAACTCTTTTTCTGAGGTAGGAGAGAGAGGCAGAGGAGGGGCAAGACAAGAAAAAAGAACTGAAAAGGAGTCATTTTTAGTATAGGCTTAGCAGAACTGAGCAGCCACATTTGTCCCACTACCTACCAGTGCACTGAGATTTTTCCTTCTTGATGGACTAAAGTGTATTCAATACTTGTCCTAGAAATGGAATGACCTGTTTCTCTTTTAGAACACTGAGCCAGAAAGCAACCACAGTAGGAAGCAATTTCCGTTAATATCTGAGAAACCAGAGGTATATGCATGCCTTTCAATTACCTTGGTCTTTCAGGCAGCTCACACATTTGGGGACAAGAAAGCTGATGGCATGATAGGAATCCCTGCTGTGACAACCAAAGCACTTACAATTTGTCTTTTTATTTATTCCTGTCAGACAAAGCTCCAGATTTACACTAAAAACATCAATCATGTAGGGAAATTTGCTTTTTTAAGCCAAGGGTTAACAAGACCGGATAGAAAGACTGTCGTTGTTTGAGAAGGAATGGGCTGATGGTGAGTAGGTGGGTAGGAGGAGAAAGACAATAAAATGTTATTTTTGATTCACAGGCTGAGGACAATTTCCTGTGAAAGGACAAACATAAAGAACTGCCCTGTTATCACTGCTATTTGCACTCATCCTTAGGAGAGGAGGCTTGTGCTGAATTCCAGGGGCAAGGCCTTAGGTACATAACAGATCAATGATGTTCAAGACAGAGGTGCATTGACTCAAGGCACAAAGCATATGTACTGCAGAATGAGTGTCCATTATGTAATAATCAGCTGATCAGGTGGGTAGGAACACATAGAGGTCAAGGAATTTTTTGTAATCATGAAATAGAATTTTCTCAATAAAGGAAAGTTTCCCAGACATCCTCAAGAAGAAGTAATTAACACAAAAAGCTCAACATTGGTGTATTATTAGATTCTATGCAACCCACAAGTATATTATTATTATTTAAATATTTTATGTACTTCTCTTTCTTCCTTTTTTTATAAAGATTTTATTTTTTTATTCTTGAGAGACACAGAAAGAGAGGCAGAGACATAGGCAGAGGGAGAAGCAGGCTCCCCATAGGGAGCCCGATGTGGGGCTTGATCCCAGGACTCCGGGATCACGACCTGAGCCACTGAGCCACCCAGGTGGCCCCACCATGAATATATCATAACAATATTTAGTAAAGGGCTTCAACTGGAGCTCTAAGTCTAGAAACTCTTCTCTATATGGATACTGAGCATGAAGAGGAACTCCTGAGGTCAGGCGTGAGATTAAACTGGACAAGCCAAATAATTGGATGATTACAGCCCTATGGAATTAAATACTTTGGGATGATAAGGAGCCCTCCAAAGTATCCTGAGTCTCTTAAAAATGGTGGTTGGCTTTTTACTATGGACATGGTGCACAGAATTCATTAGATATGAGAGAAAGGCACCTTTGAGGAAATCTTGCTCCCAAATTTCCTCTACACTAGTAAGGGTAGCGATTCGTCCTATGGTTCTGTGCCTCCCATAGCTCAGTCCATTGGGTGTGTACGCTCAATGAAATGTCCATTTTATAGTCATTTTTCTATAGTCACATAGCAGATCTAGTCTGGAAATGGCTCTTCTGCTTCCTAGGGTAGGGTTCATCTTGTTTCACTGCAGTGTTGGCCTTTTTTCTGTGCGTAGACCTGTGGTGGTTGTTTGTGTCTTGCCAGACGTGGGAGAGTTAATGAGCTGTGTGATGTGGTGTCTTGCTACACCTGCAGGGGCTGGCATTCTGAAATACTAACTTGGCCTTAAATAGGTATGCTTTGTCTTTTGTGCCATGGAAGCATGTCCCTCCTATTTCTCTTGTTTTTTTTTTTCTTTTGAATAAAGATAAGGGATTCCCTCTCACTGTCTCTGTGTGGAGGATTGATTAAGGGTGAAGAAGTTTGTTGTTGAGACTCATGCTACAGAAAGAGGCAGAGGCCTTAAGGAAGAAGCTTAGAAGTTCCTGAATCGAAATAATATTTTGAAGGGCACCTGCGTGGCTCAGTGGTTGAGTGTTTGCCTTTGGCTCAGGTCTTGATCCCCAGTGTCCTGGGATCAAGCCCCACACCAGGCTCCCTGAATGGAGCCTGCTTCCCCCTCTGCCTATGTCTCTGCCTCTCTCTCTGTCTCTCCTTAATAAATAAATAAAATCTTAAAAAGAATATTTTGGCACACAAGCCTATTTACTGGGAAAGTTAATCTTGGGATGCTGGTTTATTAAGAGATCGCTGCTCCTACTTCTAGCAGTGGAAGTGGCTAGAGCTGACAGTTCTCTTGGTTACAGATTGGGAATAACAACCCTATGATGGACGTTCTTTCTCATTTTGGTGACAGAAAGAACAAGACTGTTGAGTGAGTTCTGGTTGCTCTAACACAATATCATAGGCTGCATGGTGGAAACAATACACATTTAGAAGTGTTGGCTGGCTCAATTGGTGGAACATGTGACTTTTGGTTGTTAGTTGTTGCCCTATGTTGGGTGTGTAGATTACTTGAAAATAAATAAGTATACTTGGAATCCCTGGGTGGCGCAGTGGTTTGGCGCCTGCCTTTGGCCCAGGGCGCGATCCTGGAGACCCGGGATGGAATCCCACATCAGTCTTCCGGTGCATGGAGCCTGCTTCTCCATCCGCCTGTGTCTCTGCCCCCCCCCCTCCCCTCTCTCTGTGACTATCATAAATAAAAAAATAAATAAATAAATAAGTATACTTAAAAAATATTAAAAACAAGCAAACATTTATTTCTCACATTTCTGGAGGCTGAGAAGTCCAAGATTAAGTCCTGGCAGATGGGGTGTCTGGTAAGGAGGGCTTTCTTCCTCATGTGTCAAGAGCTACTTTTTGCTGTGCTCTCACATGGTGGAAAGAGAAGGCATTCTGGTCTCTCCTTCTCCTTATGAGGGCACTAATTCCATTAGGGGGTTCTACCCTTATGACCCCTGATCTCCTCTAAACCTAGTTAGCTCCCAAAAGCTTCATCTCCAAATGCCATCACACTGGGAATTAGGGTTTCAATATTCAATATTCAGAGTTTTTTAAAAATTTAATTTATTTTTTTATTGGAGTTCAATTTGCCAACATATAGCATAACACCCAGTGCTCATCCTGTCAAGTGCCCCCCTCAGTGCCCGTCACCCAGTCACCCCAACCCCCTGCCCACCTCCCCTTCCACTACCCCTTGTTCATTTCCCAGAGTTAGGTGTCTCTCATACTTTGTCACCCTCACTGATATTTTCACTCAATTGCTCTCCTTTCACCTTTATTCCCTTTCACTATTTTTTTTATATTCCCCAAATGAATGAGACCATATAATGTTTGCCCTTTTCCGACTGACTTACTTCACTCAGCATAATACCCTCCAGTTCCATCCACGTAGAAGCAAATGGTGGGTATTTGTCATTTCTAATGGCTGAGTAATATTCCATTGTATACATAGACCACAGCTTCCTTATCCATTCATCTTTCGATGGACACCGAGGCTCCTTCCACAGTTTGGCTATTGTGGACATTGCTGCTAGAAACATCGGGGTGCAGGTGTCCCGGCGTTTCACTGCATCTGTATCTTTGGGGTAAATCCCCAGCAGTGCAATTGCTGGGTCGTAGGGCAGGTCTATTTTTAACTCTTTGAGGAACCTCCACACAGTTTTCCAGAGTGGCTGCACCAGTTCACATTCCCACCAACAGTGTAAGAGGGTTCCCTTTTCTCCGCATCCTCTCCAACATTTGTGGTTTCTTGCCTTGTTAATGTTCCCCATTCTCACTGGTGTGAGGTGGTATCTCATTGTGGTGTTGATTTGTATTTCCCTGATGGCCAGTGATGCAGAGCATTTTCTCGTGTGCTTTTTGGCCATGTGTATGTCTTCTTCTGTGAGATTTCTGTTCATGTCTTTTGCCCATTTCATGATTGGATTGTTTGTTTCTTTGCTGTTGAGTTTAATAAGTTCTTTATAGATCTTGAATACTAGCCCTTTATCTGATACGTCATTTGCAAATATCTTCTCCCATTCTGTAGGTTGTCTTTGAGTTTTTTTGACTGTTTCTTTTGCTGTGCAGAAGCTTTTTATATTGATGAAGTCCCAATAATTCATTTTTGCTTTTGTTTCCTTTGCCTTTATGGTTGTATCTTGCTGTGGCCAAGTTCAAAAAGGGTGTTGCCTGTGTTCTCCTCTAGGATTCTGATGGATTCTTGTCTCACATTTAGATCTTTCATCCATTTTGAGTTTATCTTTGTGTGTGGTGTAAGAGAATGGTCTAGTTTCATTCTTCTGCACGTGGCTGTCCAATTTTCCCAGCACCATTTATTGAAGAGACTGTCTTTTTTCCAGCAGGTAGTTTTTCCTGCTTTGTCGAATATTAGTTGACCATAGAGTTGAGGGTCCACTTCTGGATTCTCTGTTCTGTTCCATTGATCTATGTGTCTGTTTTTGTGCCAGTACCACACTGTCTTGATGACCATAGATTTGTAGTACAACCTGAAATCTGGCATTGTGATGCCCCCACCTCTGGTTCTTTTTAATATTCCCCTGGCTATTCAGGGTCTTTTCTGATTCCACACAAATCTTAAGATTATTTGTTCCAACTCTCTGAAGAAAGTCCATGGTATTTTGATAGGGATTGCATTAAATGTGTAAATTGCCCTGGGTAACATTGACATTTTCACAATGGTAATTCTTTCAATCCATGAGCAGCTGTATGCCAATAAATTAGGCAATCTAAAAGAAATGGATGCATTTCTGGAAAACCACAAACTACCAAAACTGGAACAGGAAGGAATAGAAAACCTGAACAGGCCGATAACCAGGGAGGAAATTGAAGCAGTCATCAAAAACCTCCCAAGACACAAAAGTCCAGGGCCAGATGGCTTCCCAGGGGAATTCTATCAAAAGTTTAAAGAAGAAACCATACCTATTCTACTAAAGCTGTTCTGAAAGATAGAAAGGGATGGAGTACTTCCAAACTTTTTCTATGAGGCCAGCATTACCTTAATTCCAAAACCAGACAAAGACCCCACCAGAAAGGAGAATTATAGATGAATATCCCTGATGAACACCGATGCAAAAATTTGCAACAAGAGACTAGCAAATAGGATCTGACTGTACATTAAGATTATTCACCTTGACCAAGTGGGATTTATCCCCGGGATGCAAGGCTGGTTCAACACTCGTAAAGCAATCAACGTGATAGATCATACCAACAAGAGAAAAAACAAGAACCATATGATCCTCTCAATAGATGCAGAGAAAGCATTTGACAAAATACAGCATTCATTCCTGATCAAAACTCTTCAGAATGTAGCGATAGAAGGAAATTCCTCAGCATCTTAAAAGCCATCTACGAAAAGCCCGCAGCAAATATCATTCTCGGTGGGGAAACACTGGCAGCCTTTCCCCTAAGATCAGGAACAAGACAGGGATGTCAACTCTCACCACTGCTATTCAACATAGTACTAGAAGTCCCAGCCTCAGCAATCAGGCAACAAAAGAAATAAAAGGCATTCAAATTGGCAAAGAACAAGTCAAACTCTCCCTCTTCGTAGATGACATGATGCTGTGCATAGAAAACCCAAAAGACTCCACCCCAAGATTGCTAGAACTCATACAGCAATTCGGCAGTGTGGCAGGATACAAAATCAATGCCCAGAAATCAGTGGCATTTCTATACACTAACAATGAGACTGAAGAAAGAGAAATTAAGGAGTCAATCCCATTTACAATTGCACCCAAAAGCCTAAGATACCTAAGAATAAACCTAATCGAAGAGGTAAAGGATCTATACCCTAAAAACTACAGAATATTCAGATTTTGAAAGGATACATTTAGCCCATGGCAGAGACCATGAGCTGCTGTGATTTAATGGTCAAACTTGTGCTTCATTTAGCAGGTTTGTGAGGAATCTTACCTCATGAGCTTGCCCTTTCACAATCTTGGCTAGTAATGCTAAGACATCAAAGTAAATTTATCGAGCTAGATGTATTTTCTCTGTGTACTGTGGGAGGCATTTTTCTCTCATATTATAATGGCAGTGCTGCAAATGCCTAATATAGGTCCTAAGCAACTCAGGCTAGGATGTTCCATCTCTTCTGAGAAGGAACATTGGAACCCAGTCTTGGAATGTGGAACGCAAAGACCTGAATGCCAGTAAGGAATAACATTAATATCCAAACCGAAAACTTCTATGGTGCTTATTGGTGCCAGTCCCTCCTCTGAGCACTTTACATATATTAACTCATTTAATCAGTTCAACAACACTATGAATAAGTACTATAGTTTCATTTTACAAATGAGGATGTGGAGGGATAGAAAAGCTAAGAAATTTAGTGAACTTCACACAGCAAATGGAAGAAATAGGATTCAAATCCAAGCCCTTTGGCTCAATAGATCACACTCTTAACCACTATTCTGACATGTTACAATGGTAATAGCACTTTTCATTGATAAAGGACCTTAACTGATTCTAAAATTTTTGCTATACCTGGTCCTATTCAAAATAAGCCAACATTCAGGATAAGATTTGGTTGCTGAAATAAAGTCAGTAATTAATTTCTATAACTTTTTAAAAAGATTCAGCTGTATAAAAAATGATATATTTCTCAAACTGATCTTTCAAAATGGATAAATTTATAGAGATTTGTTTTATGGCCCAGAATATGATCTATCTGGTGAATTACCCATGTACACTTGAAAGGAAGTTGCATTCTGTTGTTCTTTGGAGTGTTCCATACAATGTCAATAAGATCAAGTTGGTTGATAGTCTTGTTCAAATCTTCTATAACCCTGTTGATGTTTGGTCTGCTTGTTCTACTAGTTATTGAGAGTGTTGACATCTCCAACTGTAAGTGTGGATTTATCTATTTGTCCTTTCAATTCAGTATTTGCTTTGTGTATTTTTTTTATTTATTATTATTTTTTTTATTTATGATAGTCATACAGAGAGAGAGAGAGAGGCAGAGACATAGGCAGAGGGAGAAGCAGGCTCCATGCACTGGGAGCCTGACGTAGGATTCGATCCCGGGTCTCCAGGATCGCGCCCTGGGCCAAAGGCAGGCGCCAAACTGCTGCGCCACCCAGGGATCCCTGCTTTGTGTATTTGAAGCTCTGTAAATTCGTAGGATCATTATGTCCTCTTGATTAAGTGACCCATTTATTGCCATGAAATATCTCTTTATATCTGATCAATTCTTTTTTTGAAGTCTGCTTTGGTATTGATATAGATATTCCAATTTTCCTTTGACTAGTATAAAAGTAATGTATATGATAGTATATACATAAGCAGAGTGTATTAGTTAGGGTTCCCCAGAGAAACAGAACCTCTTTCTCTCCCCCTCTCTCTCTACATATGCATATATGAAATATATATATGAAATACATATATATTATATATTTATAATAACGTATTGTCTCATGTGATTGTGGAGGTTAAGAAGTTCCACTATCTATCATCTGCAAGCTGTAGATCCAGAAAGCCCTGTATTCCAGACATACCTTTCTTTGTCCCCATTGTGGAGTAGTAGTCCAATTTCTCTTTGGCAATCAGGATCAATCACTCCATCCAGCACAGTTACTCCTACAGTTACTCCTTCTCTGCCTGTTGATTCAGAGGCATAAGGAGCCCAAAGTGGTCAGGTGGCAGTTCAATAGAATCACTGTTGTGTCTCCTTGTAGAATGATTTTTCCCTCTAGAACTAACACTTCTAGGCCAACAGAACATAATATTATAGAAACAGGAAGCAAAAATTTTGCTCGTGGATGACTAGGGGGTAACAGGAAGTGATGCCAGTGAGTGAATGATGCCACTTCCATTTTCATCCCTTGATTCTTGGATCTCTGAGTCTGGTTATGAGAGACATAGCACTGTCTATTGGATGGTGATTCAGAGTCTTCTGGAGAAACTAGCCCCAGTCCTCCAAGATATTACCACCCAGCTGGCACTGTAACAGAGTCTCCCAAAGACCAGTCCACCATTCTATCAAGCCAGCTGCTTTAGGATGGTGGGGAACATGGTTAAGATCATTTGAATTCCATGAACATGGGCCACTTGCCACACTTCCTTTTTTTGCTGTGAAGGGAGTCCCTTGATTAGAAGTAATTGGTCTGTGGAATAACACCAGTGTATTAAGCATTCTGTAAGTCCACAGATGTAGTTTTGCCAGAAGCATTGGGTATATAGAAGGCAAATCCGTATCCACTACATCTACCTCAGTAAGAACAAAACAATGTCCTTTCCATAATAGAAGCTGTCTGATATAAACAGCCTGCCAATATCTAGTTAGTTGATTATCCTGGGGGAATGGTATCATGTTGAGGACTTAGTGTTGGTCTCTGCTACTGGCAGATTTGGCCTGCAGCATTGGCTGTAGCTAGGTCAGCCTTGGTGAGTGGAATTCCATATTGCTGAGCCCATGAATAACCTCCATCCCTGCCACCATGGCTACTTTGATCATGAGCCCATTGGGCTATGACAAGAGTGGCTAGGAAAGAGGCTGACTGGTGTCTAGAGAACAGGTCATCCTATCCACTTAATTATTAACATCGAGTCACATTTGGTGAGCATTTAGATAGAGCACAAATGTCTTCATGTTTTTTTGCAAATTCAGAGAGGTCTATTTATGTACCTCTTTCCCAGATTTCCAATCATCTTTTTTCCAAGTCCTTGATCATTCAGCCAAATCTTGGACATAGCCCGTGAATCTGTATATAATTGCACATCTGGCCATTTCTCCTTCAAAGCAAAATGAAAGCCTAGTATATTTGTCAAAGTTCTGCCTGCTGGGACGTTTCCCTTCACCACTGCCCTTCAGGACTGTCCCAGAGAGGGGCTGTAGCACTACATCTGTCCACTTATGTGTGGTGGCTGCATATTGTTCAGAACTATCTGTAAACCAGGCCTGAGTTTTTTCTTCCTCTGTTAGCAGATCATAGGGAACTCTCCATGAGGCCATAGGTGCACATTGGGAAAGAAGGCAGTGTAGCTAGAGTAAGGATAATTTGGGTCACTTCTTCACATAACTTGTGCCCTTAGGACCTGTGTGGGCCTGATCACTTCTACTGATGATGGAGTGCTGCTGTCCATGGTCAACTTTATGGTTTGGTGTGTCAGATAATATCCAGTTAATGATGGGCAGCTCAGGTTGCATGGTCACCTGGTGGTCCATGATTAAGCATTTGGTTTCTACTATGGCCTACTAGCAGGCCAAGAACTCTGTCTCAAAAGGAAAGTAGTTATCTGCAGAGAATGGCAGGGCTTTGTTCCAAAATCCTAAGGCCCTAGGATGGGATTCCCCTATAGGGACCTGCCAAAGGCTCTAAATGGCATCCCTATCTACCACCAACATTTTAAGCACCATTGATGAGCTGAATTGTGACCCAAATAGCACAGGACCTTGCAGAGCAGCCTGGATTTGTTGTAGAACCTTTTCTTATTCTACAATCCACTCAGCATTGGTATCTTTTGGGTCAGTTAGTAATTGGACTGGAGTAACATACCCAAGTGAGGAATACATTGCCTTTAAGTCCAAAGAGGTCCAATAGGCATTGTGATTTTCTTGGTTGTAGGAAGGGCCAGATACAACAGCTAATCCTTCACCTTAGATAGGATATCTTGATGTGCCTGGATACTGGCCTTCTAAAAATTTCACTGAGATCTTTGAATTTAGTCAGATTTATTTCCCACCCTCTGATATGCAAATGTCTTACTAGTACATCTAGATTAGCTGCTATTTCTTTCTTATTTGGTCCAATTAGTGTAATGTCATCAATGTAATGAGTTCATGTGATATAGAAGAGAAAGGTGATTGAGATCTCTGTGAACTAAATTATGACATAAATTCCACTTGATCATGGCATATTATCCTTTAAATATGGTTGAATTTGGTTTGCTAATATTTTGCTGAAGATTTTTGCATCTATGTTCATCAGGGATATTGGTCTGCAATTTTGTTTTCTTGTGGTTTCATTTCTGGGTTTGGTATCAGAATAATTCTGGCTTCATAAAATGAGTTTGGAAAGTGTTCTTCTCTTCTCTGTATTTTTTGGAGCAGTTTGAAAGGATTGATGTTAATTTTTTAAACGTTTGGTATAATTCACCAGTGAAGCTATCTGGTCCTGGACTTTTGTTTTGTTGGCAGGTTTTTGATTACTAATTCAATCTCATTATTAGTTATTGGCTGTGTCATTTATTTTTATAATACTGCCTTAGTCTGAAAGCCCATCACGACTATCTGATTTACCAGCTTATCTACTCTATTAATCACATGTTAAAGTACGGATTTTATCATTTTACTACCTTGATCAAAAACTTCTTCTGGCTCCCCGCTATCTTCCAGATACAGTATAACTTGATTTGTCATTCAATATTTGGCCTTTTGCTATTTATCCATCTTTATTCCTTAATAAAACCTTTCTGCTATAGTCATATGGGGTCCCATCCTATCCTTTGTAGAATGTTACAGACTAGAAAATGGCCATGCCATAAGCCCTGCCCATAGGCCTGTTTACCCTCATCCAGAGCAGAACCTCTGAGGATTGGATGTGGGTAATTAAAGATTTCTTATAATTCCACTAGGACCAGGGTAAAGACAAATTCCCTTTTTTTCAAATAAATATTTTATTTATTTGAGAGAGAGAGAGAGAGAGAGAGAGAGCATGCACAAGCAGGGCAGAGGCAGAGGGAGAGGGAGAAGCAAACTCCCTGCTGAGCTGGGAGCCCGATATGGGGCTTGATCCCAGGACTTGGAGATCATGACCTGAGCCAAAGGCAGATGCTTAATGGATGGAGCCACTCAGGTGCCCCTAAAGATAAATTCCTATTCCCTTTCTATGCTCTCTGAAAAATTAAATGAGTCCTAGGTAACCTAGGACTAATAAGCAATTCTCCAGGATCTCCACCTCCAAAACAGAGTCTCTTTTTCATCACTGTGCAGTGAAGAAGGTGTTAGGGCATTGGTCAATTTAATCCTTAGGATTTACCTCTGAGAATATTTGGAGGAAGTGGTAGGTAATGCAGAAGGATTTCTTATCTTATGTTTTTTTTGGAGGCTCCCAAATTGAAAAAGAAGCTATGAGTCACACATATTTATAAAATTGTGTTCTCCAAATTTATCTTGCTTTCAGGATAACCACATAATTCAATAAATAAAATCCAGGACAGTTTGTCCAGAAGGAATACAAATAAGTAAGGATGTTTTGTCGGGTAAATCAAGTTTGACAAAGTAGAAGTAAGAAGCAAATGCCATTTCATATGTCGCAATTTGGCCATTTTATACACACACACACACATTTTTGCAATGAATCCCATTGTCTTCCCTCAGGTTGCTCTTGACTCTATTCATGTTGCCTACTGTCCCAGTTTTAGAAATACCTGCAAAAAACGAGTATGAAAGAGAAATTCCAAGATGATAATTTCCAGAGTGCAGCCGTATAAAATTGTTGGAAAGTTGCTCTCTGTCAGGGGCCCAGATGAAAGCTACTGATTAGCGGACAGGTTACTGCCATGTCTAACTGACCACGCACTCTAGTTACATACTTTGGTAATCTGAACGATAACAGTGGGGCTGGGGGCTAAATCTAGTAAAAAGACAACACTATTAGAAAATTTATATTACAATCTCAGAGGGTCTTGAGGGTTCCAGAAGTCTTGTACTAGGGCTGTGCAGGGACAAGTCCAAGTAAGCAATTCCCCTGGCTTCTTTCCCTGGAAGCCTATTTCTTCTCATCTGTGATCTTTGTTCTCCTCTTTTCTGGTAAAACTATTTTAGCAGGGTCAGCCAAGCTAAATGTCCCCAGTTTACCAGCAGAGCCCTGGCTCTCACTGTTGGGTCAAAGGGCAGAGTACCGAATTGCAAAACAAGTGATCCCAGAGCCCTTTAAAGAAGTGCTAGCCCGTTATGCATCTCTCCTCTAAAGTAAACATGAGTTAAAAAATGATTATATGTACAAATAATAGTGAGGCAAGCAACAGGAGTGACGAATCTGTTCAGTGGTATTTGAACATGCTTTTCCTCTGTAACTCTAATTTCCCGAGACCCTCTAGAAGTGTTTCTCCCTTGGGCGATTTGCCTGTGTTTGAACCACTTAGATCAACCTGTTGGGGGGCTGACTGGCAAGAGAGGCATGAACCAGGCTGGCGGCAACTCTGAGAGGGAGGGATTAATGGAAATAATTGTTGGAGAGAGCAAAGCGATCTAAACTTTTCCTGCCACACAGCCTGACTGTGGCTTGTGTGATGTGACAGCAGGTAGGAAGGCTTTGATGTGTGCTGTAGGGACTCTGGCGGTCACAGCAGGAGTGCCAGCTGCTGAGCTTGGATCTTCTGACTGGCGTGGGGTGGGGGCAGGTTGGCTGCCTCTTTTCAGCCTCCCAAGGAGGGTAGCAGTATTCACAGGGTCAGGAACATGGCCCCACGGAGGTGGTATAATCAGCTGGCTTTCTACACCAATTGCTGAGTTTACATTAATATTTATGATTCTAATGATATATTTGTTCATGTTATTAATATTTATATAGTATAGGTAACATTTATATGACCATGATCCTGGGCCAGGTTTCTAAATGCTTTACATGTACATGAATACATTTAATCCCCACAATAGCATCTTGAAGTAGATATTATTACCCTAATTTTACAGATGTGGAAATGGAAGTACAAAGAGGTTAGTTAAATGGTTTCCCCGAGTCACACAGCGTGTAAGGACTGTTGGGAATTCTTGTCAGCGAGAGAATCCTTCTAAGATCAGAGTTTAGACAGATGAAGTTTCAGTGGCAATGTTTCATGTGGCTGTTCTGCCTAATTTATTTTTAAATCAAAGTACAGTTGACACCCAAGGTTACAGTAGTTTCAGGTGTACAACAGTGATTCAACAAGTCTGTATGTTATGCTATGCTTACTGCAAGTACAGCTACCATCTGTCCCCATGCAACGCTATTATGATACCAGGTTCTACCTAATTTCTATCAATCAGTGATGAGGAAGGCTCTTTGTTGGATGCCAGAAGGGATGGAGAGTAGTTGTGAAGATATGTAAATTAATATCAGACAAGGTCCTGTGTCTGAATTTATGCTCATGTTGAGAACATCCTATAGTTCTGAGGTGGCTCTACTCAAATTCTCTTATGACTCTTTGCCCCATGTTTGGAAACTGTCCTGTGTAATACTGTAGCTACTAGCTATATATGGCTACTTAAACTTTTAATTCCTTAGATAGAGTAGCTACATTTCAAAAGCTCAGTTGCCACATGTGGCTAGCGACCAGCATATCAATCAATGCAGATACAGAATGTATCACCACTGCAGAAAGTTCTAGTGGACAGTGCTATTTTGAAAAGTCTTTTGACTTTGAATAACCTGCCAAAAGAGGCGGACTAAACCCATGTCTCTTACTTTCCTTTTCTTGCTCTGTTTCATATATATTATGCTTGGGAATAGATTCTGACTTCATTAAGAATTTAATGAAAGCCATTACCCCGAAAATGCACCTACACAATTATACACAGAAATTTGCAGACAACTTTGGTGGTATCATGGACTCTGTGAAATAGTTAGTCACTGGTGCACAGCAAATTACCCTAAAACTTAGTGGCTTAAAACAACAAAGATTTATTATCTCTTATAGTTTTGTGGTTCAGGAATTCAGTAGTTCAGCTTAGTGATTCTGGCTCAGGACTCTCATTAGATTGAAGTAGGGTTGCCAGATTTAGCAAATAAAAATACAAGGTGCTTAGTTAAATTTTTGTTTTTAGGAAACAATACTTTTTTTTTCCAGTGTAAAAATCAGGACATACTTTACTAAAAAGATATTCATTGTTGACCTGAAATTCAAATTTAATTGGGCATTCTGTATTTTATCTCATAATCCAGTCATGTGTCAGCTGAGGCTTTAACCATCTGAAGACTTTCAGACTGGGGATCATGGATCCATTTCCAAGAGGGCACCTGAACATATCTAGCAAGTTAGCTCTGGTTGGTAGCTTGTGTGTGTGTGTGTGTGTGTGTGTGTGGTCCAGGGTGGTGGTGGTGGTGGGGGAGCGCATCAATTCTTTGCCACATGGAACTCTTTTTGGACTACTTGAGTGTTTCCTTCACATGGCAGTTGGCTTCCCCCAGAGTGAATAATTCAAGAGAGTTCAATACCATTTATGACCTCACCTCGGAAGTCACACATTGTAACTTCTGAAATATTGATTGCGTAGCTCATTTTTATTCATTGTGGGAGAGGACTACATGGATTCCAGAAGCAAGAATCACTGAGGGCCATCTTGGAGGTTAGCTCCATATTCTGGAATTTTTAAAAAAAGATTTATTTATTTATTCATGAAAGAGAGAGGTAGAGACATAAACAGAGGGAGAAGCAGGCTCCTCGAGGGGAACCCAATGTGGAACTCGATCCTGGGACCTTGGGATCACGCCCTGAGCCGAAGGCAGACAAGGCCTGAGCTACCCAGGCATCCCATCCTCTGGAATTTATAGGCAGAGTTCATAGCATTCAGTTCCACGATGGTGGAATTTTTCTATTTTTTTTCCTTCATAGTCATAGCCCTGATGGCTATAACAGTGTCTTATACATTTTAGGCACTCAGTAAGGATTTGTTAAATGAATGAATAAATGGACTCTGGCCTAAATTCTCTGACCTAAAAAATCCTTTGGTCCGTAGAAGGTCTTGTAGGAAAAGATGCTTCCCCAAAGACATTGACGATGAAGATATGAGAATATAGCTAATAGGAATTTATAAAGGGATGCATCAATTTAATAATGTTGCTAATGGTTATCATGATGGTAATGGTGTTCGACAAGTGCCAGGCTTCGCTCTTCTTGTGTTAGAAACTTCTTGTTATGTACATAATGCCATGTGTGTAACATTTCAGGCAGGCATTGTGAAAAAAAGAAGTTATGACTCAGATGCCGTGAAGAAGGTTAACACTTGCATGTGCACACATGCACACACACACACAAACACACCCACGTACACAGGCCATTCAAATGCTCTGGGATAACAATAGAAAGGAAACCATGAGATTTAATACAATGTCTGGGTGGGTCTTTTGTAGAAAAGTACTTGACATAGTCTCAAAACAAAAATTACAACCTGAGAAAGAACACGCAGATTAAAGTTTATCATAACACTGCTTTTTAGAAAGTAGAAAGTGTGAGTAGTAATTCAGCCTTGAATTATCAAGGCTGGCAGAGATAAAGGACAGGGCTATGTGTGCAAATAACAGTGGCCCTCTTCTTAATGGCAGTGGAATTGTTTCAGGTGCTGTCATTTCAAGATATCTGCTGGGACATAAGCCTCATAAGATAGAAGGGTAACCTTGCAAGCTATGTGGCCGGTACCACTCAAATCACAGGTTATCCCTCACGTGAATTTGTGGGATTTACTTTTTACTAATGGAAGTTGGCAAGGAGACTCTGAAGGGTAAGGAATATATCATCATTTCAAGATCCTCATGCTAGCATCCCTCAAGATACTGCAAATTTGTAGGTGGTGAGGATGAAGACAGGAGTCAGTTGTAGAAAAAGTCTGGCACTTTATTTCCTTGTGGCTTACAGAAGGATGCTTGTCTCTTTACATTTTCTCAGGAGGGTCTGCAAGGCAGCTTCAGCTGCTCTCTGGACACTGATACAGGGGTCTTGCCGAAGTGCCTGGAGCCCTGAAATAGAAGAGCAAAGTTCAGTGAACGAAGAAAGCCAACCTATGTCACACTGTGAGGCTCCATGTTGGGGGTCAGCTCTACATGGAGCTCAGGATTCCATGCTCACATTCTATCCCAATGGGTAGGATTTGGATCTGCAAGCTGAGAATCTATTTTAACTTTGAAATAAGGGAAGAGAAGATCCTGACCGTTTAATCATTAGGTTTATAGACAATTGGAAAATAACAGCCTGTTGGGAATGACACCTGCAAAGGGCTGGAGCTGGGGGTTGCTTTATACTGGAGAAATTCCAGTATCTAGGGGGCATTAGAGATGATAATGGGGTACTATGATTTTCAGTTTCTGGGCTAACATGGAACTTGGTGCAGCATTAGCTTCTTTTTCTCAAAGGCATTTCTCTAACAATATGTTGTGCAGAACCTAGGCTTGGTACTCACGTGTGGTCAGTTGTTCTTTGTCTAATAACTGCATATATCGGTTGGTCAAATTGAGGACGATGGCATCTAAAATCAACAGGAAAAACAGATACTAACTTCATCATGAGGAAGAGGCCATGAATAGTGGGTCAGGTCAGACTCTGCACCTGGTCAGAAGTTAAGTGGTCTGGCTAGTGAATGAGCAAACTATATGACTCTTTTTGTGACCCCGGGATGATGTCAGGGTGATGTCTCTTGGGTCTTGAGAGCCATGTCTGGAAGTGGTCCCTCACCCAAGGTGTATTTGGAAAAGATCATGCAGTGTCCTCTCAGGGGGTGCCAGTTGTTGTCAGGGTTTCAAGAGTGTAAGATATGATCTTTGTCTTCAAAAAATTTACAGTGCAGCTGGAGGGATCATATATGTGATCCAAGAAGAAATTCTTAGGTTTTAACTCAGTCTTAAAGGTGGCCAAGAGAGTAAGCCAGTTCATGGCGGGCTGGATTAGTTGGACTAGGTGTCATTATAATATTTAGAATTTCATAATAGAAGGATCCTCAGGGGTTCAATTACATTCCTCTTTTATTTTATAGATCAAACAGGTTAAGTGAATTGTCCAGAATCATATAGCCGAGCCAAAGTCTGCTGGTCTCCTCACCAACACACTTTCCACTTGTATCATGTTGCTGCTAAAACTCAGCTTCAATTGAGCTTAGGAGGTTTAGTATGGCTTATGTTAAGGGATGATGCAAAGGAAGCATTTTGGCATGGCAGCAGGCTGAGGGCAAAGACTTTGGCAAAGGAAAGAGCCGTGACTTGGAACCAGAAGAAGCATGGAAGGCCCACGAGGTAGGAGGGTCTAACGGGAAGAGAGAGGGTATTGGGAAGTTAGAAGATGTTACAAGTTTTCATTTGCAAAAGAGAACAGCTTCCTTTGAGGGAAGATACTCCAAGATGCAAAATTAATTCCTTTTTGGCACTTTTTTTTTCTTTTTGTCATCCCAGTCATTCCCACGTTCATGGTGGAGTAGCTTCCATTTGAAGCAAAACTAGATGGGAAGGAGCAGACACCTCTGAGTAGGGAGTGCAGCCAGGCCCTCACCTGTGAGCTTGACTGCAGCACTCCGGATCATCTCCCAACTGCTGCTGAAGAAGGTGAATGAGTGGGTGTGGAGGATCCACAGGATTTCCTGGTTTTTCCTTGCCTGAAAGAGAAGTACGTTACAGAGAAGACAACTGGGAAGTGACCCTTTATGGAATTTGGCATCCTGTAGGTCCCACGAAGGGAAACTAAAGGCCAGTGAAGGCTCACACAGCCATTAATTATTCTACTGGAAGATGTCTTATGGTTATTTCAAACCCAATTTTCATCAGAAAAGTACTGGGGCTTGTGAGACTATCAGCAGCTGTGTTTCAGGAATCTCAGAGAACAGATCCCAGTCAGGACTTGGGAAAGAGCTGAGGGTAATGGGGCAGGACACAAGGAATCATTGCTATCCCTGCAGGACAGTTCTGGCGAGGGCCAGACATCCCTCCCTGTGTTGTTTGCCTTTCTGGGATTTGCCTGGACTCCGGGCTGCGCTTTCGCAGGCAGCATTTACTGCACGCTCACCAGTTTCACACAGAATTGCCTGTAGAAATCCCTGGCCCGTGGTAGATCCTGACCATCAAGGAGATGATCTAACACCCCATAGAGTTCCTGAAGACCCAGAAAAGGGATGCAGATGATCAGGACGTCACAGCAAGCCTAGAAAGAGAGTATTTAGAGTTACTGCCCCTAACACTGGACTGCCCTCTGGAAGGGAAGGATGCTGCCTGGGGCTGGGAGGGAGCAGTGGACACCAGTGATGCGAGGGGGTTAAAGTCAGTGCTGCCACCTTCCCAGTTTCAAAGATGGAAGAGCAAGCTCAGACAGAGTGGGCAAGAAAGAACCTAGGGTTGAAGAAGTGGTTTTCGGGTTCACTTGAGAGAAGTGGCCTCAGATCTGGCTTCTGGTTCAGCCAGACCTGACTCACTGACACTTCTCAGCGGTGGAAGGAGAGGGCAGGTGTCAGTGCAGGGGCCACTTACGGCTCCAATCTTGGGATTAGGATCCCAGAGGTGGAGAAGGAATGAAATCATGCTCTTTTTTATTTCTTCCGCAAAAAAAATCTTCCACCTTCTTCCTGTTAGGGATGCCAGATTCTCAAATAAGAAGATGGCAGTCAGTCTCACATCATCCTGCTCCTGTGGCGACAGATGCATGTGGTGCGTGAGTCCCCCTCACAGGCCACTCCCCGTTGGCACCCCACCCCCAGCTCTACCCTGCCCCACTTCAGCAAAGGGAGGCACCAGAGCGCTCTTGGCTCAGCCGCTGTGTGCACCAAGAACGCTCTTTCTTCTCCAGAAGCTCTGCACTCACAGTCTGTGAGTTTAAATGACAATTGGTCTGAGGTTTAAGTGATGCTTTAGAGCTGGAGACTTGGTTTCTTTAAAATGTTTAAAAAGATTATTTATTTATTTATTCATGGCAGAGAGAGAGAGAGAGAGAGAGAGAGAGAGAGAGACAGGCAGAGGGAGAGGGAGAGAATCAGGCTCCATGCAGGGAGCCTGACATGGGACTTGATCCCAGGTCCCCAGGATCACACCCCAGGCCGAAGGCGGCGCCAAACTGCTGAGCCACTGGGGCTGCCTGAGACTTGGTTTCTGTCATTTGAGTAGCTACTGGGGAGACAGACCATAGGTATGGTAAACAGGGAGTACTGGTGGCAAAAGGCCAACGAGGGTTCCTGCTTATTATGTATTTTGTATGAATTAGCCTGACTGTGTCTAGAATTCTGGGGCTTCTAATCTAAATTTCTCAAGTCCTAAGACTCTTCTCTAAGATCCCAGATACTTTCCAGTGGCATTAAATGCAGCTCAGAAATTTGGGCCCTGGGTCTCAGAGACAGAGAATAAACAAACAAGTGCCTAGCCCTACTCTTGCATATGTGAAATTCTGGAGCTTCCTGGCTTGTTGTGTGGCCGGAATGGTAGGCAGTGATTTTAAGGACCAAAGGGTGAGGTGTTGGAGAAAGATGGCCGCCTGTTATTCCCAGACACTTTGCTGATACTGTTCAGAGTTCTAAAAACACTGAAGGATTTTCTGGAGGTTTTTCTTTCTTTTTTTTCCTTCCAGGTCTAACAAACTTATTTAAAATACCCATAAAAAGACAGAACAATGAAGGGAAAAGTCGTTCTGAGTAGCAGAATATTATTTATTGCTATAAACAAGGGCCAACAAAAAGCATCCTCATGAATATGAGAGGAAGGAGAGAGAGTAGTATTAATTATGATAGCAAGGTAAGATATGTCAGAAATGGGCACATAAACAAAAATGCCCTAAGAAAAGGAAGTTAATAAAGATCTTCCAGAAAAAATAGAGACAGTTGATTGGGACAAGGCCAGAAAAGTTCAATGAATACATGAGACTTGAGCTTGTATAACGGGAATAGAAGTAGAAATGTTTAAATGTACTAGGAAGGAGGTCAGGATACATTTTCAAAAGGTCTATTTATTTATTTTAAAAGATTATTTATTTCTTTATTTCCTTGTTTGAGAGAGACAGCATGTGCACATGGGTGGGGCTAAGTGTGGTGGCCCAAGATGGGGCTGGATCCCACGACCCTGAGATCTTGACCTGAGCCGAAACCAAGAGTCAGATGCTTAACCAACTGAGCCACCCAGGTGCCCCAATTTGTTTGCATATTTATTTCTTTTAAAAATATTTTATTTTTAAGTAATCTCCACACCCAGTGTGGGGCTTGAACTTAACTTTGAGATCAAGAGTTGCATCTCTACTGACTGAGCCAGCTGGGTGCCCTGAAAGGTCTCTTTTTAGAGAAAGAAAACAAACCAATTACAGAATACAGAAAGGTAGAAAGGTATTTAGTTTTTTTCAAAATCTTTAAAATTTTCTGGAATCAAGTGATAGGCCCTAATGATAGATCAGGGGGTGATAGGCCCTAATGATAGATCAAGGGATGATAGGAAAAGGCAGGAAACAAGCAGTGAACTTGTTGTGGGTGCTGGGAGGGATACTAGAATTTAGTGTCTTGTGAGTAAGGTGACTGCACAGGGTCGGCACGAGGACAGGCATGGGCGAACCCAGAGCGGGAGGCGGCAGCCATATTTTCTGTTCTACCATTTCATTGAAGTGTCACCATGTCTTGAGACTTCCAACAAAGTGCTTAAATATTGAAAGACAGGGAGGAGGGAAGAAATTTGGAGATTACAGAATTGTATGCTTAATCTATAGAAAACTGCTGGGGCAAAGTTTCTTTCTTATTTTTTTTTTAAAAAGATTTTATTTATTTATTCATGAGACACACAGAAAGAGAGGCAGAGACATAGGCAGAGGAGGAAGCAGGCTCCATGCAAGGGGAACCCCATGCGCGACTTGATCTCAGAACCCCGGGATCACGCCCTGAGCCTAAGGCAGATGTTCAACCATTGAACCACCCAGGCATCCCTGGGGCAAAGTTTCATCAAGTATAGTTAAATTTATTTGTGGGAAGAGAGCATTAGCAGAGAGTAAATAGCATGTCATAACTAAGACCTAAATTTTATCAAATTTCACTTTTATACAAATATGATGGAATTGGTACCTATTGGGAATGAGAAAATTCTAATCTAACAACCCTGGAGGACTTGAGATTTTTTTCTTCTGCATGAGACTGAGAAACATTGTCTTGATCACAAAATTTGTAGGTGATTAGAGGAGGCTGGGAGCCAAGAGAATCATCATGCCTGGATTAACAACAACCCCAGGGAACCTAACAAACAGGTGGGCCGCTGTAGGGGCGACTTCAGCCCTTTGTTGTTGAAGATTGCCATCAATTATCTGTGTAATGAAAAAAAGAACATCTTTGTTATTTTACAGAAGATACTACATTGAGTGGGAGCCAAGCAAGTGGTTTTGAGGACAAGAAGAGAATTAAAAGGAATGTTGATACATTGGAAAAAGTAGCTGAAAACAAGCAGAAAGCTGCTCTCAAAGGCCGGGTTTGGGCTAGCAAGTAAATAAAGGACACTGAAAAATACAAAAGTGAAGAATTGTTGACTGCGGGCATGTATAGTAGACTAAAATCTAGAGGCCTATATGATTACAAATTGCCAAGGAGTCAGGAAGAAAAGGCAAGATAAAAAAAAAAAAAAAAAAAAAAAAAAAAAAAAGATGGGAGTGGATAAATAGGGAAAAAATCAGCCCTGAGAGGTAATTTTTCTTTAGGTTGTATTCAATCCTTTGCAGGCCGCATCTACAGACACAACACAGTCACTGGCTTGTAAAATATTTAAAGAGCTGAAAAATTAGGTTTATGATGAATAATGGAGGAAATGAAGACTTTTCAGTCTGGAGACTAGCAGGTAGAAAGGTAATTTAATCAAGCGTTAATGTTTAAGAGGAAGAAACCAGCAGTCTTCCATCTCCTCTGACAACACAACATGAGGAAGCAGGTTTCAATCACAAAAAAATAGATGGAAGTTGGAGGTGAAATAAATAGGTTTTTACACTGATGACAGAGAATAAACCAAAAATAAATAATGAAGTCTAATCTTCCAGAAGCTATAAAGGAAAATGACCTTCCTTTGCTTGGGGTCACAGACTGACCTTGTTTTGAAATGAATTTCTAGGATACTGACTAGATTGGGGGTTGGCAAGCTTTTTCCATAAAAGGCCAGAGAGTAAATAATTTAGACTTTGGGGGCCATATGGTTTCTGTAACAACTAATTCAACCCTGCAGATGAAGTGAGAAAGCAGCCATAGACGATATGCAACCAATGAGCATGGCTGTGTTCCAATACAACTTAATTTACAAAAAGATGATCTGGGCAGGATTTGGCCCACTGGCTATCGTTGGTACTGCCTCCTGGATTAAATGAACCACACACAAGCATTTTGAACCTTTGAGTCTTAGATGTGGAGAAGAGTGTTGGAGGTGACAGGCCTTTATTTGGGCCCTTGCTCTGTGTTGAATATTGTCATAATTCATGGGAATGAGAGATTGAAAAGAGGAAAGCTACAAAGGGGAGTACTAATGAGTTTTTTACCCCTATGGGCAAGTGGGGCTCAATCCTTGTGCTAGGTGAGGAAGCCGGGCAGTTTATTTGCCAACTTGTTTCTTATCGGTTGAAGGTTCTCCCCCAACGTGTCTGGCCCACCCTGCTCAGAGGGATCGTGATTCCCAGTCCAGAGAGTACCCTCGGGCAGAGAGACACCCAGGAAGCCAGGGGCCTGCACAGGAATTGTCCAAGTGATCTCTGTTAAGGGGACCCGAGTGCAGGTGACCCCAGGGGGAAGGCCAAGCAATACAGATGGGACGGCGACATTGCTTGCTACAGTAAGCACTACCTGAATCTTTGTGTTCACTCACTTTTGGGGAGGGAAGATTCCTGAATGGGCTCACTTACGTCTTCAAAGAAGGTTCTTGTTTGCAGCACTATCTCTTTGAAGTAGAAGCTCACGTCTCGGTCTGTGAGCAGCTCCAGGATCTTTTTTAGGGCCTTCAAGCTTTCACAGACGACTTCGGTGCGGGCCAGGTGATACAGGCCTCTGATGATAGATTCTAATATTATCTGCTTATGCTTCTTCACCTGTTTTGAAATAAGGCCTCTTAATCTTGAAAACTGTTCTATGTGCATGTGGGATAGGGTAGGGGACTGCAGACAAGGAAACTGGAATTCCGGTAGGGTCACATGTACTTCAACCCAAGAGACACCACTGTAGCAATTTATTTGGATTTTTTACTTAATTTCTATGCAACCACGAGGTGTGGGTTAGTAAATAATAATTTTAAACTCTACTTAAATGTCCCTCCCCCCCCCCTCACCCCACCTCCCAAACTCCTTTTACCTTGTGAGGGGCTCCAGAAGCTGTATTACCAAGTCCTCGGATGGCCATTTGCCTCAAAGTGGCATTGGAGTCCCAGGCACTCTGGTCCATGAGGATCAGCACTTCCCGTAGATTCCCATGCTTCCAAAGGATGGGCTCCTTCATGAGCTGAAAACAACCACTTGGCCCTTTAGTTAAAGGGAGTGGCCTCCCTTCCTGACAGTGACAAGAGCATCATAACTACACTTGGAGAGGAGCAGCAGGGCGAGGAGAAGCCCTCAGTGAGTCAGCAAGAGTTGCACAAACTAATCTCTAGGCGCCAGCGGCCCACAGGTCAAGGGTACATGGCGACGGGGACCACAACACCCACTTGAGAAGACGTTCTCTAATCCAAATGGAAAAATGGCAAAACGAGAGTGTTCCTGACAATGTCCCTGTTCTGATTCGCCTGGGACAACCTTTTTATGCCAGGGTGTGAGGGGACAATGATCTACCCGTTGGGTACTATTTGTTTTGTCCCGGTCGCAATGGTTCTCCAGCCTTCTCTGCCCAGGGAGGCCTGGTTTCTGCAGACCAGAGCGAAGAGGAGAGTGGGCCTGGGTCCTTTGTCCCCCGGCATTCCCTGCTCAGGTGCCACATATCTGGCAGTGGCTGGATCTCTCTGCTACCAAAGCTTCCCCCAGGGGCCCCTTCTGGGGTTCCAGCGCCCACTGAACTCTTGACCCCGAGAGTAACCCCCGAGGGACACCCGGAGAGGCTGCCGGGCAGCGACGCGAAGCTTCTGTCTTGCCTCAGAGAAGAAGGCTGTGCCGGTTATCCGGTAGTTCTCCGAGGAGGAGGTGAGAGAGGAGAACAGTTGCTCCATGATGTCCAGCATGAGTCCATATTGCCACACGGCCATGCTCCTGGAAAACGCAAGGCTCCAACTGTAGCAGAGACTTTTTTTTTTTTCTTTCTAATCAATGGAGGAAATTTTAGTCTATTTCTCCCTCAGGGAAAGAAATGATCTAAGAAGGGATGTTCAGTGGAAGAGCAAACATCCTGTACATACTCCGGAGTCTAATGCTGCGACCCTACAGTAGCCCTTCCAAGAGCCCTGCTGAGGTGCCGTTTTCCTAAAACTGTGCTCCGCATCCCGGTATTTTGAGGGGGTGGTGGGACCTGGGCTGCTCCCTCCTTCCCACCTCCCTTCGCTCTCTCTTCCCTGTTTTCTCTGCCGCACTGCAGGCAAACCCTCAGTGGGCCCACGGCTTCCAGGGAAGCTGCCTCCACTGCGTTTTTACTCTATTCTTAGTTTTCTCCTGTGTGTCCAGTTCTAGAAGGCCCGCCCCTTACCTGGCCAGTGCACACACTCCTACGTGGTGGGTGCTAGGACTGCTGAGGAGGGCCCATAAGTTGTCCCCCTCATCAGATTCCTTGGCAAGGCCCTCTTTCATGGCTTGGGCTTGCACACACTTCAGGGTTGCCGTCGAGAGCCTGAAGGAGACAGTGGGTGTCTCAAAGTAAGCCGGCCCCACCCAGGGGATTGTGGATCCCCCGGTTCCTCCCGTTCCCCTCAGGGTTCCCTCACTCTTGGATCAGCGGACGCTGTGCAAGGGGACAAGATGGGCAACCTGATCTCACACTCTAGGGTCAGAGGGGGCACGGAGATGATGGGAACTAAGGCCACAAAGTCTTGTCAACCTCTCACGAGAAAATAAAGCCCAGGATGGAAAGTGCAAAATACTGTATTTTGCTGATTCTAACACAGGCCTTCGGAAATAGGGTGCATCTTGCGATGAGTGGTGTGTTCCGGTGGTTGGCCCGGCAGAGGCTGTGGTGTGGTCAGTGTGACTGGTGTGAGCACGGGGATGTGCGTGGATTGAGGCTTGGCTCTTGACACTCTTGTCTCTTTAGTAAACTGACGTGTATTAATGGAACTACATGTGTGGGGCCTAACGGCTGTTTAGGATCTCTTTAAAAAGGCTGATTTGATACCGGAATAAAAATATATGCCATAGGACAAGGGGGCAGAATGTTGCGATAGAGGATAAAAATCTCTACCTGATAAAGAGATTTTAAAAGAGCTCTTTGAATAAATATACAGTAAAAATTTGAAAGTATAAGAAAGCATTGATTCATGGCCTAGCTGGGGATTCTTTCTTTTTTTATAATACATAAAATAATTTTGCTTCCCTCAACCGGTGATGTCTTAAGTTTGATAAAATATGGTATTGATTTTTATTTTTCTGCTCTCCTTGGTGGCCCTGAGTATCGCAGAATTCCAGCTTTCCTTGAACAGTCTCAATGAGAGAAAACAAATGAAACAGAGGAGGCCCTTGGGGGAAGCAAACAGAGCTGCTGTTCGTCGTTATTCTGAGCAACTACCCCAGAGATTGGCTCAGGGGCAGGAGAGCCTTGCTTCCCCAGGGGTAGTGGAGGCCACAGCAGCAGGCCGAGGCCCTGACTTCCACAGCTCTTCCCCTAGAGTCTGGGACCCGGACACTGAGGAAGGCCATTTACCTGCAGGGGTCTGCTGTCTGCTGCTGTTCTCCCTGCTGCAACACCCGTCGCCTGCGGCTCCAGGTGGCAGTGGACATTTTCTGACCCAGGGTGCAGCTCACCAGCTTCAGGAGAAGAGTGAACACCTCTGGGTACAAGTTGGTGACAGGGGTGCCTGTTGAGACCACTTCATACATAGCACAGGCCACCTGAGGGGAGAGAGGACATTGTGGTCACACAGGCTCCTTTCCTCCAGGACATCTCCCTGGGCTGACCTTCAAGTCTGTTTTCTCCCCAAAGGATTGCTTTCTAGGTTGACCACGCTCATGGTGAAAACAAAGCAAAACAAAAGAAAAAAACAAAACAAAACCAAAAATAGCTGGAAAAGAGAGGACGTATTTGTCTGGAAACTTCTCAGCTCAGAAAGTGTTTCTCTCTCAGGACTGCCATGTTGGGCAACTCCAAATTCCAGGGGCAGGGGGACGGGGGACGGGCCAGGTAAAATGAAAGTTTTCTGGCCTTGAGGTCTTTCAAAAGGGTGCTTTTGGATATCTTGAAGACCAATTTGGAAATACAGATCATGGATTTTCTTTGGGACGATGAGAAATTTGCTTCTAAAAGTGATAGCCACAGACAAAATTACTGCCATATTTGTCCAATACAAGCTGGAGTTGATTTAAAATCAGGGTGTGAGAGGGGAAGATGTATGATTAATGCCACATCACCAAATTCCAGGTGAGGACAGACCACGGAGTGGGACACTATTCCAGGTATGTGATGGGTTGTCCAACTCACTGCAATCGCCTCCACCCCGGCTAGGTCATCTTCTAATTCATTCTCAAGTTTGTCTGTTAGGGCTCTCAAGAGCTTCCCACTGGAGGCTGTGTTCTCAGCCAGAGCTTTCCACAGTGTCTTTGTGTCCCTAGGGTGGTAAGGCATGAAGCTGATGAGAAACAACTCCTTGGAATATGAGCTTTTTCATCTGCTCCTCTCTAAAACCACATTATGACTAATCAAAATTTCAAGGACAGATGGAGATGCCAATATGCCTGGCGATAAGAAGGATGTGTTATTTAACAGTCCAGCATTCTGGACGTGGGTTACTTAGGTTTGTTGATGTCCATTAAAGCAGAAACCTCTCACATAGGTGTATTCTAGGCAACCGGAAAGAGAAGAAATACTCATTTTCTAATACTTATTCCTATGGTGTATTTTTTTTAAAAAAATCTCATCATTTAATGAGGACATGTTTATGAAAAACACTTGGAAAAACATTCCTTGTGATTCAAACACCATTTTTGAAATTGTTATTTAGATGAAATGTTCTCAATCTTTGTTTTTGCTTTCTTTCTCTCAAACCACAATTTCTTCCTCAATGCAGAGTAGCCTTTCCTGGGAGAAGGGACCAGATGTTAGAATATACCTGTCGAAGGGCAGAGGCTTCTGTAAAAGGTTGGCAACAACTGCATCCATGTGAAAGCTGGCTATCTGAGAGATGGCTTTCAGCATAAACTGAAAGCTTTCCTCCTTTTGTCTGAGGACTGGCATGTGATGATAAATCATGCTCAAGATCTCCAACAGCTTAAAAAAAAAAAAGGCCAAATCAAACATTGAGTTGCCATTTTTCCTCTACGTGAATGTCTCTGGACTCATATAGTCAGCATATTATTCAAGGGTGGTTGATGAATTATAAATAATGTTGAAAACAATAATCAATTCTACACATGGCCTATCTCTTACTCAGGGGGATTATAGCTATACTGGGTATTTATTCTTAAATCAATGCAGCAAATATTTAGTGAAAGGCTGCTTTATGCCAAATACTGTGAGAGACGTTGTGTGGAATTTACCGAAGATGAATAAGATGTAACCCTCTCTCAAAAGGAATGAATGTTCTAATAAAGGATGTTAGTCATATACTCAAAGGCCTGTGCAAAAGGCAGTGTGTAGCAAATGGTATATAGGAAGTTCACAGGATTGATAGGGCAATCCAGAAAATCCAGAAGTAACTGAGGTCCCTTTGGAGGGACATCTGGCCTGAGTCTTGAAGGATATATAGCAATTTCAAAAGGCAAAGTAGAGATGATGGAGGGAAAGTCATCCTCATCAGAAAGAAGAATACAGATAAAGTTGTAAAAGAAAAAAGCATGAGAATAGATGAAGCACAGGTTTTTAGAGCAGTGAAACTATTCTGTATGTTACTGCAATGGTGAACACATGCAAGTATACATTTGTCAACACCAAGAATGAATCTTAATAGAAACTATGGACTTTGGGTGACAATGATGTATCAGTGTAGGTTCCCTGATTGTAACAAATGTACTACTGTGGTGTGGGGTGTTGATAGTGAGAGAGGATGTGTGTGTGTGTGTGTGTGTGTGTGTGTGTGGTGGGGGCAGAGGAGGTTTATGGCTATCTACTCAATTTTACTGTGAATCTAAATGGCCCTAAAAAAATCTATATAAAAAATTAGTAAGAGAGCATGGGCCCACGCAAATATGGTGAAGATTTCTGGATTAGGGGAATGTCCAGTTTGGAACACAGAGAAAATGTGGGTGATGAAAGAAGATAACTTGATAGAAGATATGAAGCCAGATCCTAGAGAGCACTGAAGGTCACCCTTCCAAATTTGGGTGTTAATCTGTGGACAGCAGAGAATGATACTATACATTTGGATTTTTGATGTGGAGAAGGGAGATCTCTCTTCTGAAGTAACTTTGCTGCTAGTAGATATTTCTCTTATTTATTTTGGATAGACATTCTTAGGTTAAACACAAAATTTTCTCTGAATTATAATTCCTTAAACATAAATATCCGGCAAGTATGATTGCCACAGAGCCCCATCTCAATGATGTTAGGAGAGGATTCCAGTCCCTATTGCTCCTTTTTGGTGCTAAACACACAAATACAATGACATCCCAAATATATGAAACTTTGATTCTCTAATGCCTAGCCTACTGCCTGGTATTGGCATAATCTGCACTTAATAAGTGTTTTTGGGTGTTCCTGGGTGGCTCAGTCAGTTGGGTGTCAGCTCTTGGTTCCAGCTCAGGTCAGGATCTCATGGATCCTGGGATGGACCCTTGAGTCTGGCTCTGTGCTAAGCGGGGAGTCTGCTTGGGGATTCTCTCCCTCTGCGTCTCCCATGTTCACTTTCTCTCTCTCTCTGAAATAAGTGAATCTTTAAAAAAAAAAAAACCAACCTGTTTTTGAAAAAACTGATTGGAGAATAATTAGCACAGAAATAATTTCTAAAGGTTATACATTGGAGAATTCTTTATGGTTGATTGACCCTGGGATATGGGGACCATAACTTTCAACTATTCCTCTTAAGGTGCCTTCATTGAGTTAAAGATTCTCTTTTTCCTTATTAATCTTTGAATTGCTTGAATTCTGTTTCTGACCTCAAGAGAGAGGATTGAGCATCTCCATTTGGAGCTCTTAACCAAGCTTCCTGAACTCAAATCCTCTTCACTCTAACTCTCCAGCTGATAGCAGGGATTGAGGACTTTCCCCCAATCAGTTCTCCAATGACAGACTTCCTTACCAGAAAACCAACCCTAAGTTGTGTGGAAGAGCAGCCTGAAGAGTGGCAGTGGGAGTAGAAACTCTACTGGCCCTTAGTGGCCATCCCAAAGATGATCCACATGAGCACCCCCTCCTTACAGATCTAATAACCAGTTTTCCAGAACCCAAATGCCCTTGGTTTGGAGTTGCTGTCTCTGGCCAGAGAGCAACAGTTGGGAAAGTTTGTTTGTTTGTTGTTGTTGTCGTCGTTTTAAGTCACAGACTAGAGAGGCAATTGAAACAGGGTGGGACAAGCACTCAACATGAACCTGTTTGTTAATGTACAACTTGGGTCTCTGTTGAGGTCTCCTGAAGCTGTGTGTGCTCTTGCCTGTTGCCCATCAGAGGATAAGCTGAGAAGTGGCAACCAACGTGGCATTCCAGAAGTGTTAGAACTCTGCTCAGTGGTCAAACTGGCTGTCAGCTCACCTGTTCTTCCAAAGCAGCTCCCTGCTCCTTCAGGACCGTGATCATCCATATGCCACAGGCATGTGTACAGGTGGGGTTAAGGCTCTCCAGACCATCCAGGGTTTCCTCCAGGAACATTAGAATTTCTTCAGTTGGGATTAGTTTACTGACAATCTGAGAATGCACCCGGAAAGACTGATATTATCAACTACCTCACTTCATGCTGCTATTGTTTTAGGATTTTGGAAACCACTGGAATTTCCAAACAGCACATGACTGGGCCATAGGAACTACAGAAAATATAAAAACAGACGTAGACTTTACCCTGCAACTCTAGGCAAACTTTCCTTGGAGTTACCCTTTTATCATTCTATATTTATTGAATCCCAAGACTGCTGAGTCAACTTCTCCAAACTTGAAAGTTATAGTGTGCTCCACACTCCACTCCATAACAATTTATATGATATAAATTACTTTCACATACATTTCATATATCACAGAAATATGTCTTGAGTCTTCCAAAGAATAGTTAAGGCTTGAGAATTTAGGAAAATCTATCACCAAGTATTAAGGGCCCTGTTCAATACCAGTTGTATCACAATACCCATGTAAGTATGAATTATTGAGTTCTGCCTTTTGCTCTTCCATGTTTCAAAATTAAGAGTAGTCAACAAAAATCTAGAAAATAAAAGCTTTGCCATTTTGATCTCTAAGTACAAGAACTACATAGATGGGTGATAGAAGTGCGTGATTATGAGTGTGTGTATACAGGTCAATGAAAAGGCAGGCAGGGACATGAAAGGTTGGCAGTTTGAATGAATTCTAGGAACATTGTCTGAGGCTTTAACCAAGCAAGATCAGTTTGTAGGTATGACAACAATTCTATTCACAACTGACTTCTTCCTCCATTAAGTGGCCTGATGACTGATATTTGGTAGAACTCTTCTTGAAAGGAAATTAATCCCTTTTCATGAGTAAGTGCATGTCTCAACCAGTTTCTGAGTAATTTTGATTCTAAGATCAAGGAACTAGACTGCCACATCTGTTCTATGTAACAGCAAATTCCTGTCTGGGCTCCAAACTCAATGGTATCTGTTTTTTTTTTTCTCACATTGGGATAGATGATGGTTTAGGAAGAAAGAAAGGAGGGGAACTCATGTTTCTGAGCACCTATTATGCAACAGATACTTTCTTAGGCATTTGACATATGTTTCCTCAATGCTTCCCAACTGGCCTCTCTCTCTCCCTTATTCTGGTCACCTTCTTGTCATCTCTGCTGCTGCCATCTTAGTCCAAGCCACCTAATCTCACACCTGGATTCTTGTTGTTTCCTCCAAACTGACCTCATTAATTTCACTCTTGCTGTCTTGTATCGTAGTCTGAACACAGCAGCCAGATGACCCTTTGGAAATATAAGTCTTATCATGCTCCTTTTTGCAGAAACACCATGAGCTCAGAAGGGGCTTTTACAAATTAGGAAGAGACACCCTGTCCTCAAGACAGTTCACTTATCTCTGTAAGTGTATAGTCATAATGACTGAGGGCAAGCACTGTGTCTTTTTCTATCCTTACAGCCTAGAACAAAGCCCAGCATATGGTAGATGCATAGGGCTAGGTAGGTGAATGAGTAAACAATTGAATAAATGAATCAATTCATTGATTAATCCTCACAACAACTCTGAGAGGTAGGTTATTATTATTATTATATTTAACGAGGAGAATGGGCTTCAAGTGCACACAGCATCATATGATAGACTCCAAAGTCCCTGTTCCTTCTACTCCATCCCCCTCCCTCCCTCACCCTGAAGAGGGATGCTTGGTTCATAAGATTTCCCAGAGCATGAAATGATCAGTAGCAGATGTTGACTGGGCACATATATTCAGGGTTAACACATGATAGGACAAAGAATGGCTAGATTGTTGCTCTCCTTGGCAGTGAGGCATATACAGCTTACTCACTGGAAATCAACCCAGAATCATCTTTACATCCCTTGGCTAGTCCTCTGTATCTATTACCTTTGCTATTTTAGAAGAAATCTTGATCTGGACTTGCACATCATCACACTGTAGCCCTCCCTGCAGATCCTGCAGTCTTTCCACCTCTGGGTGAGTGCCTAAAATCCACAAGGGGAGACAGATGCAGGAGTTCAAAGACCTGATAGGGTTTAAAGAGGTTGGCTGTACTTTGACATGACACTAATTCAGCTGCTGGATACTTTTCACAAATGCACCAAAGCCTGTCTGATGGGAGGGTGGGCATAAGAGCAAATACGTATTGAGTAGTTTCTACATGCTGGGCACCAGGCTAAATACTCTATGTACAATGATCTCATTTATTACTCATAAACATCATCTAAGGTAGACGCTCCTGTTTTTGCAGACGAGGAATCTGAGACAGAGAGATAAAAAGTCATTTGGCTATGGTTATCCAGTGACTAAAAATAGGAGAGTCAGAATTTGAACCCTGGTCTGACACACTAGGCTCTCACTATTCTGCTATACTGCTGTCTCTCCTGGGAGTTCTCTTCAGCCCTAAGCCACTTTGGGGAAAAGGGAACCGGAAAGGTATCTATTACAATAGGAACATCAGCAACTTTGTAAATGATGGTTGAAACCAATTTATAAACTCAGACCTAAACGGTAACGATTTTCTGTTTGTTGTTCGAATGTAGGGTAATTGTGCAAACTAACACCTGAGCCCTTCTGTGGAAGGCAGCCTAGCCCAGTGCAACACAGGGACTTGGGAGTCAGACAGACCTGGGCTCACAGCCCAACTCTACTACTTCTTGGAGCCGGTAAATTTCTTACCCTCAGCTCTCTCATCGCAACACTGAGCATTAAATGGTACTTAATTTAGCATCACACTAGTTACTCGTACTCAGCAGGTGGTTAATAATCACATTCTTTCTCCCTGCCATGCTTATTTGACCTATCAAGGAAAAGAGTTAACATAGATAATGAGGTATGAGATTTCTGATTAACAAAGAGTATTTGAAAACCCGAATTTCGCATGTTTCAGGAACATAAAGTATGCTAAAGGAAGAGTAGGTACAACACTAATAGAATTAAAATCCCTCTCTTCCTATGAGGTTCCTCTCCGGCATGTTACTTCTCTTAGTAGGATGGGCCCTTGGTTCTTACTTCCTTAACTCATTTTTCATTTTCTGGCTTAGGACAAGCATATATCTTAATGAATTATCTTCCCATATCCCCAAAGACTTTCATACGTACTTTGAATGGGCTGAAGTTTTTTTTTTTTCTTCTTTTCCACTAACCAACCAACCCTTCCCCCACCCCCAATTCCAACTTTTGGCTTTAATATACTTTTCTTAGCTGAATTTTAGAATTGTAATATATCTGCGCCTCCAGCATCAGAGAAGTGCTTGACACATGGAAACGACTTAATAAGCATTTTCTGAGTATCCAAAAGAATGAGGAACAGAACACAGGTGTGAGATGGCATTAAACCTAGACCAGCGTTCCGGCCGTGCCTAGGCTGTGCAGAACTGTGCATGCACAGTGCAGGACCCTCCTCTGGGAAGCACCTGCTGATTTAACGTGGATGCAAGGCCCTGATTTGCTGGTTTACAGCCTGAACTGAAGTTTTAAAATTCCTTACATTTCCTGATATTGCTACTCCACGTGCAGAGAGAGCACTTAGAGAGCAGGTAGAGGTCCTGTTCTGGAAGCTGGAAAAACCTCCCCAAACTTGTCTTTCCTAAATAACTTTGAAAATCACTTAGCATCATAAGACTAGTGAAATTTCCTCCTGAAGAAATCCACATGACAGAGGAAGCATTGCTAATATGCCCAAGTGCTCAGTGATTTAAATTGGTCACTCTCAAAACATTTTACCTACCTCAATGGACATTTATGATGCTTTGGTATTACTATCTTTGTTTTTAAAAATAGAAAAACAGAGCCCCTGGGGAGCAAAGATCCAATAGATGAATTCTGTGACATGATTAAAGCATTAGAATGCAGAAATGACTGAACTGGGGAGAGAGAGGGAGAGAGAGACAAGGAGGAAATCCAAGAACAAAAGAAAATAGGTATCTTCATTTGTGGGTTTCTCATCTTTCCCTCACCTCTTATACAGAACAAACCAATAGTGGAGCTAGCAGCTGCTTGACGGATGGTAGGCAGAGTGTCACAGGAGTGAGGAGCCAGGAGGCCGAGGAGTGAACCGATTTTAAAGTTTTCTGGTGCCTGCAGGATAAAGGAGACCCTCAAGATGATGCGGCAGCTTGATGACATCCCAGAATATTCCCAGCAACACTGGATCTGAAGTCCCTTCTTTTCCCCCTATAGGTCCTTAGAGTAAATGAAATTGAATCTTGAACCCTTTCCTTAAGGGCAGTGGAAAAATAAGCTAGTGACCATGTAAAGACAACCAAACAGGTTTAATCCTGAGTGAGAAGATACCTCTTAGATGGTTCTCTGGAAAGCACCCCATTCTGGAACTGGAGATCCAGCATGCAGGGGCTTTGGATTCCAAAGGCCTCAGGGATCCCTGTTGTTAGCAAGCAATGAAACCTATTCACTCCAGGGGATTACGTACCTCAATATCATTTGTCAGCACTTTTGCAGTGATCTGGAAGGCTCTTTCTCTTTCCCAATCTTTTTGTGAAACAAGCCACATTCGGAGAAGCTGTTGGTCAAAGAATAAATGTTCTTTCTTTAGTGCTCGTCATTTTACTCATTCCCATTCTCTAACTTTTGCTCTCTCTCTCTGCCTCTTCTGTAACAGAGTGCTCCCCTCCCACAGGCAATCTTTAAGTGGACTGGCCCTATGTGATGGGTTAAAGGGCCAGGTAAAGACACTGAGGTAGAGTCTGGAGTGTTGCTCTGCCCCACAGATGAGGGAATGTGGGAATCTGTTTGAGCAGTGGGCCTACTCACGTTGAACATTTCTTGACAGTCCTCTGCTTTTACATTATCCCACATCATGGTCCTCAGCAGCCTTCCTAGAGCATCCATGGATCGTTCGTAGAGAAACTGAAAATCCAATGTGAGCATGAGCGTCAGGCTGAGGCAGGAGAGTAGAGTCCCACTGTGGCCCTTGATTCTACTCAGGCCTTACCCCCACGTACATTAATGTGTTCCTTGTCCTTGTCTGTCTCGCCTTCATCTTTGAGTTTTTCCAGAGGTGGAAGGGGAAGCAGCCTGCGAATATTCTCTTCAAGAATATTTAGGTGGTCATTTAGTGAGAGCTGAGGGTTCAGTTTACTGAAAAGAGAACCATGTGGAGGGATGGATATTATGATGACAAACAAAACATAGCCCAGAAGAGTTCTCAAGAACTGCCAGCCACCTCTGGGAGGGTCAGATATGCTTGCTGACATATTGGAATGTTGCAGGAGGCGGTGACAGAAATAGGGAGAGTTTGAGGACATAGAATCAGACTGTACTGGTGCATATAGTTAACATGCTTCATCTCTAATTTACTACAGTGATAAATCATCACTAGCTTTGTGTCACTTAACTTTTTATTATATGATCTGTGATAACATTAACCTATTTATTTTTTCTAGTGCTCATGGTGTGTGTGTGTGTGTGTGTGCACGTGCCCATGTGTGTGTATATGCGTGTGTAATGATTCTAAATTTGGAGCAGTGAATTCTATCAATTGCATTTGTCTTCTTGTGTTATAAGTAGGGTCACACATACTTTATGTATTCATGAATGTACCTATAGTAAAGAGGCTGGAATCTCCCTTTCTTCTCTCCCCCCTTCCTCCCTCCTTCCTTCCTCCCTTCCTTCTTTCCTTCCTTTCTCCCCTTATTTCTTTCTTTCAGCCATTTACTACTAACAACATGAGGATATGAACAAACCTAGACATAACTTGGAAAAATGCAAATGTTCAATAAACATGAAAATCTCCATTTATTATGTAATAAATGTAAACAAAGACAATACAATACCATTTGTCAGCTATCATATTAGCAAAGAAATGAAAAACTATGACATGGTCAGGGCAGGATAAATTGATTCTCTCATAGGGAAGTAAAAGTCAGTACCAGCTGGGACAGGTCTATTGAAAGTGTTTAAATATGTTGGTATAAGCTGAACAGTCTTTTCAACTTTATTATCTGGCTGACTTAAAAAAATCAACTTATTAAGGTATAATTTATGCACAACAAGCTGCATCTATTTCAAGTGTGCAATTAAATGAGTTTCACACCCATGAAACCACCACTATAATCAATATAGAAGATCCAGATTTTTCTTTATGCCCCTTCACAGCTCATTTCTTCCTTCACACTGACCCCAGGTAAACACTGATTGGTTTTCAGTCATTAGAGATCAGTTTGCAAGTTCTATAAGTATTCTGTCCAAGTGAGGGACACTAGCAATGTGTAGCTATCCAACACCCGAGTGTGGCTAGTCTGAAATAAGACATGCTATAATTCTAAAAGACACTGAATTTCAAAGATTTAGTATGAAAAATCATATAAATTATCTCAGTACATTTTAAAATATCAAGTATATGTTGAAATGATAATATACTGAATATATTGGATTAAGCAAAATAATTATTAAAATTGCTGTCTTTTTACTCTTTTAAAAGTGACTACTATTTTATTTTATTTTATTTTTTATTATTTTTATTTTTTTTGTGACTACTATTTTAAATGACATATGTGACTTGCATTATATGTAGACTTGACAACACTGTTTTAGAGCTTAGTTAATTCTTAATTCATCTTCAGGATTTATTTATTTGAGCTTTCTTCAAACTTCACTTATCTTTGTAAATGGCAACCTGTGCCTTCCCTTATGTTGCTTCTTACAACATTTTAGAGAAATTAGGTGGGTATGTTTCACATCTATTTTACCTAGTAGGCAAAGCCATATATTGTTCAGGGCAAAGCCATATTTAGTTAATGATTATCCTTTGAACCTAGCTCCATGCCTGATACATGGATGACACTGAATAATATTTATTGAACCAAATTGTCAACTTTTATGTTAAAAGTTCAGAAAGCATTTTTTTGCACAAAGGTGTTTGCTAAAATATTATCTATAGTCTTAAAAACTGAAAAATATAACAAGAGAAAGTTGGTTAAGTAATACAAGACATACCTATACAATAAGTTATTAAGCAGCCATTAAAAATGCTATTTGTTACCTCAATATAAAAAAGGCCATATATGAAAATCCTACAGCTAATATCATATTAATGGTGAATGGCTGTAAATTTTTCCTCTAAGATTTAGAGGAAAATCTAAGAGCAGGAATAAGATAAGGGGGGCACCTGGGTAGCTCAGTGGTTGAGCATCTGCCTTTTGCTCAGGTCATGATCCTGGGGTCCTGGGATTGAATCTTGCATCAGGTTTCCCTTAGGGAGTCTGCTTCTCTCTCTGCCTATGTCTCTGCCTCTCTCTCTGTGCCTCTCATGAATAAATAAATAAAATCTTTTAAAAAATTCCATTAAAAAAAAGGAATAAGCTAAGGATGTGTGCTTTTGCCACTTTTATTTAACATAATACCAGAGGTCCTAGTCAGAGCTATTAGGCAAGAAAAAGAAATAAAAGCCATCTAGATTGGAAAGGAAGGAAAAAAACTATCTCTGTTTGTAGATGACATGATTTTATATGTAGAAAACCCTAAAATTCACAATTATCAGAATAAATTAAACAATGTTGTAGAATATAAAATCAGCCTACATAAATCAGTTGTGTTTCTATACATTAACAATGAACAATCAAAAAATCAAACAATTCCATTTACGACAGCACCAGAAATAATAAAATACTTTATTTAACCAAGGAAACAAAAGATTTGTGCACTGAAAACCATAAAATGTTGTTAAAGGAAATTAAAGAAGACACAATGGAAAACATACTATGTTCATGGATTTGAGGACTTACTATTGTTAAGATACCCATGCTACCCAAAGCAAATTATAGATTTAATGTAATCCCCATTAAAATCCCAATGGCAGTTATTACAGATATGAAAAAATCTGTCCTAAAATTCATATGAAATTTTAAAGGATCCCAAATAACCAAAATTATCTTGAAAAATGACAAAGTTGGATTTCTCACACTTCCTGGTTTAAAGCTTATTACAAAACCATAATAACTAAAACAGTGTGGTATTGCCAGAAAGAGACAGAGACATACATAGACTAATGAAATAAACTCTGGCATACATGGTCACATTATTTTTAACAAGGGTTCCAAGACCATTCAGAGGAGGAAAGGACAGTCTTCAATAAATGGTGTTGGGAAAATTCGATGTCCACACGCAAAAGGGTGAAGTTGGACCCTTACCTTATACCATACACAAAAATCAACTTAAAATGGAGCAAATATCTAAATGTAAGACTTTACATTATTAAACTCCTAGAAGAAAACTTAGAGGAAAAGCTTAATAATATTGACTTTGTCAATGATCTCTTGTATATAATACTAAAAGCACAGATAACAAAAGTACAAATGGGACAATATAAAAATTAAAAGCTTCTGTGCATCAGAGGGCACAGTTAATGCAGTGAAAGACATCCTATGGATGGGAGAAAATATTTGCAAATCATATTTCTATTGAAGGGCTTATAACTAGAATATATAGAGAACTCTGACAACTCAACAACAGAACACAAAGAATCAACTTTAAAAAATGGATGAAGGAATTAAATAGACATTTTTCCAAAGAAGATGTAAAAGTAGGTAATGAGCATATGATATGATGCTGAGAATTGCTAATTATTAGAGAGATACAACCCCAAACCACAATGAGATACTGAGGATGCCTGCTATTAAAAATAAACCAGAGGGGCGCCTGGGTAGCTCAGTCAGTTAAGTGTCCAACTCTTAGTTTCCACTCAGGTCATGATCTCAAGGTCTTGGGATTCAGCCCTGTGTTGGGCTCCAAGCTCAGGGGGGAGCCCACTTGAGATTCTCTCTCTCTCTCTCTCTCTCCCCCTCTCATGCAGTCTCTCTCTCTAAAATAAATAATCTTAAAAAAACCCAGAAAAAACCAAAGGACGACAAAAAATATGGAAAAATTAGAACCCTTATGCATTGATGATGGGAATGTAAAATGGTGCCACTGCTATAAAAAGCAGTATCGTGGTACCCCAAAAAATTAAAAATAGAATTATTCTATGATCCAGCAATCCTGCTTCTCGGTATATACTCAAAAGAATTGAAAGCAAAGTCTAGAAGAGATATTCATGGACCCATGTTCGTTAGTAGCACTATTCACAGCAGCCAAAACATGCAAACCACCCAAGCATCCATTGGATGAACAGATTAACAAAATATGGTACACCATACATTAAATGGAATATTACTCAGCCTTAAAAAGGAATGAAATTTTGACACACGTTATCACATGGATGAACATCATCCTAGTGAAATAAGCAAGACACAAAAAGAAATACTGCATGATTCCACTCATATGAGGTAACTAAAGTATGTAATTCATAGAGACCGAAGGTAGAATGGTGGTTGCCAGCGCTGGTGGGAGGAGGGAATGGGGAGTTGTGTAATGCATACAGAGCTTCAGTTTTATGAGATGAAAAGAATTCCTGAGGTTAATTGCACAACAGTATGATTGCACTTAAAACTATTGAACTATACACTTAAAAATGGTTAAGATGAAACATTTTATGGGTATTTTACCAAAATGAAAAAAATTTTTAAACAGTGAAAAAAAGAACAATGTTGGTGAAGAATTGGTAATAAGGAAATATTTAAGGTGAAGTGAGGAAAAAAGGGATGCAGCTGTACACAGAGTAGGATCTCAGCTCTGTACTTAAAATGGAGAATTAGGTGTGAAGACTTGGATGTATACCAAAACGTTGAAAACAAGGGGTGATTTTTATTATTTTTAAAAAACTTTTTATAGTTTCCAAGGTTTTTTAAAAATATTTTATTTACTTATTCATGAGAGACACACACAGAGAGGCAGAGACATAGGCAGAGGGAAAAGCAGGCTCCTCGCAGGGAGCCCAATGTGGGATTCAATCCTGGACCCTGGGATCACGCCCTGAGCCAAAGGCAGACGCTCAACCTCTGAGCCATCCAGGCGTCCCTAGTTTCCAAGTTTTAACAATGAATTTATATTTCTCTTACTGCAGGGGAGAAAATATTATTTTAAAAATTTGGTTAAAATTATTTCCTTCTTCAGGTTTATTGCTACTAACCAACTAAAATATGATTAGGGCTTTCATAAGTTTTTAATGGGAATATTAAAATTTGCTGAGGTCTAGGAAGAGAAATTTCCTTCTGCACAGAAACTTCAATCCTCCTGTATCAATAAATCTGACTCCTCTGAGTCACTCTTTACCCCTGTCCATCACTGAAAGATCAGCCCCTCCAGTCAGTTCTGTAAGTTTGAAAAGAGGGAAAAGCCTCTATTTAGAAAAAAAAACACCCATTGATAAGCTGTGTTCATTTTAGGGGAGGATATACTGGAATAGGCACTGATTGATAAGTCAGTTGGTCAGAAGGAGGATATTGGGGATGAAATATTTTTTTCAATCAGAGCAAGAAAAATCCTTTACCTGAGGTATCTGATGGCGATTAAGGCTTTCCACCGAACAGGACTAGCTAAGGAGTCCAAGGGCTCATCCCTGATGAAGTCCTGCAATACAAAGGGGTGAAATATTCTAGAAAGGATCTAGGGAGTTTCCAGATGCAGCTGCAGCCCCACTGGACTGTTGGGTGCCCTTGGTGCATACAATGGCAGAGATCTGTTACCTGGGACTGGTGAGTTGTACCCATTTAAAAAAAGATAGCTCTGCACTCATGATAACAGTCTTTTTTTTTTTTTTTTCATGATAACAGTCTTTACATGACCTTGTCCATGTCCTCTCTGCACTTACCAGCATGTAACCCAGCAGCACCTCCTTGTAGGAGAACTTGAATCCCTGATCCTCAGCATCAAGGACAGCAATACCAATCTCAGTGATACTTCTTGTGAAACTCATTTGCAGATCCATGTCCTACAGCAAAATGATTCACAGTGCAAGCCAAAGTCTTGGGTTCCACACCTGGTTCTATAACCCCAGTTCTTGACCTAGGGTAGAACTATGTGCCCAGACAGAAATGAGACTCTCTGCTTCTTTTTGCCATCTCTACTTCAGTCTAGGATCAAAGTTGCAAAGGAAGTGAAAAACCAAGGTCAATTTCTATTCCTCCCCCCACCCCCTGTCCCCAGAGATTGAGGTTCTATATAGCAGTGACTTTCAAACTTTTTGGACCATTAACTATATAGACTGTAGAAAACAGTTTACAATTCTACTCTGTACTTACATGCACTATATGTAATATATATATAACATATATATGTTAAATATAATAACTGAAAGCTTTATGATCTTCTTATTGCTAAATGCAATGTACTCTTCTATTTTTCTTTTATTGCATTACAAAAATTTGCTGGTTGTGATCTATTAGACTGATTTCATGGTCTTCTGGTGGGTCACAGCACATAGTTCTAAGAACACTGCTGTAGATTACAGTATAACTTCCAAACCACCTGGAACCAAATATAGCTCTCTGTTCTGTCATAGATTAGGCTCAGGGATCCTGGCTTTAGTATTGGATTAATTAGATATATATTGGGGTCCTAGCCTCTGGAATCAACCCAGGTGGACATCTATGCTTACTGCATTTCCAGGGAGCATGCTATGTATTTAAATATATTTGTATTCAAATATATTGCATACCTTGCTCATCACAGACATGCCCAGAACCTGAAAAACCAAAGGTAAAAGCAGATACTAGAGCAGGAGTTAGAATTCCCTCGCACCAGCAAAAAGAGCCACCCACCAACCTGAAAACAACAGCTAAGCAGGACACTGAGTCTTGCCAAGGGGTGAGGGCTGCTCGCTTCCTCCCCCATTTCCAAAGTGAGACCCCTATATACTTTGGCAGACTTTTCCTCCAGGTGCGTCTAACTAAGCCTTCAGCTTTCAAGCCTTATGATTTTAAGAGGTTCTAACAGATTTTGGTAAGAAAAAGGATAGAGGCTCTTGGCAGAAAGAGGAGTGAAAAGCTGTAATATGAAAGTTAATAGGGCAGCTGACTTTGGAACTGAGATACAGTTAGTTCTGCTTTGATGCTTGCCTTGAAAATGCAAATTTGTTCCAGTGAAATCGATCTGTGAATAAATACTTCTAGCATATTCTTAATTTTATGTTTGCTTATGCACAGTTTTGTACATGACAGTGAAAGCTGAGCCAGCCAAACAGAGTGGTGTAGGAATACTCAAATACCTCAAACATGCCAGCTGCCTCAGTTTACCACGGTATGAACTGCTCCCCATTTAAACCTGGCCTTCTAGTTGTCTGTCTGACTTCAAACGACCTTTCTTCCTACCACCATTTCGCAAGAACTCACAACTTTCACAAATGAATTCGGGGTTTTTTCAAGAAAAAGTGACTTATTTTTTTGTAGTATTTTTTATCTACTTCTTAGCTTGTTTTTAACATTAGATTCCTATTTTCTATATGTCGTTGATGGGGTTTTTGAATGTTGTGCCCCTCTCCCATTTCCCCTATAATCACTGTGGTTTTTCTTGTACTATCTTGTGCATATGTTGCATTACGGCAGAAACTGACAGTACCGTGAAAGTACAGTATAGTCATAATTATCTAAAACATATTTGTCTCCTTTCTTCTTTTATTTTTATCATGGTTTCCATCAATGCTTGCCTAAAAACTAATTTAACACAAATGTCTTTTTTTAAAACTATGTCTTTGGTTTTCATCGTTGCTTATCAAATTTTGGGTACATCAGAATCACCTTTTGAGGAGGATGTTAAACAATACAGGTTCGGAGATCTACCCTGAAGACTGGGAGTCATTAAGGACTATTTTTAACAGACTCTCCAGGTAATTCTCATGCAACTGACGTGTGAGGATCGCTGTCCTGTTCCCTTCCACTAGCATATACTTATATCTGTGATATCACAAGTTCCCTATGATTCCATTCTTATCGCATACACACATGAATAAATGTCAAGAACAGATTTATCAAACAGGTGGTGTGTGGAGAGCACAGAAGAGGAGATAAGGGAGCATAAGGTACAATCCCTAACATCAAGGTGCCAACAATCTAATGTGGGAGCAGATGTGCACATAATCAGTAAGAGCTTCTGAAACTTGGCTGTGGATAAGAATCATTTATAAACCTCTTAAAAATACAGATGTCAGATTTCAACCTAGACTGACTGAAGCAATCTCCCTGAAAAATGGCTCTGGGAAGCTATATTTCAAACTTGATCCCAAGGTGATTTTTAGGTAGCTAACCTGGTACTAGTTAGCCAAATGGATAAATTGACAGTACATACAAAGCACATTATTAAAGGTATAAAAAGTTCTATGGGGGACAGAAATGATCAGATGGATTCTAACTCAGTTGTGGGGTTCTGAGGTGAGAATATTCCTGGTGTGTTTAAGAACCATCAGAGGCAGTCAGGTTGACTGGTATGAATGTGTGTGTTGGGGTGTATATGAAACAGTACAACATGAGGTAGATTGAGTAGACTGATTAATGATATATTTTTATTCACTTAAAAATACATATATTGCACTGACTACTTGTGAGGCACTATTTTAGGTGGTTCATCTATACCATGTAAAAGGTTAAACAACTGTCATTAGTAATGCTTCAGAGACTATTACAGGGAAGTAATGATCCAGCTGCCCCAGGGTAATACTGGAGTAATTATTTTAAGTTCATACTTGAGGGAGACTGTTATGGCTATTTGATCTAGGAAGATATCACAGGACATGAACTACCCAAGCCTTTAGGAAGGAAACAAATGATCTGACCTTGTTTTATAATGAATTTTTTTGTTCTCTTACATTCTCATCTTCCAAACATACCACACCTTATCTTGCCTTTGGCCTGTTTCTTTTGAGCATGAATATTTCCAAGTGGTCAGCCCCTCCAAGGTTTGGGAACCCCAGCCTGGAAACTGAGGCAGCCCTGTCCTGGCCATTACCTGAGAGCACTGGCCATAAAGAAATAAGACTTGGGAAACAATGTCTTGATCAAGTCTGGTGAGGAGTTGAACCTTGGGAGCATGCAGGGCCACGGCTCCATAGATTACCATGACATCTGTCTTGGTCAGGCTCTTTTTCCCAGAAAAAAGACCCTGAAAGAGAGACATGAAAACTATGACTGAAGATGTTTCCTTTCCTCCATGTTGTTTCCTAATCCTAGAGACCACTACAGGGGCTAAGAAATGGGACTGGGATGATGAAAATTAGTCTAAAACTGATGCTCTTGCTAGGTCAAATTTAAACACCCGGGTCTGTGCTGTGGGTCTACTGGGCTTTGAAAGAGGTTCCTGTGAGAAAGTTTGTGTTAATTTTTATTTCTTAAATCCCTTTCCTTCAGGGGAAGCAGAGTGTACACAATGGAAATTGACCACGAGGCCTGAGCAGTTGGTAGAGGACAAACCTAGGCACACACAGAACTCCTTTGGACCTTATGGGTCAGTATTAGTGACAAAAACTGGTGTAGACCTGTTAGACAAGTGGTTGTTCTACAGGGCCTGAGCTGAGGCAGTCTGCACCTGGAAAAAAGACCTGGGGACAGGAACAACTATAATATGGAGAGGGATGTTCACTGAAGGATTCAGTGTCTCTTGCCCATGCTCTGACCAAAAGCTTTGGAAGAGAAGGTTATTCCTTTTACCTTACATCGATTCATGAAAAACTTTTCCCGATCTTGGAATGTTTTAAGGACTTTTAAAACAGTATCCAAGTGGCTCTCAGCACAGTATCCTAAAATAGATGTTATTCCCTAAAGTCAGAAAAGATAGGAATTTTGAGTTTGACCATTCACTTATACAACAAATATTTACGGAGCACCTGTTTTGTGTCAGGCACTCTTCTAGGTGCTGAGGACACAACAGTCAATAGAACACACCAAACTCCCTATCCTTGTGGTGCACAAAACCGGGGAAGTGACAGGGAAATGACATTAAATAAACACAGAGATTCAGTAAACAAGTAAACATATAGTATTTTGAGGGTGACAAGTACTATGGAGATAAGGAAAACAAGAAAGGAGAACAGATGCTGCAGGTTAGGAGGAGTTCTCAATTTAAACAGGGAGGCTGGAGAAAGCTCCATAAACAGGGTGACATTGAGCAGTGTTCTGAAATAAATAAGGGAGCAAGCCATTGGACTGTGTGGGAAGGAGAGTTTCAAACAGGATGGGGAAATGGTGTTAGAAATAATGCCAAAAGCAGTAAGATAACTGAACATCTGACAAAGAGAAAATAAATAACATAATAAAAAAGCAGCTTCAAAAGTTCAGTGGGTCTAGTAGTTTCTGAACATTTAATATGGAAGAAAGGATCCTGTAAACATCTGAACATTTCTGAGGAGAATGTATAACAAAATACATTACAAATTTTTTATACTAGGTGATTTGTATTAGCCTGCAGAGTTTTTCTTTTAATTTATTTTTCATTTTTTTTAATATACACGCTCTCCTTCCTCCACATTCACATACATTCTGCAGCCAAGCCAGGATAGGGAATAGGCAAAATTGTTTTGAAAAAGCTCTCCAGGTTATACTTATGCTTTCTCTAGGTTGAAAATCAATGGTATATAAGGTTACCTTCAGCTTGTAAATTCAATGATTTTGAAGTTTATGATCATATCCTTAAGTTAAAAAGGTGCGGCCAAAATATGCTAAAAATACTTTTATTAAGGATAATTGAAATTAATTTTTAAAAAGATTTTATATATTTATTTGAGAGAGCAGGAGAGAGAAAGAGTGGGAGAAACAGTGAGCAGGGAAGAGGGGTAGAAGGTAAATGAGAAGCAGGCTCCATGCTGAGAGTCCAATGAGGGGCTTTATCACGGGACCCTAGGACCATGACCGGAGCTGTAGGCAGACACTTAATTGACTGAGCCACTCAGGTGCCCTTGAAATTCATTTTTAGATATTTTTACAAACCTGGTTAAATAAATGAAGCATTGATCTTGGGATGCTGGTTCAATATTCACAAATCAATCAACATGATATACCACATCAACAAAAGGGTAAAAACCATATGATCATTTCAGTAGATACAGAAAAAGCATTTGACAAAGTACAACATCCATTCATGATAAAAACTCTCAACAAAGTATGTTAGAGAGAATATACCTCAATATAATAAGACCATATATGAAAACACTACAGCTAACATCATATTCAGTGGTGAAAAACAGAGATTTTCCTTTAAGATCAGGAACAAGACACGGATATCCACTTTTATTCAACTTAGTACTGGAGGTCCTAGCCATAGCAATTAGACAAGAAAAAGAATTGATAAGGAAGAAGTAAAACTTTCATTATTTTCAGATGACATGATACTATGCATAGAAAATCCTAAAGATTACCAAAAAACTATTAGAACTGATAAATGCGTTTAGTAAGGTCACAGGATAAAAAATCCATATACAGGATACTGTTGCATTTCTATACACTAATAATGAAATAGCAAAAAGAGAAATTAAGAAAACAATTCTCTTTACAAGTACAACAAAATAATAAAATATCTAGGAATAAACTTAACTAAGTAGGTAAAAGATCTATACTCTGAAAACTATACAACACTGATGAAAAAAATTGAAGATAACACAAATGGGAAGCTATTCCATGCTCATGGATTGGAAGAACAAATATTGTTAAAATGTCTATACCATTCAAAGCAATTTCAGGCTTAATAAAATCCCTATCAAAATACTAACAGCATTTTTCACAGAATTAGAACAAATAATCTTGAAATTTGTATGGAACTACAAAAGAATCTGAATAGCAAAATCAATCTTAAAAAAGAATAATAAAACTGGAAGTATTACAATCCCAGATTTAAAGATATACTACAAAGCTGTAGTAATAAAACAGTATAATACTGGCATGAATATAGACACATAGATCAATAGGACAGAATAGAGAGCCCAGAAATAAACCCACAATTATATGGTCAATTAGTCTTTTGATAAAGGAGGCAAGAATGGTGCTGGGAAAACTGGACAGATACATATAAAAGAATGAAACTGGATCACTTTCTCATGCCATACACAAAAATAACCCAAAATGGATTAAGGACTTAAATGTGGGACTTGAAACCATAAATATCCTAGAAAAGAGCACAAGCAGTAATTTCTCTGACATTGGCCATAGCAACATTTTTCTACACATGTCTCCTGAGGCAAGGGAAACAAATGCAAAAATAAACTATTGGGACTACATGAAAATAAAAACTTCTGCACAGCACAGGAAACAAGCAACAAAACTAAAAAACAACCTACAGAATGGGAGAAGATATTAGCAAATGACATGTCTGATAAAGAGTTAGTATCCAAAATATATAAAAAACTTATAAAAGTCAACACCCAAAAAACAAATATCCAATTAAAAATGGGTAAAACACATGAACAGAGATTTCTCCAAAGAAGACATTACAGATGGCCAACAGACACATGAAAAGATGCTCAACATCGCTCATCAATCATCAGGGAAATGCAAATCAAAACTATAATGAGATATCACTTCACACCAGATGGCTAAAATCAAAACCACAAGAAACAACAAGTGTTAGCAAGGATGTGAAGAAACGGGAGCCCTCTTACACTGTTGGTGGGAATGCAAACTGATACAGCCTCTAAAAAACAATATGAAGTTTCGAAAAAAAAAAAATAGAATTAAAAAAGTTAAAAACAGAACTCAAAAATGTTAAAAATAGAACTACCCTATGACTCAGCAATTGTGCTACTAGGTATTTACCCAAAGGATATAAGAATACAGATTTGAATGGGCACATGTCCCCCGATGTTTATAGCAGCATTATTAACAGTAGTCAAATTATGGAAAAAGCCCAAATGTCCGTTGACCAATGAATGGATAAAGAAGATGTGGTATGTAGATACAATACTACTCAGCCATCAGAAAGAATGAAATCTTTCCATGTGTAATGATGTGGGTGGAGCTAGAGAGTATTTGCTAAGTGAAATAAGTCAGTCAAAGAAACACAATATATGATTTCACTTACATGTGGAATTTAAGAAACAAAACAGATGAACATAGGGGAAAGGAAAAAAGGAGAGAGGGAAACAAACCATAAAGACTCTTATTGATAGAGAACAAATTGAGGGTTGATGGAGGGACGTGGGTGGGGGAACGGACTAAATGGGTGATGAGTGTTAGGAAGGGCATTTGTAAAGAGTATTAAATGTCATATGTACGTGATGAATCACTAAATTCTATTCCTGAAACCAGTTTTACCATATATGTTAACGAACTAGAATTTAAATAAAAACTTGAAAAGAAAAAAATATAAATGTACTAACTAAAAAGTTAAGTCAGAACTTTTGCTAAAAATCCATCCATCAATGATATCAAAGATAATAAACAGTCCTTTTCTGAATACAGTTTCAAAGCAGCTACACTCCATTGCTCTTTTAGTAAAGAATCATTATCAAATTAGAGTTGGATACGGAAATTGGTTTCGAAAACTATTCATATTAACATCAAACAGAACTTATGGCTTGCTAAAAAATGTCTGGCAAGGCAAAACATTTTAACTCTTCCGAACTCCTCCCCCACTCACAAGATTCAGGTATAGGATTTGGAAAACATAAACTAAAGAAAATTAATGAAAAACAGAGATCATCCAGAGTCCTCCATCCAAACATAATAGCTATTTAATATTTTGGTATATTTCCTTCCAGTTTTTATAATTATAAAAATTAGGATCCCTCTCTATACTCAGCGTTGTATCTTCATGTTTTTCACTTAATATTAAATGCACATTTTCATGTTGCTAAATTGTTTTCAAAACCATGATTTCTGGGGCACCTGGGTGGCATCGTTAAGCATCTGCCTTCAGCTCAGAACATGATCCCAAAGTCCTAGAATTCAGCCCCATGTTGGGCTCCTTGCTCAGCGGGGAGTCTGCTTCTTCCTCTCCCTCTACTCCTCCCCCTGCTAGTGCTTTCTTTGTCTCTCTGTCTCTCTCTCAAATAAATAAATAAAATCTTTAAAAAAAAAGATAACTTCTCATGATCGTGTAGTATTTCATGGTATGAAACAGCATCTTATAACCATTCCCCACTGTTGGACATTTCCACTATGATAAATAATGCTGTGATGAATAAATGTATAAATCAATTTTAAAAAAGGAAAATAGAACTATCCTATGATCCAGAAATTTTTCTATTAGGTATTTATTCAAGGAATACAGACACACTAATTTGAAAGGATTTATGTATCTTTATATTTATAGCAGCATTATCTACAATAGACAAATTTGGAAGCAACACAATTGTCCATTAGTAGATGAATGATTAAAGAAGATGTGGTATGTATATAATATATATACATATATATATAAGGAAATATTCAGCCATTAAAAAGAATGAAATCTTGCCATTTGCAACAACATGAATGGAGCTAGAGAGTATAATGCTAAGCGAAATAAATCAGTCAGAGAAAGACAAATACCATACATTTCACTCACATGTAGAACTAAAGAAACGAAACAAAACAAATGAACAAATGAACCAAGGGGAAGAGAGAGAGAGAGAGAGAGAGAGAAACCAAGAAATAGGCTCAACTATAGAGAACAAACTGAAGGCTGCCAGACGGGAGGTTGGTCATGTGTGTGTCTTCTTTGAAAACGTCTATTCATGTCTTCTTCCCACTTTTTAAATGGATTATTTGTGTTTTGGGTGTTGAGTTCTGTAAGTTCTTTATATATTTTGGGTACTAACCCTTTATCAGATATGTTATTCGTAAATATCTTCTCCTATTCTGTAGATTGCCCTTTAGTTTTGTTGATTGTTTTCTTCACTGTGCAGAAGCTTTTTATTTTGGTGAAACCCCAATACTTTATTTTTGTGTTTGTATCCCTTGCCTCGGAGACATATATCTAGTAAGAAGTTGCTATGACTGATGTCAAAGAGGTTACTGCCAGAGTCCTCTTCTAGGATTTTAATGGTTTCCTGTCTCACATTTAGGTCTTTACTCCATCTTGAATTTATTTTTTTGTGTATGGTGTAAGAAAGTGGTTCAGTTTTATTCTTTTGCATTTTGCTGTCCAATTTTCCCAATACCATTTGTTGAAGAAACTGTCTTTTTTCCATTTGATATTTTTTTCTGCTTTGTCAGAGATAAATAGACCATATAATTGTGTGTTCATTTCTGGGTTTTCTATTCTGTTCTATTGCTCTATTTTTGTGGCAGTACCATATTGTCTTGATCACCTTAGCTTTATAATATAACTTGAAGTCTGGAATTGTGATGCCTCCAACTTTGCTTTTCTTTTTTAAGATTGCTTGGCTATTTGGGGTCTTTTGTGGTTCCACAGGTGAAAGGGTTCAAGAATACACATCGTGGTGAGCACTACATTATGCACCTAAAAGTAATATAACACTGTATGATAAGTATACTGGAATTAAACTTTTAAAAAATAATGAAGCATTGATATTTAATCAGATAAACACCTTTTTTCTGAGAAATTCTGTTGGATTATTTTTAATGTATCGGATTCTAAGATTGTCCTAAGACCTGTCAGTGGTTTTCTGGATGGAATTACTTATCATCATAAGAGGAAATTGAGAGAAAGGGATCCTACCTGTCGCTGATCTCCCAGTTGATTGGGAGCAATCAGAAATTCCTTAATCTGTGAGCTTACAAAGTTTTTATCTTGACAGGATGCTAGGGTGGTTCCCAAGGCTTTCCAAAGGAATTTCTGGAAAACAAAAGATAAGTGACAGAATGTTAAAGGTTGGAGAGAAAAACTCCAATGAAAAGTGGAAAGCATTAAAACAGTTATCCAAAGGAAGAAAATTTGGGTGACTCTTCCTGTTTACTCCCCCCCCCCCCCCCCCCCCCCCCCCCGCAAACCGCAGGGTCTGTCCTTAACTGGGCTTTTCTGTATTCCTTTACTCTGCACAAAGTGCAGTGTCATTATAATACTTTTTACTCCCTGTTGTAAAGTTCAATATTCTCGTCTTTGTGCTCAGAATTTCAGTTCTCGGCAACAGAGGGTCTTATTGATTACTTTTAGTGTATAGTCCCTGGTAGCTAATAAATGCTCAAAAACTGCTTTTAGAATACCCATCTTCAATAAACATATGATTATTCAAAGACGTCATTAGAAATTCTTGACCTCTAAAGTCTATTAACTTATTTTATAGTTTAAGAGATTTAACCTATAATAGTTCTGAAAATAATACTTTGTAAGCTCTATTATTATCTCTCTCTCAGGAGTACAACTTCTGAGTTGTCCAGAAGCGCTGTAGAATGGTGTCCAGGGTGAAGGAGAAGAGTCATACAGGAACTTTTACACATATGTTGTGGCTTTAGTAAGGAACTCTGAGTGAATTGGGGAGGGAAAACCCCCAGTGAAAGAACACTGGCAAGAGAGCACGTGGGAAATCAGTCTGTGGCTTCCAGACCCCTTAGAGGTGGTGAGAATTTTGAATTCCTCTGTAATAGAATGGACACCTCTGTAATGTCCAGATGGGGAAAAATCAAGCGGGATAGATAATGACTTCCTGTTTTCTCTCATTATAAGCCATATAAGATTTAGAAGTATGGCTGAAGGAATGGGGTAGCCCAGGAGTGGCTTCTGTTTGAATACCACAACACATGCCTGGATGTTAATATGTGTATGTGTATGTGTGTATACACGTGTGTGTGTGTGTATGTGTGTGTGTGTTATATAGATAGATCTAGATTCTTGTGGAGGAAAGATACAAGGAAAATATTCACAAGAGGAGATATTTGCCATATGGCTAGAAAATAGAGGTCATGAAGTCCTAATTTGTTTTCTAAAACTCAAATCATTTGTAGCTATATAATATCAGATTGCCATCTCCTTATTTAAAACGTCCATCTTGCCACACATGAGATAGAAAACTGGCCAGTTAGAAGTTTATTCCAAGGACTCTGTGGGGCTTGAAGGACTGTAATGATTAAGGGGTCATTATGGATCAGAATCTATGGCATAGGAGGAAAGGAAAAACTGGTAGCGACTGAGAGACATTTAGGAGGAATTGTACAGATCAGACCAACTGGGGTGAGAGGGGTCCATGAGGTGACAGAGCAGGTCAAACAACTGCAGAGTAAAAATCTGATGAAGCAGCACCATTGCACTCTTGGATTTCCAGGCAAAACACCCCCATGATAATGTAATTATAATGAGAAAAACTGTGCATCACACAGGAGTAAATACTAAGTAGGGCTAAAGCTGCTAGAGTCCATTTAACTCCACCTTAGTGGAAGGACAGGGGAAAGTCTGGTGCTGCAGAAAAAACCCCTGATGCCATGAAGGGGACTTCTGTGTAAAGGGTTAGTTAGCCTCATTGCCTCCTAATACTGTTGAGCTGTTGCTTCTCTGCTGATTTGGTCAAATTCAGTGTATTGTGCATTTCTCCTTTGAGACTTGGCAAGGAATCCCAGAAATCAGATACCCAGAACTGGGAAAAAATGTGATCAATTGCAAAAATAGCCAGAATCTTTCCATCCCATCCTTATCCATGCCTCCTTACTATGAGAGTTTCCAGCTCCTCCTATTGGTATAGTCTGTTTCGCCACTCCTCAAATCTGGGCTGACCTTGTGACTTGTTTTGGCCCACAGAATGTGGCAGAAGTAATAGTGTGTCTGTTTGGACCCAGACCCCAAGAGACCTTGTATACTTCATTACACACTATGAGAGCAAGCCTGGGCTGGCCTGCTGAAGGAGGAGAGACCACGAGGAACAGAGACAAGTTGTCTTAGTTGAGATCCTGGCACACCAGCCAATCCCCAATATATGCCAGTGAGACTAGTTGAGATGGAACGACTGCCCCGCTGAGCTCAGCCCAAACGGTCAACCTGCAAACAAGTAAACTAAGTAGGTGGCTATTATTTTAAGCCACTAGGGGGTAGTTTGCTATGCAGCTAAAGCAAACTGGTACACTCTTACTTTCCTGTTGAGTATCATGGCTGAGGGCCATTTAAGCAGCTCACTGCTCGAACTGCTCTGCCTATCCATATCACCATTATCCTGGATTCATCTCATGAATCTGGAAGCTGTTGGATGGATGGTATTACATGGGATGCACGAGTCTAGTTTACATATGGGAAGATGAGGCATTGCTCATCAAATACTCCTGATGAGCACGTCTGCAGGCCTCATAGACCATAATTTGGAGAATCAGTATGCTACCATATTAGAGAATCAATCAGTGAGGGGAATTTTGAATATTGCATAGGAGAGTTGAAAGTTGATAATAGTTTGTTGGAATGGACACTTAATACTAGAACTGATGAGTTAAGAAACATTTTTCCAGAAAAAAATTAGAAAGGTTATAACCATAACAATAATCTTCATCTATTTTTATTGAGCAGAAGTCTTGGGCCAGGCACTTACTTCACTAGGGACTTTACATATGTTATCTCTTTGAACCCTTATATCACTACAATCCTCAGACCTGGGTATAATTTCCATTTTATTTATTTATTTTTTTAAATTTTTTATTTATTTATGATAGGAACACAGTGAGAGAGAGAGGCAGAGACACAGGCAGAGGGAGAAGCAGGCTCCATGCACCAGGAGCCTGACGTGGGATTCGATCCCGGATCTCCAGGATCGCGCCCTGGGCCAAAGGCAGGCGCCAAACAGCTGCGCCACCCAGGGATCCCTATAATTTCCATTTTAGATGAATATACTGAGGTTCTAGAGAAGTTAAGTAAGTTACCTAAAGTTACATATATAGTAAGGAGCAGAAGCTGGATTCAAACCCCATTTAGAATGAGTGGCTCCAATGCAGAGGGTTAGGTGGAAGCCATTCAGGAACAGAGGAAGGAGAAAGCTGGCCTCTGAGTATTCTTTCAGTTTCAGTATAATAAGTTGTTAAATTGTGGTAGATTGTTTCTTGTAGCCAACCTCACAAAACTGGCCCAGTGGAAACTAAGGCATAAACTGACATTAAAACAGTGCTGTAACAGGGACTACTATTTGCCTTCATTATCTATTTTTATTCCTTCTTCTTTTTTTTTTTAAAGATTTATTTATTCATGAGAGAGAGAGACACACACACACAGAGAGAGAGAGAGAGAGGGAGAGGCAGAGACATAGGCAGAGGGAGAAGCAGGCTCTTCTCAAGAGCCCCATGTGGGACTCGATCCTGGGTCCCAGGATCACGACCTGAGCCGAAGGCACCTGCCCAATCACTGAGCCACCCAGGCATCCCTTTTTCTTCCTTCTTTAAAACAGAGCACCTGGATTTCAACCAGGTATGTATCTATCTCAAAGGTGCTATATTATTCAGTTTTCCTTGCAGCTAGGATAGTCCTATGAGTAATTTTTGGTCAAATGCAAGGTGTAGAGAAGGTAGCGTTTTTCTAGCAATTTCTCCCTCTTTTTTGGTGGTAGTACAGACAAATTGGAAGTTGAGCAGCCAATTTAGGTCATGAGCTAGGAAGTAAGGTCCCTTCGTTGAAAAACCAACCTTTTCAAGGGAGATGTTGCTGTAACTGTCCATTTGCTCATTGAAATCTTGACTCAGTTGAATGGTCCAGGCTACGTCACTGATCTTCCATAAGGATTCTTTGAGCAACTGTTCAAGGAAGTGGAAGTTAGATATAAATATGACTGTTTAGTGTACTTTCTTGGTATTTTTTGTTACTTTATTTTTTTTAAGTATAAATATATATTAAATAGGACTGTTCATTTTCCCATTTAAGAAAACTGGTTATTTTGGCACTTTTCCTCTTATTTTATTAAAGTTTATTTATTTATAATCTCTACACTCAATGTAGGGCTCAAACACAGAACCCTGAGATCAAGAGTTGCACTCTCCTCCAACTGAGTCAGCCAGGTGCCCTTTTCCTTGTTTATTTTAATAGCCATATCCTGTATGTTCTGAATTACCATTAAGAACAAGTTACATAGAAGGTGGAAGTAACTCCATGTAAGTGCTTTCCTTTTTCCTCTTAAATTAAAATTGCCCGAAGTCTTAAAATAGAAACTAATTCATTTTGAAACTTAAATTGAAGTTAACATTTTTCAAGTTTTAAACAGATTTGGAAAAACTTCATTTGTCAGTGTTAGTTTGTTTTATTACATACCAGAAGAAAAAGAAAGGGACATTTTTTGGAATAAAGAATTAAAATGTCTTGAAGAACCAATTAAATTACAAGTACATTTTGCTAACTTCAGCTCTAGTGGCTAAACATTCCTGGTTTCACCAATTGTTCTGAGCCCCCAGAGCTTCAGTCAGCCATCTGAACCCATCTCCTTCTTCATTGAACAATACATAAAAAGGTGTTTTTGTCTTTTTTGGAGGACAAAATCCGTTGTACTTTCTAAAGTCAGTTATTTCTCTTGTATCTTCCCCACTTTAAACTTAGGAAAGGACATTTAATGTCAAAACCAATAAAGATGTCTACATATTTTCTTGGAAATCATTCAGTGAGTGGTCCCTTTGAAGAGAAGAAATTAAACCACCTTGGAAGTCTGAGAGAAGAAGGCACAAGTAAATAGTTTTGGGAGAAGAAGGCTAAATGGAAGTACACTCAAGATTGGAAGAGGGAAAGGAGAAGAATGTTCTTAGGGCTTCCCTCTTGAGAGGGAATCTTCCATCCTGGTAAGAACAGTTACTTTAGAATGGTAGCAGGGGAAAATAAGGTAGGAATTTTGAGGGAAAGAAGGTGGAAGATAAAAGAAGCATGGATATAGGAGGAGAGGTGGATCCTAGAATTAAAGACCAGGAAAGTAGAGTAGTTGCTTTCAAATCTCACACTGGATAAGAATCACTTGTGGGAGTCTTTAAAGCATGCCAGTTCTCAAGAACCCATCCTACAGATTTTGATTCTGCAAGGAGAAATGATGGGACATGGAGTTGATGCCGAAAAGTCACTAAAACTTGACATTTTTAAAAAGCCTTAGTTAATTTCTAGAAAGCAGCTTATGAACTGAGACCCTGCAAGGTTAAAAGCTCCCTTTCCATGGGTTCCTTGACCTCCTGTATGCTCCTGAAATTAAGATCCTCTGTGCACAACCAGGGTTCAACTCCTATCTGCAATCTACCATTTTGGGGATTTGGCACTGTCTGTGGCATTGCTCATTTGCAGAAGTCCCAAAAATTTATGGATGAGAGATTTTTTTTTCTGGAAAAATGATATAATGTGGCCCTTTGGTTTTTAGAAATCAGGAAAAAATACAGTGAGAGCAGAAAGAGGAACAAATAGAGTTGTATTTAGAAGTATAGAAGCAGAAAAAAGGTCAATTTACTTAAATGGTAAAAGAATGCAATTACAAGGAGAGGAAAGAACTGAAATTAGAAAATATTTGAGAAAGACACAGAGAAAAATATTAGTAAGTGAACTCTTCAATACTATCTTAAACTCTTAACCAAATTGAAGACTAAAGATTATTGTTCAAACTATGGTGATATAGAGACTGTAATTCTTAAGTTATCAACTTCTAACATTCCAGTCCTTTTCCCAAGGAAAGGAAATGTTTACTGCCCTTTGGAATCTGAATCTTTTTTCGTTAAGATGAGTGACTCTAGCAGATTTTATCACCCCATCATCAACAATCAGTCTAGAAGCTACCCTTACCTGAAGCAGCATGGTTTCCCATAGAATGATGCTAGTGTTCTTTCCTAGAAATAGAAATTAAAAATAGAAAATAGAAATAGAAAATAAAGTCAGGATTCTGTTCCTCCCTTGCTAGGTCCCCAGTGGATACTGGAGTTCCACTTCAAGCTTTACACAGGATGATTATTTCAGATGAAATTTACTATGTTGCCAACTTTAAGTGCTAGCCAAATAAGCAAAAAGTCTTTTTATTTTTTTTTATTGGAGTTCAATTTGCCAACATATAGCATAAGCAAAAAGTCTTTAATCCATGATACAAATCTAGACTTTTTGCTAATTTCAACAGTAACTACTTAAATGACCATATTTTGATATTCTAACATGAATAGTAATGACTTTTTAGAACAATACCAAAACAGAGTTTCTCTAAATATAAGAAAAAGACCAGAGCAAAAATAAAAGTTTCTGCTAAGAATATTACCCACCAGATCCTACTGTAGTACAAGTATGTCGTAGAGAATTAGAACATAAGGAATCAAGGAAAAAATATAGCTGTCTACCTTGCATGTCAAGTTCATCATTTTAATTGTCTAACATGAGACTTAGGCAGAGAAGTGGTGCCTCATTTCTTTGTGTTCTTGCCTCCTTGGATAAAGACCCGATCCCACTCCCTTGTACCTTCCAGAGACTGCAGAAGCTCAGGAAAGCGTGTTTTCCACAGGTCTACCAATTTGGGGTGAATTATCTCAGGCAGTATCTTCAAAAGTCCTATTGCACCAGCCCCACGTAATTTCCCTAAACTGGCAAGTATAGATATTACCTGAAAAATGGAAGATAAAAAGTTAATCCAGTGGAAGGTTATTTAAAAGTCCCATCTGCCTTTTCCTTTTACCACTGTCCTGGATGCCCCTGATTCCTACATTAGACAATCTTTTAACAAATCATCAGTCTATTCTTACCTTAGAGAAAAGCTAATACTTAGATAATCCTCCTCAATTTTCATCTGAAGATAAAGGTGAAAAAATATATAGAAACCTTCAGCCAAAAATAAATGGAAGGTACCAACACTTAGATACATTTTTTAGTTAAATAAGGGCATGTGGAAATGTTATCTGAGCAAATGATACATATGGGGGAAAGAAGGAAATTTGTTTGAATGGTACTTCGGGATCAAATTCACTCTATGCTTATTTTAAAATAATAAATTAAGTTTAACAAGCATTTCAGAGCTAGAAGATAATCTTGCCAGTAATCTTAATGAGTGTCATTAGTGTAGCAGAACATTTATTATGCCATTTTCGTGTTTCTTTTGGTTTGGAGTTGCTGTGTAATTTTTATTAACATTTATTTAGAACGGAATGATCTATATTGGCCTAAATTTATGCCCACATTAGTTATTCATAACTCACTCACCAGAAGTCTGGCCAATAGCTGTTGTGGTGAAGGAAGTTTCACTGGGAAGAGAAAGCGATTTTCATTATTGCTGTGGGGGCTAGAGAAATTTAGATTGGGGTTGGATATATAATCAAAGCACCATAGCCTTTCTGGAAATGAGCCTCAGAAATGTTTTGCTTTGTTTCTGAATGTACGCACCAGCTCCTGTAGAGATGACAAGTGCTGTTGACTCTTTGGCATCATTCTTCTTCCTCTCCTCTGCCATAATCAAACTTCTGATGATATTAAACAGGTAGTCCAGAGTTCCTGTATATTCTGCAGGTACTACAAAAGTCAGGATTCTTGGCCATAACACCTGTGGAAAACAAGGCAAGATTCAAGGATTGCTCATTCTTCCATGATTTCTCCTTGGTCCTCACTGCGGTTTTCCCTCTCATTCAGAGCATGTTCCCCCACCTGTTATCATTATTATTATTATTATTATTATTATTATTATTATTATTACTATTTTTGCTCTTCAGGCCAAATCAAAAAGGAATCATGAAATAAAATCTCTGCACTGCACTGCACATTCATTTTCAGGTGCTAGTTGTAATGAGTATTACTGAGTGTTTTCTGCTGGAATTTAGGGCAGGACAATTCTTCCTTGAGAAGAAGTGTTCTAGGCAGTTTGGGAAGTCTAGCATCCTTGGGCTCCACTCACCACCAAGCCTCGTGTCAGTGTGACAACCCAAAATAAGTCCTATATGTCCCCAAACCCCAAGATGAGTGCACTGCTCTGAGAGGGAAAGATTAGGAACAGACAGTGAATGGGCTGTTGTTACTGTTTGTGCTCCAAGTGCTGTCCTTCGTGGTTTGGAGTTCTGGAGCACTTGGTTTCTTCAGTCAGTCTGTTTCATATCCTGTGGAAAACTCCCTTGTCCTAACGGGAACCTAGGTGTCAACATGGACTGTTCCCTTTGTCTTGTCATCCAGATTCAATCACGAAACCCTATCCATTTTTCATTATAAGGTCTCCCATGCCCCTCCGTATTTCCTTCCTACTTTCTCATGCCTCCTCTCCAGTTCCTGTGAGTTGCATCTGATCTCATCCTTACCCGCTTTGCTTTCAGTCTACTTCTATGTAAATCCACTGATCTCTTACAGTTATTGTTTTAAATATTTAGCGCTAGCTTAACATTTTGAATGGCTCATTAATCACAAGGTAGGAATGTGGCATGTCAGGCCCATTAGAGTTTGGGCTACATTTCTTTTCATCATTTACTTTCTACATTGAAATGTTTCAAACTGTAGTATGCTTCAGAAATATTGGTATTTGTTTGCAGGGCAGATTCATAGACCCTATGCCCAGAATGCTGATTTAGTAGATGTGGGAGGTGACCTGGAGACTTGCATTTTAAAGAAATATTTTAGATAATCCAAGAACCACACCTTAAAATGCCCTTGTAGATGAAGCCTCTGATCCACTTAAATTGGTCTGTTGATTGCCTCTCATCTGTGTCATGCATTTCTGGCCAGTTAATCCTTTCTCAGGTCATTTTGCGTAAGGAAAATACAGATTCCAAGGCTCCTCCCACAAAGGTCTAGATTATTTTTAAGCCTCAGGTGTGGCTTGAGAATGCGTGCTTTCTACACCTTCCCAGATGAATGGGGCAAGTTTAACATTCATTGAATTAGAATCTCCACTCACCACGCAATGATATGTCTAGGTGTGCAGGGGAAGAAGAGAAGTTTTTGAGGAATTACTCTAGGCTGGGCACTGAACATCTCAATGCACTTCCTCTAATCAGAACATCAAAAAGCTGATGATGACACATGAAGGACAAATTCATGTTTTTACTCCTAAGTGGGCAGAGCTTCAGGAGATAATCTAAGTAACTGCCAGTGTGACAAAAGACCCCTTACCTGGGGCATTCCAATGACCAAAGGGTCTAGGGTTTTTAAGACCTCGAGGCTTATTTCCCGGACAGATTTCTCTCCCTTTTCATCCTTAAGGGAGTTAGGTTTCATTGGCTTTTCCTTCAAGAAAGATGAAACAGTGACTTGTTAATCATCCTTCTTGTTGGTCCCTTCTGACCTTACTTGGATGTGTTCTTAGACTCTGGGGTGCAGGATGCAGTCACTCAACCAAAAAGGCTCATGGAACCCAGCGAGTTTGGTCTTCAGTCCTTAATTTCTGTTTTAAAGTCTTCCTTGGAGGAATGGGTTAGAAAAAAACACTGCTGGATAGAGCAGAAAAGCAAAAATTGTGAGGGTCCTTGAACTACAGATACTCCCTGTCTCCCTGAGGCCTTTGCTGTTTTCTCGGGGGTGGGGGTGGGAGTGGGGGTGGGAGTCGGAGTGTGTGTGGGGGCGAAGATTTTCAAAGACACTGCCCCCTAGCGGAGTGGATTGTAATTTCAGCCATCACGGACTTGCTAAGATCTGGATCTGACTCACATGCTTTTCAGGAAGCCAACCCCAGTGCGGCAAGTAGGGATGCCTCTTGTTTTCTCTGAAGTAATTCACTTTCTACACCCTTGTCCCAAGCCATTGAGGACAGGTTGCCTTCTCAGGGAAAACCATGATGCCACCTATCTTGAGTTTATCATAAGTTATAAGTGATACCAATGAAAGAGGACTGAGAATGCTAGAGACTGAAAAATTTATCAATAAAAGTGGTAAGACTGAAATATAACTTCTAAATCAGTCATTGAATTGAGCCCTCATTGAGTTAACTGCCCTTGTGACAGTGTAGCTTTCAAAACTGCACCCTCCTCATACCAGGTTCTTGTTGGACATGGCAAACTGGGAGAAGATATAATCAATCAGTGGCCATCCTTCCCGGGCTTCAATGTAGCATTTCTCACACATGGTTTGGATGAGGAGGAGAGTGGAATTCCTTACCTAGAATCAGAAAAAATGTACTTGCAGCATTTTACTACATCAGGTGGAACATTAATTTAGCTTCTCCTACTCTTTAACCTTCATGAATCATTTAGTGGGAACCTTTCCAAAAAGGAGTATCAATTGAATGATGGTACTATATATAGATGGAGCAGGATGCCAGCTAGAGCTTATGATTTAAGGGTTACTGGAAAGGCTCTCTTTAACCAAAATCTTTCTCCCTAGCACCCAAGACATGTCCTTTATTACCGTAGATTAGGAAATATTGGTATTGTGGGCTAAATCTCTGCCTTGCTTTAAAAATCCTCAGTGAAAGATAGCATTGTGAACTATAGATCTGCAATCCTGTATCTACAATTTCAAAGCCCAAACAATTCTGGACACTGGAATTTTGTTTCTTGAGTTTGGTGCTAACTCATTTGGTGGCAAAACCCAACTCAGCTCTTAAAACTGTAGTCTTTACTTATTCTATGTACTGTGGATCTGCATATATTTTCTTGCAGAGATATTAATGCATTTGATTGTGGCTTCTGTCACAGAAATATTTTTCTAAAATCAGGAAGGTTGTGAGTTCCGAAATATATCTGGCTTCAGGGATTAGAACAAAAGATTACGAACCTGTACTATAACTTGTAAATAAGTAAATTTGTTTATTGGATTACTTGCCTTGAGGATAGAAAGCTCATATCTAAATCTTTACTGAATGGGTTTTTTAATGGAGAGTTGTAGAAACAAATTTTTTTGAATAGGGAGGCAGGGCCACAAGGTAGCAATTAGCATAAAGGCACCCGTAATTTACCTAAGCGAGGGAGAAAAAAGTTATGAATTCTCTATTTTTGAGGGACACCTGGATGGCTCAGCAGTTGAGCATGGCTCAGGGTGTGGTCCTGGAGTTCTGGGATGGAGTCCTACATCGGGTTCCCTGCGAGGAGCCGGCTTCTCTCTCTGCCTATGTCTCTACCTTCTCTCTGTGTCTCTCATGAGTTAATAAATAAAAATCTTTTTAAAAAAATATAAATTCTCAAAAAATATATATAAATTCTCTATTTTTGCCTGGGGACTTCCTTAAAGTTTTTGTCCTATTTTATTCTGCCCTAAACTCTCTTAGTAATTTTATAATTGGCTTGGCCACTTACTGGGTCAAGTTTTTATATATAATCACACCATTGCTTTTTAATTTTTTGTAATTTACTGTTTTATTTATTTTTTGTTTCAATTTTTAATTTAAATTCTAGTTAACATATAGTGTAATACTAGTTTCAGGAGTAAAGTTCAGTGATTCATCACTTACATATAAAGTTAATATATGTTCATTTGTTTTATTTCTCAGATTCCATATAGAGTGAAATCGTATGGTATTTGTTTTTCTCTGACCTATTTCACTTAGCATAATTATTGTTATTTATTGTATGGCTTTTATTATAGTCACTGCAGATGAAAGTCTCATAGGGAATTTTCTTCTTTTCATTGGTTCCTGTATAAGGCTTTGATCCAAACAAAATATGGTTTTAACAAAAAAATACAGTAATTTCTATTTTTTAAAATTTGTTCCAGTACAAGTTATGTATTTTTTCTAATATGGAAAACTTTAATCAAATAATCCAGAAATATTGTGCAATCCCCTATGTCAAGACTTGCTCTAGATGTTCCCTAGTTGAAAATAGGATTTCTAAGCTAAAAAAACAAAAGACTTAGTGGTTATTATTTTTTGGAGAAAGATATATTATGTTTATAATTAATTTTTAAGCTATTTGAAGAGCATAGTACTGTGATGCTCTGGGCAAAAATATATATATATATTTTTTTCTACTGAGAAACCCTCGAACTGAATGTACTTTAAAACTTTAATTTATCTTTCAGGGAAAGATGGAATTCTATTAAAAATGGAATTCATCACTGAGTTCTTAAAGAATTTCATTAATTCCTAAAACTACCATCAACAAAATCAAAGTCCCCATTAATTCTCTAACTTTTATGTTGAGGTCACTCATGACGACTTTGACTGTTCTTTCAATTGAAGTGATGTGATCCCGCAACTTGGGCTCTGAAAGACAGGGATAGAAATTAAGAGACTGGGTTCAGTAGGAGTACAGTTGGTTCTAGGATTGATGAAAATCCATTAGAGTTATGGTACACAATTGCAAAGTCTTTTGTCCATAAATTTCAAGTTATTCAATTTCCTCTTACCCTCTTCTCTTCCATTTTTTAAAAGATTTTATTTATTTATGAGACATCGAGAGAGCATGAGTCAGGGGGAGGGGCAGAGGACAAGGGAGAAGCAGACTCCCTGCTAAGCGGGGAGCCCCATATGAGGCCAGATCCCAGGACTCTGGGATCGTGACTGAGCCCAAGACAGATGCTTAACCCACTGAGCCACTCAGGCACCCCTCTTATCTCCCAATTTTTGAAAGATATTTATTGTTCTCTTTGCTCCTAGTTATATTTGGTTTCATCTTAAAATGTTAGGTTCCAAAGTGGACTCAATATATCACGTCCAGTGGATTAGCTTTAAATTTCGTGAGACTACTTCATATATCTTGTCTGCTGATTCTTCAGTAAATCTCAGGGCTAACGGAATTTTTTGAAATAATGTAGAATAAAAATGAATTCTCATATTTTATTGAATCCAGATAGCATCAATTTTATGAGACACCATTATTTTATATTGTACCAAAAGAACCTTATAGTGGCTGATTATAATTAAAGATGCTATCAATTATGCAATGCATTCCAATATAATGAAAATATGTGCTTCTTGGCATTAATAAAATATGATATTTCATTAAATTCTGTTCTTTTCTAAATGTACTAATCTCTCGAATATTGTGCATTCCTCCCACATACCCCCTATTTATTGGACCACTTAGGCAGCTTACTAGATCTTCCAAATTCTAAATTTGATTTTCAAATATTCTACTTCTCCCTCTCAACTACTTATGTCTATAAATATCTCAAGAGGAGAAGTAAGTGAAAATGCCTGTTTAAAAACGTAGATTGTAGGGGTGCGTGGGTGGCTCAGTCGGTTAAGTGTCTGCCTTCAGTTCAGGTCATGATCTTAGAGTCCTGGGATCAAGCTTGGTGTTGGGCTCAGTGGAGAGTCCATTTCAATCTCTCCCTGTGCTCTTCCCCCCTGCTCATGCTCTTTCATGCACTGTCTCTCTCATATAAATAAAATCTTTACAAAAGTAGTAGATTGTAGATGACCAAGAAGACAGAGCTTTACTTGCATATGATCTTCTATAAACTCCCCAAAGACACAGAATAAAGTTAGAGAATGCATAGGCTTCAGTTTGCTTCTTGGCACAAAATAAACCACTCTGGCTTTATTCCTTTGCTTACCCTCAGCATTGATAGCCGATCTTAACAAAGTCAAGATTCCCATTCGAGTGGTTTCATTATTACTTCTCATTTGTTCATCAAAAAATTCCACCAGGTCTGCAGGGTTGGAATGGGCTGCAGGTTTAAGAAATACTGGAGTCATAAGAACTCATTTTCACCTTAGGTAAAATACTTGTGAATGGGAAAAGTGGAATTCCGTGAAGATTGGCAAAGTCACTCTTTGGTTGGTAACTAGATTTTATTACATTGGTGTATCTTTAGTATCACAGAATTAAGCAGTTTGGCAAAGAGAGATTTATATACCTAGGTCAATATCTGTTCATACCTGTGAATATGACTTTATTTGGAAATTAGTTTTTTTTTTAAACAGATGGGATCAAATTAAGATAAGGTTATTAGGTAGGGCCCCGATTCAGTAGAAAAGGAGAAAAGGAGAGAAGACACGGGGAGAACACATTGCGAATGTGGAAGCAGAGAATGGAGAGATGCTTCACTAGTTGTGGAGCTGGAGAGCTACAAGGGTAAGGTAGGAAACAGGGAAGAAAGAGAACAGGCCTGGCTGGAGTAGAATAGTTTGGGTTTGAAATTATTAGCAGTAGAGTGAAGTAGTTAATTAGGTTGGGCATAGAACAGAGGAAAGAATAGGAGCAGAGGGATCAGTTAAGGGAGAATTGGAACATAATAGAAAGGTATTCAGTGAAATAGTAGAAATGACATATTTTGGGGAGGGTGGAGGTATGGGAGGTATGGAATTGCTTTGGTCTTTACTTTTCAGGGTCTATGATGGAACATAATTTTTATACTGACTCTGAGAACTTGGTACCTTCCCTATGACTTGCACCAGGTACTCTAACCAGACAATGGGTGGGATTGTGATGTGAAAGAACAAGAAGGAAGGGGAAAGAGTGAAGGAGGGAGAGACAGAGAGAGAGAGAGAGAAGGAATAGATACTAAGAGATGAGAAAAAAGCATGACTTTGGGTTTGACACAGTTTCAAATAATCTCAAATACCAAGAAAAAAAGCGTTTCCTATCCCTAGGATTACCAACTCACCTTGGTTTGCCTAGAAATAAATCCGTGCATATGTGGTCAATTTATTTTTGACAAAGGAGCCAAAAAATATATAACGGGGAAAGGATAATCTCTTCAATAAATGGTGTTGGGAAAACTGGACAACCACATGCACAAGAATGAAACTGGATCCCTATCTTATACTACATACAAAAATCAAATCAAAATAAAGACATGAATGTAGGACCTGAAACCATAAAACTCCTGGGAGAAAACAAGTGGTAAGCTCCTTGACATTGGTCTTGGCAATGATTTTTTGGATTTGACACCAAAAGTAGAAGTGCAAAGGCAAAAATAAACAAGTGGGACTATATCAAACCAAAAATCTTCTGCTTGGCAGTAAAAAACCCACAAAAAACATTAACAAAATGAAAAAGCAACACATGGGATGGGGAAAATATTTGCTAGCCATACATCTGATAAGGGAGTTATTTCCCAAAATATGTCTGGAAATTTTCTGGTTTTAGAACTAAAAGTTCTATCCCTGGAAGTCCTTTAGTTCCAGGCAAAACCAGGATGATTGGTTATCCTATCTGTTGCTCTTCTTTTAGGAATGGGTAGGATAGGAAGAGGCACAGAAAATAGTAAGCTGAAAGAATGTCATGTCTGTGTGTGAAATAACTAATGTGACCCTTCATCACTGTGTCATCATCACTGGGAGACATTTTTATTAAGAACCCTCAGGACACTGGGTCCTACCTAGAATGAGGAAACAGCTTGAAGCTTCAAGTTCATTTTCCTTTACTGGAGGCTCCGGAAGTCTGCACACCTGAATGAGAAAGAAGAATGAGGTGGGAGATGTTAAAAACAGAAAACCAGTAGAAATGAAACAATCAGATCTGACAGCAGGGTTTTCTTACCTGGTTGAGTAAATTGATGAAGATGGTTTTTCTCAAGTCCTTTGGAAGGGCAGTGTCATAAAGGACCACCGCGGTCAGTATTTGTTTTAGACTCTAGAATGGAAGCTTTCAAAGGTTAGTTGGAGGCTGCCCATGAAGCAGTAGCACAGGAGGTGGAAGACAAATAATTATGTTTTGTGAGAAGAACAAACCCGTATCTTCCTGCAGTTACCAGTTTTCTTGAGTGATTCTGGCCCCTCTGCCTTAGTCAATGCCTTACAGCAGCTTGAAAAGAAAATTCCTAATCCCTTTTTGGAGATCCCATCACCCAGCTATGCCAACCTCTTCTCTACCTCATGTGTCTCAAAAAGTATTTAAGTTCAGCTGCCCAAACCACTATTTCAGTTCCTCAGGACCTCTTGAGACTATCTTCTGGGATGGTCACCAGTAGACTTTCTGAAACAGTTCCTTTAGGGTGTGGTTCTTACCTGAGTGATGTGGAAATCAATCTCTTTGTCTTTATACTGGTTCAGGAGCCAGGGTACCTGGTCCAGGGCATATTCACAGAGGTCTTCTCGATGGAGCAGCAGGCTCACTGTGGGGCCATGTGCCTTAATGATGGCCAAAGTCTGCAGGGGCAGCCAACAAACAGCACTTCTAATACTTTACTATGCTTTTCATACAGTTCTCAGAATACCAGGAGCTTTAGACACTCCCCAAAAACTTTCCTCACTACTTCCAACCAAGAAAGAATTCTTTAAAAGATGTTTAGGTTAAAATCATTGCATGAGGCAGTTATATTTATGTTTGTATTTATAGCTAGATTTACATCTGTATCTATACTGATACTCATTTCAATATTTGCTCCTCTTCCTATTTCTTTAAACTTTCCCCAATAGTCACTTTCTTTCAATAAATAATAAATTTAAAACTTCCCTCATATTAAAAGAAATTCTTCAGTTCTCTATCACTTTGAGCCCAATGTTGTTTCTTTCCTTTTTTTAAAAAAAGGAAGTGATGAATCACTAAATTCTACTCATGAAATCAATATTACACTATATGTGAACTAACTAGAATTTAAATAAAAACTTGAAACAAACAAACAAAAAGCAAAGTTTTCTGAAAGAGAGGTCCATGTTCGCTATCTCCACTTCCCACCTCTCATTTACTTCTGCTGACATTAAAAAAAATATATATATATATGTATATATATATAATGTAATGTAAGATTAATTGTAAAAATTTAGAAATCACACAAGTTATGATGAAGTAAACAGTATTCACATTGCTGATAGATAATCACTGTTTAGTGTAATTTAGTATGTTTTTTAATTTGCTTGACTTATTCTTTCTATATTTTCTCTGTACATTTTAATTTTTAAAAACCTGATGCCATTCTCTGATATATAGTTCTACATTCTGCTTTTTCTACCTAATACTATGTGATGGATTTTTTCTGTCAGCTAAGTTTTGTTGTCTAGCAAACTGTCTCAAAACTTAGTGGCTCAGAATAACAACCATTTATTTCACTCAACTGTGTGTCAGCTGGATGATTGTTTTAAGCAATTGGACATTTCCAAGCAATGGACGCTTTTCAAGATTATTCTTGCTAAAGCACTGTTAACAATAGACTCTCCATAGATCTCTCTTTGCTTCTTGAAAATTATTCTTTAGTTTCTAAGATCTCATTCTCCTTGCTTAGAACCCTTCAAAGGTTTCTTATTTCTTATTTAAAAAAAAAAAAGTCCAAACTCCTGTTTAGCATTCAAGGCTCTTCATTATGTGGCCAAGACCAAAACCTTTTTTGGTTTCATTTGCTTCTGCCTCTTTACAGCCCCTTTCTCTTCTCCCTTTCCCTTTCACCCACCAGCCTCACTCAAGTGCACATGTTACCCTGTCTCCAGCCTCTGCTTCAGCAGCTTGTATTGTCTCTTTAGGGAATGCCTCTTGCTGGGGGTGAAAGTCTTTAGAAGCTGCAAGCTCAGTTTCAACGTCATGGCCTTTGCAAGTACTCACCACAGGAGTTTAGGTGCTTCTCTCTCTGTTCCCTTATTACTGTGTGCACCTTCTTGTCACTTATCTACCTCTTTCTGTGGGAAGCTAAGGAAGTACTTAGTGAATTTGTATTGAATTGTGTTTTTCAGGTGCCCTGAAGAAGAGACTTTTACAGGATATTTTAAAAGTTCCATGTTTGCTAATGATTTAACTATCCCAGCATGTTAAAAAAAATAATAATAAATGCTTTGGTAGCTTCAAGTGTAGAAAAGAAACTGAACTAGAGAGGGCTAAGTGTTACACCTTTTATAATGTAGGACTAAAAGACCTAAATAGGATGTAATTTAGCCTCCATTTAAGAATTATACCGATTAAGCAAGATAGGCATGGGATTCTGTGTGCTTGAGCTTTGTAATCTCTTCTGCACAAGGCATTATGATCTTTTGAAGCAGCCACACATATTCTTTAGATGTTATTTTATTTCACTGTCATCTTCAGAGATATGGGATATTTTTGTGGGCTGTTGTTTTTCCTAATCAGTGACTCAGCCCAAATACGGATTCTAAAACACAAAATAACTAACTTTCTATCTATTTTACTCACTTTCAGTTAGTTATTGTTCCTTCCACACACTGGAATGTCAGTTCCACAGGAGTGGGGATTTTGGTCTGTTCAATCCCCGCTGTCTCCCCAGCATGGGCAACAGTGTCTGGCATGTCATGGGGGACTCAATAAATATTAGTCCAAGAATGAATAAATAGTGATTTGAAACAAACAAAAAGTTCTGATAAACTTGATAAAATACAACTCATAGCTTTCCAAAACCACTGAGATTAATGATCATGTCAGAGAGTGGAGGAAGTTCAAGCAGCATGGAAGGAGAGCTAGCTTGAGGCATGCTGAGGCCTCCACTCACTTGCACGGGCGAGGTAATGGGGGCCCACTTCTCCATTATATACCGGAACAGCATGAAGATCTTGTCAGAGAGTCGGTTGGCATCCAATCTTGGATAAGGGAAGTCTCTCCAGTGGTTGACATACTTGTAAATGGCCTTGCTGAATTTCTCAAGGGCTGCATTTTTAAAAACAATCACAGATGGAGAAAAATATAAAGATCTGAGGGACTATAAAATAATTTGAGAAGAGTGTACTGATGATTAGCAAATGGTAATAGTTTTTATAAAATGTTATGATGGTATCAAATAAACATATAAAAAGTATTTAGCCACATTAGTGAAATGTAAGTTCAAACCATAATGAAATAATACAACAAACTGTCCAAAATTGCTAAAATTTCAGACAATGTCAAATGTCAATAAGACAAAGGTGCAGCTGGTATTTTCACACTGCTTGGGGGAGTGTGAATTGATACAAACACTTTAGAAAACTGTTTGACACTATTTACCACAATTGAATATGTGTTCTCTATGACCCAGAGATTCCACTCCTAAGTATGCAGTCATTAGATACCCAAATAAATAGACACTAAAATACTTGTAGAAGACTGGTTTTGTACTTTTTTCTGGTAATAGCCTCAAACAGAAAACATATTCACTTTTTTTTTCTAGAAAAACCTCAAATAGAAAACAGAAAATGTCGACAGGTAGAATGGGAGAATTGCAGTATAGACACGTAATAATATACAGAAGTGAGCACGGACTATAGCTTCACCCAACAACATGTATGAATCTCACGAATAGATGAAACTAATCTATGGTGTTAGAAGTCAGGTTACCCTTGGAAAGGATGGAGATGGTGATGATTGGCAGGAAAGATGAGGTGGGTTTCTGGAGTATTAGTAATGTCTCACTACTCGACCTGAGTGGTGGTCAAATGAGTAAGATCATTTTGTGACAACTCATCAAGCTGTACACTTCTGATGTGTATTTTTTTCCCATGTGTCTGTTTCACTTCAATAAAATAAATAAAGAAAAAAATGTTGAGCCTGCAAAAATATCATTGGGACCACCACCCACATATATTTGAATCAAATGCATGAAATAAAATTATTTGTTCCTTCAGCCCTCACGTTTCACTAGATGAAGAAAATTCATAGTTTACTCCTCAATGATACTTCATATGCAAGGAATACTCTGGAAAGATCCTGTGTTATCTTAGAGCTGGTCATTTATTGACTCATTCACTTTCTCTTCAAACTGATAATGTCTTGCTGTACTTTGTCATAATCTTGTGTGTGTGTGTGTGTGTGTGTGTGTTTGTCTTGCACTGGCCAAAAGCAACATGAGGGAAAGCATGTCTTATCTATTGTTGGTATCTGAGGCAATGCGCACAATGTCTGCTTATTGGCTGATCGATTGAATGAACAGCTGGAAGGATGGATAGAGGACTATGAAATTTTATGCCTATTCTTTAGTGGCAGTCAGGCAAAAGTTGCTTTAGGACCAAAGGGCACTAGATAACTTTATAACACAAAGACAGAATCTCTCATTCGATGCCATGATGATTTCTAATTTTATTTCCTTTTCACTGTTGGGTTGTTGATATTCAGGTAGAAATGCTATTACCAGCACCGAAGTTTATTTGCAAGAACACAGTGTTAGCTGCGATGGTAAGTAGGGAAACTAAAAAGTATTGAGAAGTAGGCTAATCTAGTATAATTGCTCAAGTTCTTGAACCAGCCTGTCATAGTTCAAATCTTGACTCTGCCACATACTGTGTAACTGCAGGCAAATTATTAACTTTCTATGCCTCAATTTTCTCATCTATAAAGTGAAGGAGAAAAATGTTACTTACCTAATGGGGTTGCTGTGAGGTTAAAGGAAGTGATAATCTTAAAATACTCAAGGCAGTATTCAGGTACAAAATAAAATCTCAGTATACACCAGATATAAATATTGCTTCCATTGAGGACAGAAAAGAAGAAATGGCCAAAACAGAACAGAAAAGACTTGGTTGATGGGTAAAGATAACATTCCTGACAGCAAGGGCTTTTAAATATTACAAAATAGTAGTGTTGGGGGTGTTAGAGTTGAGAGGATCTTAGTAATCACTTTATTTATTGTGTTTAGAGATGAAAATGAGATTGAGAGAGGACAGAGTCACCTGATGGTTCAGTAGATGATCAGGAAAAAGAGTCCAGGTCTCTAGACTCATCCAAGGAGCTTCTAACTGTGCTGTACATGCTTTTTCCTGGGATTCCCAGAGCATGTTTTTCTCTGTAGACTCTTGGTTATTCTAGATGTATTTCCCAAAACTCCAGTTTTGGGGTTGAGGGATTTGTGACACAAAGTTTGTTTACCTATTTTTCTTAATTTTATGATTGCTTATACTTTGATTAGGTTGATTACTTATCATTATTACAATATTGCATTATAAAGCAAAGGCAAAATTTACCTTACTGCTAAGAGCTTGGTGAGCTCCCAGAGCCACTGTGGGGAAGGTGTGATCCAACTAAAGAAGGAGGCTAGTAGATATGGAAGCTCTTTAAGGCAGTGGAAAGTGTATAAACTACAGTCACATAGACTTGAATCCCACCTTGCCATCTCATTGACTGTCACAATTTAAGAAATTGCTTAATTTCCATGACCCTCAGTTTCTCCCCTGTAAAATGGGGTTAAGAGTACTTACCTTGCTTTTAGGATTGAGACAGAGAGAATTATAATTGCTGTGAGGATTGAGAGAGATAAGTCCCTGCAGAGAAACTTCCATGGGGTAGGCACTCAATCAATGGTAGCTACTATATTATTAGAAAGAACAGGCTAGAGTAAAAGGAAAAATGAAACATTTGTTCAATTCATAGTCTGGTCTTAACAAAGAGGTAACCTTAGGGATACCCACCAAGACAAAAGACTCCCTTCATCCTTTCCTCATCAGCCAGCCTGAGCATGGTTTGCATGGTTAGCAGAGTCATCATCATGAAGGGAATACTCTGGGACACTGCCAAGAGGGGTGCAAGAGGAGAAAGGCATTATCCTCTCACACTGGGGAGTTCTGTGATTCTCCATGTTAGTAACAAGCATTTCAAGGCTGTGTTGGGGAGACGGATGAGGTGCAGCAGGAAGATATTCTCCTCTACCCCTCTTTTGCCATCATGCCTGGCTGTAGTTAGAGAATCAAGGAGTTGTTGCTTTAAAATAAGGTGCTAGATGGATGCCTGGGTGGCTCAGTGGTGGAGTGTCTGCCTTTGGCTCGGGTCATGATCTCGGGGTCCCGGGATCAAGTCCCACATTGGGCTCCCCATGGAAAGCCTGCTTCTCCCTCTGCCTATGTCTCTACCTCTCTCTCTCTCTCTGTGTGTGTGTCTCTCATGAATAAATAAATAAAATCTTAAAAAAAATAAAATAAGGTGCTAGGCATAAAGACATCTGTACCTGTTGTTAGGTAGCAAGTGTTTATTTGGATAATTATTTTATTAATGCCTATCTCTCCCACTAGAACTTGCCTACATCCCCAGGGCCTAGCACAGGTAATAAAACAATAAAAACAATAAAAACAAACAAACATCTGTTAAATAAAGTGACGTAGAAAAAAAATCATGACAAACTCCTACTTCATGTAAGTGTTCAGTGGTTTGCAGAACATGACTTGTGGGAAAAAGGCTTTTGCAAACACAAAGCCAAGTGAAAGGGACAGTGAAGATGGGAGAGTCCAGCCAAATCTGGAACAGCACAGACTAATGGTGGGGCAGTAGGCTCATCTATGCTTAGAAACAAGTGCTGAAATCCCAGTATCGATACTCTTTAGTATGGCAGAAGGGAGATATGTTCTTTGTGCTGCTTGCACCCATCTGGTTTTAGACAGTTAGTCAGGGTGGTTGCTTCCCAGGAAAATGTGGAGGTTATTCTGTCCATACCGTAGCTGGTTGCCAGTTCAGCCAGGGCAAGCACAATGAATTCATCTGGTAGCTCCAGTATCCTGAAGTTACTTTGTACTTCATACATCACAGAGTTGAAATCATGTGCAGCAAGAGACACCAAAACCTCACCAGCCAGCATTCTGGTTTCTCTGAGGATCTGAGGAAGAAAAGGAAAACAGCAATGACAATGAGAGGAAGAGTAGAGGGAGTTTGTGGAGAGGTTACAGTCTAGAGAATATTCTAAGTTCCCTTGGCTTTGGGATAAAGAGAGAACAGGCAGTTACAAACTCAGGTGGGAAAGCCTCTGGGGCAGGGGTCAGTGGCTGCCAAGACAGAGGTAACTGTAATGAACTTCAAAACCGGGTTTTAATAAGGTTCTTGTAAACTTGAGGTCAATATACATTTTCTTGCTAATTGATCAGGTGCTGTGAGCACAGGATTTATATTTTATGCTGAAGTGATGGATCACCGTGGTTGAAAGACTGGAGAGAATGGTGAAAGGGAAATAGGGCCAAGAGTCTAGAGTTTTGGGTTTTAATATTGTCCTGATCTAGTTATCTTTGATACCAGAGATATTTGGAGGGACTTCTGCTTTTGGTAATGCTGAGCTAGGTATCCTTGATCGACTGCCCTGCTAAGAAAATAAAAAGAGTGAGATAAACTATTAGAAAATACATTAAAAAAAACATCAGAGTATAGGGTGGAATGAATTACCACGTTGAGATCTGGAAAGGATTGGGAATCCAGAGAGATAAGTCCTATATTAGAGGCTACTTTGCAGTATGGTGGGAAAATAGATAGAATTTAGGACCAACAAATGGTGAGACCCTGGTCATCCCCCTTCTTATCTTTTGGCATAAGATTCCACAAGGCTGAACCTAAATGAAAGGTTCGCTTGGCCCTCCATGGACCGTGGTCCCACTTGGAGTCACAGAAGTTGCCCCCCTTCATTGCCCAAAATCGCAAGTCCTGAAACTAATCGTAGATTGTTAGGACCCTTGGCAGGTAAACAAGCAAAAATCTTTTCTGCAGGAAAATAACACCTTAGGACTCAAATTATTTCTACAAGTAATTTTTTGATACAATGCCTAGCATAGGTAGCTAAGTAGACACATGAAGAGATAATAATTCATGGAGAGCAAGAAAGCTGGGTTCTAGTTACCTGTTCTGTCCATAGATAGCTATGTTATTTTGAAAAAAAAAAAAATCTCTCCAAGCATCAACATGCTCATCTAAAAGTGGAATGGATAATATTATCTCTAACATATTTTTTTTTTTTTAGCTTTGCTTCAGTTTCCTTATCTGTGAACGGATAAATAATAGGTACTATAAATAATATCCAAGTTATCGTGAAAGAACTAATGAAAGTGATTTGCAGTCCAGGCAGCAATGTAGAAAAAGCTTATAAATGTCCACATGGGTGCATTTGAGCCACTTAAAGACCTGCTGCTGACCCTGGCATTGATTCATCATTAAGAATCAAACTTACATTGTTGTCTCTCATGTCCTTAGAAGCATAATAAATCAATCGTTGGACAATTGCGTCATCTAAGATATCACTGTTCTGAATAACGGAAGTGAGATGACCATAAATGTCTTCCTGTGAACATACAAGTGTATACACAGAATTTGAGTGGCAAAATTAAAGGAATCAGATAAAGTGCAAATTTATCTGATCAAACAAATTTCTACTTCACAATGGATTTCATACATCTTAATTGTAATGGCTTCCTGAACATAATATGCAACTTTAGGAAGCAAAAGCTTATATATAAAGCAAAGTTCTTTCTGAAAACTACTTTAACCTGACTACCCTGACTACGTTACTATGACAAAATCTAATTGAAGGTGGACGCAGGCTACCTAGCAAAAAGGCTTGAAATTCACTGTTGCAGGGCGCTCAGGGGATTGGAAATGCTCATTACCCAAACCACTGCTCCTACCACCAGGGAATGACTATGGTATTAAGAAACAAACTGTGATTCCCAAAGAGGCTGATAAACTATGAAACGGGATCCTAAGGGAGATTTATAAGCCCTAGCTTTATTCATGGCTTATAGAAAGAAAGTTAGAAATTCTTTTGGACAGAGCTGCAGCGTCAGAATCATGGGGCTTGAGCAGGTGCTGTGTGAAAGGGCTCTTCTAAATCTCTCAGGTGGCTACTTGGCCTCTGATAGATGAGACACTGGTGTCCTGAAAGGCCCAACAGCCTCAAGCATGTTGCTTTCAAGTTACCATGCCCATGTTTAAGGTGTGAAAGAACTCCCTTTGCATAAGGGATTCTAACACACAGTCAGCTCTGAGAACCACGGGATTAGGAGATAAAGGTGTAGGCCCTGTCCTTCACAGGGAGGCTGCAATGGATCATGACTAGATGCCTTGTTTTGGAGTCAGACAGGCTTGTGTTCTGGTCATGCATCTGCTCTGGCTCTCACTCTTCTTCGCTGTGAAATGGAAACAGCCATGCCTACCTGGTAAAGGTGTGAGCGGTGACTATAATACAAGTCAGTGTGTGTGAAAGGCATCTAGGGTGCTGCTTCCTAGGTAAGTGTCCCTTGCAGGTAGCTGTTAATTATTTTCCAAAAGGTTGTTGGAGCCAGAAAAGCCTTCACATCCCAGAGAAAGAAATCTCTAATTGTGAAGTAGCATCACAGATGAGTAGGGGAGATCCTTGGGGATTTTCATAAGGCCTCTCAGCTTACCCAGGAGGAGATGCTAATCCACATGGTTGTAAGTCTGTCCTCCCCCTCTTTCCAGGTCTGCCTGTATAAGGTTATAGAAAGGGGCATTCTTTTTGCTAGCTTCCAGAAGTAGATGCCCTGATTCCTCAAATGCCAAATATCATTGTTTAAACATTATGATGATTTCCATTATAACTGTACTTTTTGAAAGATTAAATGCCATATATAGAGCCAGAGAGAAAAGAGGAAGCCAAGGCAAAAAAGGCGGTATATGAAATATTACAATAATTGGACTAGAAAAAATAAATGCAAAAGAGATTATTCTCTATTTTCCTTACCTTGCTAATATTATCTTCCATGTTCAGCATGCTTAGAGTCAGGTTAATATCTCCAAAAGTCTCTATAATGTACAGAAAAAGAATTAAGTCTTTGCTGCAAAGCTCTCCTATTAATTCCTATGCAGGAATGGATATTTTTGTTCTCTTGACTTTCTCTCTCCTTTGCCCCCTACCCCCTTCTTCTTCTTGACTGCTAGCTCTTTGATGGCAGGAACTGTGTCTTATTCATATTTCATATATTTGACATACTTGCGAATAGCAGATATTTAGTATTTTTTTCAAAACCTGAATTGAAGAGGAAGGGGAAGGTAAAAGATGCTACATTCTGGAGCACCTGATTGGCTCGGTTGGTTAAGCATCTGCCTTAGGCTCAGCTCATGATCTCAAGGTCTTGAGATTAAGCCCTGAATCAAGCTCCCCTTCCCGAAGTAGTCTGCTTCTCCCTCTCCTTCTGCATCTCCCCACTGCTTGTGCTCTCTCTCTCAAATAAATAAATAAATAAATACTTTTTTAAAAAACTATATTACATTCCTGTCTATCCCTCCTGTCATGTAGGGGTCACCCTATATATCCTCTCTATCAAGGCATAGCTCTTGGATGCCATGAGTTGAAACCCTTCCATCCTATTTGAGCACAAGAAGGCAATGGTGTGATGTAGCTCTTTCACTTTCCCCTCAGCATCTCTGCCATGTTCTTTTCCACACTCTGTCTACATCTGGCCTACCTCTGTTTCCCTCTGTCTAACCTCTGGCCTTGGCAGATCCCTCTTGTGGTCCCAAGCTCATGCAATCTTCTGTTTTCTGTCAATGACCTAAGTTAGTTTGACTTGCACTTTCCAGGCATATTTGTATTTGAGTAAGGCTCATTGGAAAACAGAAAAAAAAAATCTGAGTCAAAGGAATTGAGCAATTCAGGCCACATGGCAAATTGATAAGAGAAAAACTCTTAGAGGTGAGTCTGCAAATCAAGCCACAGCGCTCTTTAGCACAGTCTTTTTTTTTTTTTTTTTTTTTTTTTGGCAAAACAGGCAATCATGCTTAAAAATTAGGGGAATATATTTCCAAAGGACTCTTCTAGCATTTAAGATTAAATAAGAGTGTCTTTCTTGGGCAGCCCTGGTGGCTCAGCGGTTTAGTGCTGCCTTCAGCCCAGGGTGTGATCCTGGGGACCCGGGATCAAGTCCCACATTGAGTTCCCTGCATGGAGCCTGCTTTTCCCTCTGCCTGTGTCTCTGCCTCTCTCTCTCTCTCTCTCTGTGTGTCTCTCTGAATAAATAAATAAAATCTTTTTTAAAAAAAGAGAGAATGTCTTTCTTTGAATAGGCATTTTCTCCTCAGGTAGACTATACAGTGTTGAAGAAGGTAAGGCACCCTCATCTCTCAGGCTCCTAGTCTATCATTGATCCTTTACAATCAATGTGCTTATTATTTTGGGATAAAAGGAGAGTAGAGAAAAATAATCTTAATCTAACATACCTTTTCATAACACTTTTAAGGTGTACAGACCTTCCACAATGACCCACACTATCCCCCATCCCATGTACACATATGATCGCACAGACACAAAACACTTAGCTCCTCAGGATCCCATGATGCTCACCTACAGATTCCTCCATGGCCTGAGTCATATCTTGGCTGTTTCAGGCTCTCTAAGAGACAGCACCTAAGTATCAGAAATAGTAAGGCTAAAAAATCGAACAAGCAACTTGGCAAGTTTCTCAATAAGGTTCACATAAGGTTCTCTAAAGGAAAGTCCCTCCTCCACTCGATCGGCACAATGATCTGGAAGCTTCCAGCGATGGGCTGCTATTGAGGAGGATGATGCTGCATTCTACCACTATGATATTTTCTTGCTTCTGAGCTCCTGCTGACCAACAAAATGACTGCATCTCACCGAATATTGTCCCTTGGGTGGAGACCAGAGTATCTGAGAAGGAGGAAATTAGAGACCGGGACACAAACCATTTTTGTCGACCAAAGGAGTTCCTTTCCCTAAACTTGGGTCCATTGATCACAAATTTGGGAATGGTTTTCGGTGGTCACTTTACTGGCCTGGTGTTGGTAAAGCCTTTATGGTGATCTTGTTGATTGTTCTACTTGGTGAAAGTCAGTCACACAAACTGGGCATGCTCAGTGGACTGGAATGCCCACCAGGGGCAGTTGAATGGAGTCTAACTGACAGCAGCAAAGCAAAGCCTTCTCTGCCTCCCTTCCTGTTCCCCACTTCCCCTCTGCCATTCACTTGATCTGGGTCTTGGCCTCACTTTAGGCTCAGAATTTTTCTTTGATTCTATTCTCTTTTCTGGTTTTCAAATCATTTTTTATCCACACCTCTTGTCTCTAATGCTTTCAGCTTTACTAGTATGGACCTCTTGACCCTAAATCTATGTGACCACAGTTTTCAATGTATGCTCAGACTGGCTGTATGATAATGGGGCAGGTGTTAGGGAAGGGGGTACTAGGAGTCTATAGGTCTGGACGTGAAAGGGGCCAAGGGAAGGGCCTCATGACAATTCTCATCTGAGGGTCTTCTCCAGTCATCTTCCCTTCTTTGGTGAAGTTTTTTCAGATTCAGTAGATCAAATGTTTCCAACTAAATCTTTGAGTCCATCATTCTTTTTACAGATAAATTATTTTTCATTGTTTTTATTATAGAGGACCTCACCAGGCTGGTGGTTAAGAACATTTTGAGCTTCCCAAGTCAGCATCACTATTTCCCAGATTGTGTCCGTAAGTGCCTGGTAACAAGAATCACCTGGTATCCTTATTTAATGTGTCTCGTCCCAGGGCCACCTCAGGCCTGGTAAATTAGAATGAGGGGGCAGACACATATATTTTTAATGAGCACCCCTAGTGATTCCTGGGCTCACTAAAGTCTGAGAAACAGACTAACAGTCTAAGCTCATTGCCCAATCACCTACTAGGAGATAATTGAAAATTTAGCAGTTATTTGAAGGGTATTCATTGTGGTTGGGCAAGAAGAGCAGCTGCTCATCTCCAGCACCGTGACTTACTCACCCTTGAAGAATAGGTTGAGAATTGGTGGGTCAGGGAGGTATTGAGGTAGCCTCAAACTCTTAATGTCTTGTAGAGAAATAAAGGCATTGCAGATTACGTGCTCTTAGAATCTTAAAGAACAATGAGCAATAGAACCAACGATAAGAAAGCTAGCTATTTAGATAATTGTTATAATCAATTTCTTACTCTTTTTGTGAATGGTAGCAAATGAGTTTTCTGAATGTCTATATATATCAAGGTTTCCTTTATTTCATAGAGATTAGGGAGGTTAGGAGATGATTGATTTATATTGACTTTGTAATTTATCAGCGCAACCAAAACACATGGTTTTGCTATATATTCTTTCAGATAAAGCAAATTCAGCCATCGATCTCTCTTTTCATAAAGAAATATTGCAGATAGATTTTAAAAAGTCAAACTTCAAAACAAATTTGCTGTCATATTTATTCCATTCTCCTGGGCCATCTTGCTTCATTTTCCTCATTATTTCCTATTTTTCTCTTTACACAAGGTTAACACAGTATGGGTTTGATGTCCCTGAAGCCCTAGGAGCATGCTAAACACCAACAAAATCAATAGGATGGCATGTACTAACTAATGAAGTATTGTTTCTAGATGTTTCTTTGCAAGGGAGTTCGAATTCAGCTTGCTAAAGAACCAAGAAGTCTTCCCGGCTTCTTTGAAGGATTCTCCTTCAATCTAACTTGACAGGTGATGCTACCCAATAGAGGATTACTGTGTTCCTAAACGAGGTGTTATCAGAAATATTAATAAGGCAGTAAAGGCAAAATATAAAGCTAGGGGAGAATATCAATCTATGTAATATCAAAATTTATAGAAATTTACATATTTGTGATTTTAACAGTTTTAGACTACAGTTCATTTGAACGTTGACATGAATCCTTTATTCTTTTTTTTTTTTTAAGATTTTATTCATTTATTTGAGAGAGAAAGAGAGAGTGAGCACAAGTGGGGGTGGGAGGCAAGGGAGAGGGAGAGTCAGTCTCCCCACTGATCAGGGAGCCCAATGTGGGGGTTCCATCCCAAGACCCTTGAGATCATGATCCAAGCCGAGGGCAGATGTTTGACCGACTGAGCCACCCAGGTGCTCTTCCTTTTATTCTTTAAATGAAGTATTAGGTTTCATAAAATATATTTATTTTTTTGTTTTTAAAAAAATTATTTATTTATTCATGAGAGACAGAGAGAGAGAGAGAGAGAGAGAGAGGCAGAGACACAGGCAGAGGGAGAAGCAGGCTCCATGCAGGGAGCATGACGTGGGACTGGATCCTGGGTCTCCAGGATCACACCCTGGGCTGAAAGCAGGTGCTAAACCGCTGAGCCACCCAGGGATCCCCCCATAAAATGTATTTAAAATGAAATTAGGCCTTCCTTTTTTTTTCAGCTGGTTTTAAGACATAAGCCTAATTGCTTATACCCTGGTGTATAAAAGGCAAGAAATATTAGATGATAATTTTACACAGAGCTAATATCCCTGTGCTGTTAGCAGCTTCTCATTTCCTCCTTTCCCTCCCCTCCCCTTCTTTCTCCTTCTTGTTCTCTTCTCTCCTCTCCTTTTCTCTAGTTTCTCTTACCCTTCTCTGGTTTTCTGCTTGTAGTAATTCTCTTAAGCACGCTGCATTTTTAAATTAAGAATATGGTTTTAAAGTCATCACTTCAGGAATTCGGAAGGAGTTCAAGAATTTAAGCTAGAGAGGGAATTTTCAGATGGATTTATAAAGTGGTTTCATTCTCAAGTGATAGATAATTGAAGCCCTTGCAGACAAGTAATTTTCTAGCAAGTTATTTCCCAAATACCTCTCATGTTAGGCATTTCTAGCTTTGTCACCAACAGGTGCCAGAAGAACACAGATTGGCTTCATAATTTGAGTAGTGAGAGAAACACCAGAGCCCTTTACCTCTGAAGACCTTCCCTAGTGGCCTGGCACCCCGGGAATTAGGTTTCTGTGTTCTGGAGCCCATTCAGTCTTTCTCAGAGCTTTTGGAAGGTTGAGGTTTTAACTGTCAATTACCTCTTAGATGCACAGGTCATGTTATTGAGAACATCATCTTTTTGATTGAGGAATTCAGCTTCACTGGCTGCTAGGTACTACAAAGTAGGATATATTCATTCTCTCAACTTTTCATAATATATTACTTGGGCCTAATAAATGCGTAAGGTAAAAAGAAGAAACAGCCATCAGTATCATATTTTTAAGAATTAAAAGACAACTTTATTACCTCTGGATGATCATCTTACATTTAGAAAGAAAAATCTCTTACTTTTTTTTTTTTTTTAAAGAAAGGAACACTTCTCTGTCATCTTTTGATGACTTTTATAAGAGTAAAATGCATTTCTAATTCACAATTTTGGGTTTCGACAGCCTTTGGATGTGTCATAAATATGTGAATATTTTCATGTTACACTTAGAGATTTTTAGAGTCCTCCATGTTCATTGAGTGTTAGGAAAACTTAGTAAATGAAACTCTTTGAAAACCTTTTAGTCAAGAAGTGGTGGTAAAATACTAGGTAAAGTTTCAAATAATAAAATTTCTGGTTATTAGTAGCATTCAAATATGAAGTTGGATTTTTGTTGGAAAGGAGGCAAATTGTAAGACCATGATCTAGATCAAGGATTGAAAAACAAAACATGACTTTCATGGCTGGTCCTAGTGTTAATATATGTAATTCTTCATCTGCTTCCATAGTGTACGGGGAAGAGCACAGAAGTTCAGGAAGTTGAACCTGGAGCCCATGTCTGCATTTTGCACTCACTGAAGCAGAAAAGTAGATATAAATCCTAGAGTTGTTTAGCAATAAAGCTAGTTTCTCTAAGTCTTAGTCCAGTCTTGCCATCTATAAAATGGTTAGTTGCAAGGGGGAAATGCAAGAGGAAGGTGTTGCACTTTTTCATTAAGTTATTGTTATCCGTTATTTTGTTCGCATTGCTCTTGTTGTTGTATTTACAGCTTAACCAAAAAATAGACTAACTGGACCAAATTATTCCAGCAGTATTATGTTTATCATGGTATTAAGAGCATAGTTTCTGGGGTATTTGGGTGGCTCAGTCAGTTAAGCGTCTGCCTTTGGCTCCTGTCATGATCTCAGGGTCCTGGGATTGAGCCCTGCATTAGGGCATCAGGCTCCCTGCTCAGCAGGAAGTCTGCTTCTTCCTCTACCTCTGCCCCCCTGCCCCCTAACTTATGCTCTCTTTCTATTAAATACATTTTAAAATCTTAAAAAAAGCATGTTTTCTGATTTTAAGAGAAAGTGTTTTTCCAGGTTTCTTTATAATCATACTGATGATATAATCAATCTAATTGTTAATTACCTATATGTTAATTACTTCTTAAGCATTTCTCTTGTATTATAGTTCATGAAATAATACTCTGTAAATTTTCTCTGCTTTTTGGTAGTATATTAATTTTATAAAAACAAATATACTTATTGTGTTCTTTGCTGTTTACAACCTAAAATACGTAATTTCTAAGTCTATTGATTGATTCTTTTTATTCCCCTCAGTGATTAGGTTATATTTTCCTGCTTCTCTTCATTTAAAGAATAAAAGAACACCTGGGTGGCTCAGTTGGTTAAGCATCTGCCTTTGGCTTGGGTCATGATCTCAAGAGTCCTGGGATGGAACCTCCACATTGGGCTCCCTGCTCAGTGGGGAGACTGATTCTCCCTCTCCCTTGCCCCCCAGCTTGTGCTCACTCTCTCTTTCTCTCTCAAATAAATGAATGAAATCTTTAAAAAAAAAAAGAATAAAAGGATTCATGTCAAAGTTCAAATGAACTGTACTCTAAAACCGTTAAAATCAACAAATATGTAAATTTCCATAAATTTTTTTCCATTGGATGCCAGATATTGTGAATTATTTTTTGTTGGGTGTTGAATATTTTTAAGCGTCGTGCTGTGACACAGCTAAGTTATCGGCAAACAGCTTGATCCTTTCTGAGTTTTCTTTTAGTTCTTGTAAAGTATAAGGACCAGATGATTTTAATGAAGGGCCAACTTGGCCCTACTACTGGGGTGATGCTCTTCTGAGCACCATCTGCTGTCACATGAGTTATGAAGTTTTCCAGCCTGGCTGGTTGAAAATACAGATTATTCCTAGGCCTGGGCAGGCTTTGGGGATCATTACTTCTGTTCCTTTTGCATGCTTTGTTCACCAGCCTCTGTTCTCCCTACATGCATGCCTTATTCATAAGTGCTCAGCTGCAGACTGGAGGTGAATACTCTCCCCCACCCCAGCCCTCCAGTGGTCTGCCATCCTGACTCTATCCACTTTGCCCTGCCTGGACTCCCAGCTCCATATCTAGAAACTTTCTTCAGGAAGTAAGGGCCATCACTGGAACTGACTTCATAAATCCCCCTCTAAGAGACCAATGTCCTGCATTAACTGGTATTCAGTGCCTGAAAACTGTTGTGTCTTAGGTCTGTTCTTTTACTTATTTTAGGTGGAAACATAACTCCCAATTCCTGTCACTTCATCTTTGCCAGAAGCAGAAGTCTGTCAACAGGGCACCTGGGTGGCTCAATCAGTTGGGCATCTGCCTTCAGCTCAGGTCATGATCCTGGGGTCCTGGAATCCAGTCCTGCATCAGGCTCCCTGCACAATGTGTAGTCTGCTTCTCCCTCTGCCCCCTGCTTGTGATCTCTATCTCTCTCACTCTCTCTCTCTCAAATAAATAAAAAACATTTTTAAAAGAAATCTACCAAAATTCTTACATTATTTATGTTGTTTCTTTATTGTGAGTGGCTACTACACACTTTCTCCCAGGAATGCTAGTAAGTTAGGAATATGTTTCCTTGCAAAACAAACAAACAAACCAACAAAACAGAAACCCAGAAAACCCTCTAACATTGGCTTAACTATACAATAAGCAGCTATTCAATAATGTTGTTGTGGAACTAGGTTCTTTTTTTTTTTTTTTTTTAATGCTTTACTATCTTTAGCATGTGTTTTTGATCTCTCAGTTGCAAGATGGCCTTGCTGTACCACTAGACCTCATGTTCGGATTTCAGGAATGAAGTAGGTGGAAGAGTACAAAGCTTTCTCCATGTAAGACTTTACATTTTAAATTTGAGAAGGGAAGACATTCACTGTGAATCCCACTCACATTTTTATTGGTAAGAATTCGGTCATATGACTGTTCTTCACTGCAATGGAGTCTGGGAAGGCATGTATTTTAGCTTCTATGTTTCTCAATAGAGGAAGACAGGGAAGAAAGGATCCTTTGGATCCTTGAGGATCCTTTGGATAGATAGCCCAGAGTGTCTTCTAGAACAAAAATCCTATTATGTTCCCAACATTAACGGGTATACGATATTGCCATAAACCTAAATATGACTAGATTCTGAGGGAGCCGGGTAGAGCCAGTTATTTCTTATGTTTGATGACATTTTCCTTCTGTGTTTGTGAGTTGGCTTTATGTAAATCATGAACAGTGAATAAGTAAAGGCAAGACAATAAAATTTAGTTTAGGGTGTAATAGATAAATTCAAATGGAGACTATACCTCATATCATTGTCCTAATTTGTTTGGCTTACTCACTTTTATTTATTTATTATTTTACTTAATTTATTTCAGGGATGCCTGGGTGGCTCAGTGGTTGTCTGCCTTCAGCCTGGGGAATGATCCTGGGGTCCTGGGATCGAGTCCCGCATCGGGCTCCCTGCTTCTCTCTCTGCCCATGTCTCTGCCTCTCGCTCTCTCTCTGTGTCTCTCATGAATAAATAAATAAATTATTAAAAAATAATTTATTTCAGAAGCTCTTGAAATATTAATTTTCCCACTCTCATTTAGGCTTTTGTGCCTCTTGAGCACATGCAGGCAGAGATAAATGTGTGCATACACGTGTGGCACATGTACACGCACACACACATGAATTTTAATGCTGCTTGAGAAGACAAAATTTATGGTAATACATTTTCTTTGTTTAAAAAATTCCAGTGTGATGACATACAAAAAGAATTGCAATTAGATTAGATGATTAAACAGATGTTTTGGCATGAACCCAAGATCTCAAGGGATAGACTCTGAGCGTAATTAATAATCTTTAACATGTTCCTTAAAGGGCTGGGCGTGGTTAGCTTCAAGGCTTTTGTTTTTCTGTTTGAGAGTTGAATTGCTTGAGAAAATACAGAAGTTAGAGAAAATGTAGTTAAACAGGAAAATCTGAGGGCTGCTAGTTGGAGGACTTTGCAGAGAGAAGAGAAATGTCTAAATAAGATTTGTTTTATCTTAAGAATATGGAAAATATCAGAAATTTATAAAAGTAGAGATGATTGTATAATGACTGCTCACATATGTTTTCATCACTGGTTTCAATAATTATCAAGTGAGACTTCATCTTTCCTCTATATCCTCTTCTGTTTCCCCATTTGTGGATTGTTTAGAAGCAAATCCCAGACATTATAGGATTTCATTCACAAATATTTTAAACTAGAGTCAAGAGTCTTTAAAGTGAGCACTATACTTAAAAAATTAACAATAATTTTTTGATATCAAATATTCAGAGTTTAATTTCCTCATAGTATCATTTTATTTTGGGGGGTTCATTTGCTTTAGTATGAACTAATTATGGTCTGTCCATTACAATTAGTTGATATGTCTCTTAAGTTTCCTTTAATCTTTAGATTTTTAACTGGGATTTTATACATTTGATTTGTGTGTGAAGAATGATGGTAAATCTTTCTGTATCCTAACTGAACAGTCAATAAAATCTGCACAGTTTACTCATGCTATTTGCTTTTGGTGGAGTGAAATAAATGCTAAATATGGTCTTTTGTTCTGATGTATGTGGCGGGAGTTAGGGGGCTTTCCCATACCAGTATGCAGTTCTTGGACACTAGCAGAGCCAGAGAATTCAACCTAATTCTAATACTGTCTACCCAGACATGGCATCAGATTTCACAGGTAAAGGGTTCATTCCTGCAAGACCCTGCTCCCTACCCCCAATTTTAGGTGTCAGTCACAACCTGGAATTATATCATCTGTACTCTGACCAACTAGCTACAGATCAGCTATAGATCAGAGGTTTCCACAAGCTCCTCCTCAGGCTCCATTAATTTCCTAGTGTGGGGGGATCCTGGGGTGGCTCAGTGGTTTGGCACCTGCCTTAGGCCCAGGGTATGATCCTGGAGTCCTGGGATTGAGTCCCATATCGGGCTCCTTGCATGGGGCCTGCTTCTCCCTCTGCCTGTCTCTGCATCCCTCTTTCTCTATGTCTCTCATGAATAAATAAATAAAATCTTAAAAAAAATTTCCTAGAGTGGTTGACAGAACTCAGAGAAACATTTTACATACTGGATTACTGGTTTCTTATAAAAGGATATGACTCAGAACAGCCAGATGGGAGAAATGCATGGGGCGAGGCTTGGGGAAAGAGCACAGAGTGTCCATGCCCTCTTCAGGCCCACCTTCCTCTGGCATCTGTATGTGTGCACCAGCCCAGAGTCTCTCCCAGCCTTGGCTTTTTATGTTTCCATAAATTTTCATTACATTGGCATGGTTGATTAAATCATTCACCACTGGTGATTGGACTCCATCTCCTCCCCCTCTCTCCTCTCTGGAGGTTTTTGGGGTGGGACTGAGAGTTCTAGGCCTCTGCTCACATGGTTGGCTGTGCTGGCAACCAGTCTCCCATTAGAAGTCACCTCATTAACAGAGCAAAAGTCACTTTTATCACTCTCAACACCTAGGAAATTCCAAGAGTTTTGGGAGCTGTGAACCAGGAACCATGGAGGAAGACCAGATGTATATATTTTGGTCATTTGAATGGTCATGCAGTCACTATATTTGCGTATGGTTTTAAGGTTAACATGAACCAAAATCTACTATCCACCATGACTTAACAACTGTATGCTCTAATATGTAGGCTATATTAGAGCAATTAAATTTACCCTTATTTACAAAACATTGATGTAGTAGAAAAAATGGTATTAAGGAAAAGAAAAGAAAGTATGCTTAAAAACAATACCATACAATTTTAGCTATGAACACTTGCCTTAGGCAGACTTATTGGGATGCCTCAGTGGCTCAGCGATTTAGCTCCTGCCTTCAGCCCAGGGTGTGATCCTGGAGTCCCAGGATTGAGTCCCACATCGGGCTCCCTGCGTGGAGCCTGCTTCTCCCTCTGCCTGTGTCTCTGCCTCTCTCTCTCTCAATCTGTGTCTCTCATGAATAAATAAATAAATAAAATCTAAAAAAAAAAAAAAAAAAGAAAGGCAATCTTACAGACAATGAGGAAGAATATTTTAAAAAGCATGTGTGTGTGTATGTGTGTGTGTGTATCATATCTGCATTGTATATTGGCAAAGTAGCTCATTCACAAGTTATAGTATTTAGACAGATTTGTGGTTCTGAAGTTGGCACTTAAATATTTCCCTTGCCTGTCAGGAAGTGTCACTTTTAAGATTTATTAAATGAGTACCATATGCACACTTTGACAGTTTTATTTTAGAGACTGAATTAACAATTTCACAAGGGCCATTTTGTCTCATTTTGTGCTGCCTGCACTGTTTTAGGTGCAGCTTTCTCCATGGCAGGAGGAGGGAGTATCAGGCTTGTCTGAATATTTTTTAAAAAGATTTTATTTATTTATTCATGAGACACACACAGAGAGAGAGAGAGAGAGAGAGAGAGAGAAGCAGAGACATAGGCAGAGGGAGAAGCAGGCTCCATGCACGGAGCCCGACGTGGGACTCGATCCCAGGACTCCAGGATCACTCCCTGGGCCAAAGGCAGGCGCTAAACCACTGAGCCACCTAGGGATCCCTAAATAGTTTTCTAATGCCTGTGAAATATCCCTCTTTCCTTTGGTAAATGACGGAGTGATATGGATGGATGATGGAAACTTAAAATTGGAGGGGCTGTTAGATGGTCCTACAGGTAATATCTGCTTTACTATAGACTTCCCTGCCTTCTCCTCACCCTCCTTCCAGTTTTTAGCAGGTGGCAGCTTGGCCTCTGCCAGAAGACTTCCAGGGGAAGAAACTCTCCACTTTCACACAAACTATTCCATTTTGACACAATTCAAATTGTTGAAAGCCCAGCCTTATTAGTGAATTTCTTTGGTTTTGGAAAGTCTATGACTGTAGTTGTGTCCTTAGTAGGAAAATTCTATTCTCACTTCCATAAGATAGTACTTCAAATATTTGGAAAGATTTCCAGAACCATTCTATACCACACGGATTTTTTTCTTTTCTACAAAAAAGTCTCTAAATGATCTCTTAATAGTTTCTCCAAAAATTTGACTTCCAGGTCTCTTACCATCTTTCCCACTTTCCTCTGAATATTTTCTAGTGTTTAAAAGCCTTCTATACTGCCGATAACTGATCACAGTATTCTATAGTAATGTGGACATTGAACTTTGCTTACTTCAGCCTAAGATTTAGATTTCTTTTTTTTTTAAAAAGCAGCTTTATCACATTGGGATTCTATGTTCTAAGTAACTGGCAGATTAATACACAGATCTTTTTTACTCAAACAGCCCGCATACCAGACCTCCCCTAAACTATATTTGAGTAAAGGAGTTTTTAAAGTAGATTGAAAAATGTATTACTCTGCTAAATTTAGTTTTATTTGCTTTGGCTTATCATTCTAGTTTATTTTGACTGTTTTGTTTTCTAACTTATTGATTATACCTCTTAGCTTTTAGAAAATTTTGAATAAAATGCCTATCTTCAATGAGGGCAGAAAATTGTACTTGTTTATTATTTCTCTGTTTCTAATTCCTAGAATAGTGCTAGGAATATACTAGGTGCTCAATAAATATTTGTTGAATGAATAAATTTTAAAAATAAATAGTTTTGAATAGTTTATAAGCTGTATATTGGATGGTCTCAGCCCAAGGAATATTTAGGAGTTGGTAACACTGGGCTAGCCAGTGGAGAGAGAGCATCAGAGAATGAGAGCATGTTTATTGAGATGAAGGAATAATCTTTTTGGAGGAAATAAGAAAGTAAGTTTGCACTTAGGAAAGTAAGAGAGTTCTGGATTCTGGGATTAAAGGTGGCAGACAATTATAGATCAAGTCATACCTACAGTTAATATGGAGAAAGAAATTGGTCGAAAGGTAGGAGAGAGGAGTGTGTGAGGACAAGAGAGGATCGCAGCAGGAACTTAGTGGTGTCTTCCAACCTTAACCCAATGTCCAAAACTCAGCTACTAGAAGGAACCAAGAAGAATAACAACTAATGGGCAAACACTTAGGATCACACAGATCGACAAATGGGCCAATTGGTGTGGTGAGGAAGATGGGTCTAGCACTGAAATTTGAGGATTACTTCCCACGTGCCCAAGATTTGTTCCTGGTTTATAAGATCTAGGGTCTAAATGGCTTTGAAGAATACCTTGAGGAATGGGAGTGTCAGTCTAATGGACTGAATGTTTGTGTCTTCCCAAATACATATATTGAAACCCAAATCCCCAATGTGATGGTATTAGGAAATGGGGCTTTTGGGATGTAATAAGCTCATGAGAGTGGAGCCCTCACGGGTGGGATTTGTACCCTTATAAAAGAGACTCCAGAGAGTGCTCACTTCCTACTTCTGCCCCATGAGGATACAACAAGGAGTTGGCAGTCTGCAACCTGGAAGAGGGTCCTCACCAGAACCTGACCATGCTGGCACCTGATGTCAGGTTTCCCAGCTTCCAAAATCATGAGAAATAAAATTTCTTCTGTCTATAAGCCACCCTGTCTATTGCACTTTGTTAGAGCAGCCCTATCTAAGACAGTAAGTAAAATAATGCTTTCCCCTGGAATTGTGTCTAAGAAACTGATATCTGGGGAGTAGTACTAGAATTTTCAATTAATTCCAAGCTCCCATATTCTGGGTCAGGACAGTTTTTGATGTGTATTTTGCTTCATCAAGGTTGGATTGGAAAAGGGGACAGTTTCAGGGCTGTCCCTGAAGACAGAGATAGAGAGTCAGTTTTTTCTAGGGATGGAACAGACAAGATAAGAAAGATCAAGCAGGGATGGAAATCTGTAGCTGGACTCTAGATTATTTTGTCCTTACCGACATTGAGGAACCAGCTATTTGAGCAGTGATCTTCAATAAGTCTAGAGATTTTTCTATACGTATCCATCACATAGTGCTCTTTCTTGATTACATCACTGCAAGGGTTTTTGTTAAGTGCTCAGTCAAAATAAAAACATACCCTTTATGGTACTTCTAATGAGTCTAAGAATCATATCAATCAAGGCTATTTAGAGAGATTCAGAAGGATTCTTGGCAATCATATCTTTCTTTTCCAAGAGCTTATTAATTATGTATTTACTAATCCATCCTAAACATTTTGGGAGTATTCAATTGTAGTTCTCAGGGTCCACCTTTCCCTTCTTTTTGAAAATTAGGACTTTTTTTCTCTACAATATTTGTGTTGTTTTGCATTAATCTCATTCCTTCAAAATTCTTAAATACTGAGGTTGGTTCAGGACCATGGCTACAATTTCTCCCAGTGCACTGAAATGGGTCATCTTGCTTTATCACTTTTGTTTGATAACCTTGAGCCTTCCACCAGTAGTTGGATCACTTTCCTTTATCTGCTTCCATCCTTCCAGAATAACCCTGAAAATTCTGTGTTCTTTCTTTGAATATTTCTACACAACTTTGAGGGTCCCTTACTTCTTCTCTTCTTTTTTTTTTTTTTTCCCTTTGTTACAGGAACCATGTACATGAACTCTCTAGGTCTTGTGGTTGCCAAAGAAAGGAGAAAAAATTCCACCAAAGGGAGAATTTAAATGTTGTTTTCTCCCCTTTAGGTTAATTCTTTCTTCTGCACCCCTAATAAAAAACCCTCAAACAGTAAATTTTTACAGGTAGTACAAGGGAAGGAAAATATTTATTGAGTATGTGCTCGATAAAATTCAAGACACTGTATCTTACTGTTTTTCATTATTTTAGTAAATCCTTCAACTAAACTATAAGGCAAGCATTATTATTCTCATTTCACAAATAAGGAAATTGAGTCTCGTAGAGGATATGATGAAAGGGATGTGGAAAGAAAGTTAGTTTTTATATACAAACTTTGTTCTTAATGTCTAGTTTAAGTCATGTGGTTTAAGTAGATAAAATTTCTCTGTACAACTTGCCTCCACGTTTCCTGTTTGGAAGCAATCTTAATCTCTATCCTTCTGTTTTCTACCCAAGAGCATAAATGGTTCTGTTTCAGGTCAAACTTAAATTTTCTCTTTTCAGTACAAATTTACTCATGTTGTATTTCATTCTCTAAGGTATCCCATCCATTTGGCAAGAACTAATGAAGTAATCGGATAACCTTCTCCCTGTTTCTACTCCTAAGGTTCAGTAGTTACCAATACCGAGTAGATCCATGTATTGTCAGGAACTTTTGGAGACTCAAAACTCAATCTAAAAGAACAACAGTAAAAGTGCAAACTTCTTGGTCATAAAAAACTAGGTTATACTGAGATTTGAGGGAGGAGTAAAGTTAGGAAGAAAACAAGATTTTCAGAGTCTTATAAAATATCCCACATCCAGTGTGTTCAGGAGACATTCTGACTCTCTCATCTTTGACATATAGAGTGTTGTCATCTTCAAAATGTTTTCATATACTTCATCTCATTCAGGAAACAATCCCCTTTTTCTATTTTCCTTATTGAAACCAGCAGATGCTCATGTATTGGAAAGTAGAATTATTGAGTATCTAAAAACTGTGTTATTTTGCTGACCGTTGAGGAGTAGAACAGGATCGGGTACTTGGGGGGCTTAAAGGCAGGGATGAGAGTTGAGTGAATGCTATCCTGGAGTATCTGGGTGTGGTAGAGGAGGCAGCAGTGCACAAAGGGGGCAATTAGGAAGCAGGGGCTATGGAGGGGGGACTTTGCGAAACCAGGAGTCACAAGATATTAATACTAAAAATTTTAAAAATCGTGTGCATAATTAAAATAGAAACCATGGTGCTCTAAAATATCCTGGATAATACATAGTCCAGAGGCGTTACTTTATTTTGTGCCTTAATCTCCTGTCGGAGAAAATTTGCTCCTTTTAATTTAGACCTCACATCTTGGCACAGCAATGGCAATTTCCCAGCATCCTCCTCAATTTCGGCTGAGCACTGGCTGTTGGGATGCTTTTAATGAGATCAATTATCATTTTGGCAACTTGACAAGACTTCCATGAGAGAAGCAGAGAGTATGGTTTGAGACAAACACATCCCTGAGCTCTTTTCTATTATTCACACGAGCTACGCAGATTTTTTGGTGGAAAACCAGACTAGAGTAAAAATTAATTGCTATATCAACAGAGTGCTCCAGGAGGTATGACCATGGTGCCTGGAAGCTAATGAGCTACTTTTCTAGGTAGCATATTCTTGAGGGAATCCCTTAGGTCTCTCCTCAAAATGGTAGATATACAAAGAGAAAGAGAGTTGATGCTAGAGTGTGAAAGGAGAAGTTTTTTTGTATTCTCTAAGGGCTCGTTTATCTTCACATCCCCACTGCCAGGGTACTGCCCTGCATTCTGTATCAACTTAATTGCTATCCATCTTTAATCATGCTTCTTTTCATGTGATTGTGTGATGTCTGCCTTCTTTCCATGAAGACTAGGACCATGTGTGCTAGCAAATTTGTACCTTCCATTTGTATCTTCCATGCTTAGCAAAGTGTCTTACTGTGGCACCTCAATAGATAACCACCAACCACTTAATGAATAAATACAGGTCACCTGCCTGAGTAGCATTTGTGAAGTTCACCCCCCTTTCATTTCAAAGTGTCTTACTGTGGCACCTCAATAGATAACCACCAACCACTTAATGAATAAATACAGGTCACCTGCCTGAGTAGCATTTGTGAAGTTCACCCCCTTTCATTTCAAAATGAAGTTTACCCAATAAACTTTCCTTTTTAGCAAAGAAAAGGCTAGATAAAATCCTTTGGCCATTTCAAGCAGTCTGAAATTACAGTTTGGTTTTAAATTTATTTCTTTAAATATCTTTCTTCAATATTTACTTATGGAAGTAAGGAGGAAAGTGGTTTTTATTAAAGAGGTGTACATAAAGAGATGTATTTATAGACTTGCATGCACTGACTAAAGTGTATCAATGTTTTAAAACTTGTCAAAATGTTTCCCCTCTATCTCCATATTACAGAGACCCTTCGTTGTCTCTTAAATACACATTCTCTTCTTCTGTAGTATTTGAAGCTTTAGCTAGGTAGCAATGATCTATAAAGACTCCTTTCCCCAGCTTTCCTTGCCACCAAGGAATCATGTGAAAATGCTCTGGCTTGTAGGATGTGAGTGGAAAAGTAAAGGAAAATTTTAACTTTTAATGTTTGTAGGCCCTGCTCCTAGGCTCCCAGGGAAGTTATACTTTTACCAAGGTCAGAATGACTTACCAAACTTCAAAGCACCGACTCTATTCCTGCCCTCACTCAGCACACATCATACATCTGCTTCATCAGCAGATACACTAAAAGAAACATTTCAAACTAAAGATAAGGGTAAAAGTCTCCCTAAGTTCTGTTTTCCTATCTCTGAAGCCTGCAACCTTGCATAGACTAAAACATAAGATGAAGTCTGGTCTGTAATTTTCTAATAGTCCTTAATAGATGTAGCAAAAACCCTATACAACCCCGTATTAAACATTCCTTCCCTAGAGCACTCTCTTCTTTGTGAAGATTGTATATCGCCGGCAGCTGTCCTCACTTGGGCTCAATAAAACTGTCTTCTTCTTTTTATCTTTTTAGAAATTCTAAAAGGTTTGTTCATTTTGCATCGACAGTGCTATGTACAGTTTCTTGGTCATGCCTTTAGAAGAAAAGGAGACTGACCTCTGTTCTCGTTTTCCCCCCTGGGAGCTGGAATGTGGGTGTGGTGGCGACTCATGTTTGTTTGTCTTGAGGATAAGGGTCTCACCTAGGGATAGCAGAAAAGCCTTGTAGAAGAGCCTGTAATAGATATTGGTGAGCCTTTGTACCAGCCAGAACAGCCAAACAAAACATATATTGAGAGAAATAAACTCTGTACATAACATCTTTACTCATCCAGATTTAGGGTTGCATCTGATTTTGACTCATCAACTTGCTCCTGTTTGTTGAAGACCACCTAAAAGAGTTAAGTCAGAAAAAAAAAAAAAAAGAGTTAAGTCAGTGCTGGGAGCAGCGTTTCCAAATTTCTCCTCAAGAGTGCTATCTACTTTTGTAGAGTGGATATATGGAATGAGATGTGGAAATATGAGCTAGTTTATTCTAGTGATGACTCAGCATACTTTACAGATTGACCTCCTCATAATCTGACTCTGGACAAGATGTTTCTGTTTTTAAAATGAAGAGGTTTGATATAAAATGGCAGATTATTATCAAGTAAAAAATTCATTTTTTTACTCTGTGACGGACCATATGAGATGTTGTCATCATGGGGGACGGGACATTTAAATGGAAGAACACTCACTGTGAATACCTCTCAAAAGATGCCCAGTCACGAAGGTTGAAACCTATAGGCCTGTGAGCCAAACTTAGTTACCAGAGTGTTTGTGCTTTAATTTTTTTCTTTAAATTTATGGCCAAGTGTTTTATTCAGATTTCAGTGCAACAATAATGCTATGCAAAATACAACCCCAGAAATCCCAGGGCCATGCAACCACAAACATCTGTTTTTCTTCCTCATGGATCCACAGGTCAGCTGGGGTGGCTCTGCTTCAGGTTGCAGGTCAGAGTTGGAGTCTGCTCTGTGTATCTTGTCATTTTGGGATCAGAGGCTATGGTGACACATTGACTCTGGTTAAAGACATCAAGTACAACCATCACCTACTGAAGCAAGTCACGTAACCAAGCCCTTCCTTTGTGGGGTGAGGGATGCTCTTTTGCCTTGATGCAGCAGGTACATACTTCAGAACAATAGTGAAATCTCCATCATAGAGGATCTAAAAAGGGGGGTTTCATATCAAATTGGGAAATTTTACATAAGAATCTGGATTCTCAAATCTTGAAAACTGGAAGACTTATTACCTCTGAGCCTATATTCCCCTGGAAAAATGTTAGGTGGCTCCAAGTACGGCCTTCTTTCTTCAGATAGGATGTGCTCTTTCAGTTAGCCAGATTCTCCACTACCCGTGATCACCATGTGTCAGGCCTCTTTCCTCAGCCTTACCCCTCTGACCTCTGGGGGCAGTTCCATGTATGATCTGTTGCTTCCCAGATGGGTCAAATTGCATAAAAATACCTCAAAACTCAACTGGAAAGTGTTAGGAGGTAATTTTTTAAAGAGATTTTATTTATTCATGAAAGACACACACAGAGAGAGACAGAGACATAAGTTGAAGAAGCTGGCTCCCTGCAGGGAACCTGCTTCAGGACTCCATCCTAGGACCCCAGGATCACGACCTGAGCTGAAGGCAGATGCTCAACTGCTGAGCCACCCAGGTGCCCCAAGAGGTAATTTTTTTCAGTGCAAACAAATTGCCAGGAGAGAACTGTGGGACAGAGATAATTTTTGGCTGGTGGCAAATCATTAAGATAGAAAGAAGAGTTTATGGAGCTTTTACTGAAGAGCAAGAATTGGAGCTGAGCCTTCCAGCATGGGCAACATTTTGTTATATGGTAAAAAAAAAAAAAAAAAAAAAGTCTTATTCTAACCAGTGGACTGCAGGCTCTAAAGAATATGTTAGACAGGAGCATGTCCTGAGTGTCAGAACAAGGTCATAACAAGCAACATGGGAAGATGTACTTATAACTGATCTGTTTAATTTCATGCGGTCCTTTTTTTTCTCTTCTGTAAATGAGAATTAAGGAAGTTCTCTGGGGGAAGAGAGACTTAATATGAAATTATAGGAATAAAAGATAAAAATTAGTCAAACTTTATCCATTTTTTTGTATCTATCAGCTATTTAAAAGTGTAATTTTCATAGGTTGAAATTTTTATATGTCCTCTCCTTTCAGAGTGACAGCTTGTCTGAGTCCCTTAAAAGCATGTCCCTTTTGTCCCTGAATGTTACTACATTCTGTGAAGACAACCAGCTGGTGATCTTGGGACTTAAACGTTGCTTCAGTGTGTACTGTGGCTGACATTTTAATATTTCAAGAGCTCTTACAGAATATTTCTAGGATTAATTATTTGACCAAAAGGTTTTCCTTCATCATGCATAGAAGGAATATTAAGTCTTTTGTAGGTTTTGCAAGCCAGGAGGATTAAAAAGAAAAACACAATCCAATTCCCACTCCATGCTGGGACAAGATATGGGGTGTAGATTGGTCAGCTATTGCCACACAACTGTTGTGTAACAAATCATCCCACAGCTCAGGGGTTTAAAACACAGGATTTATTTGCACGGATCTGTGGATTGGCAGAGGGTAGCTAAATTCGGCAGGGCATTCTGCTGTTCTTGGCTACATTCATTCCTGTGCCTGCAGCTTGCTGGGTTCAGCTGGTCTGTGTGGATTTGTTTTGTGGGTTTCTCATTCCTCCCCCTAGGCCAGTGAGTCTTTCTCTTGGTGCTGGTGGAGGTGAAAGAGGCCAAGCCCAAACAAACAAATGCTTTCAAGCAAATGTTTGTATTGTGCCTATTAATATCCCATTGGCCAAAGCAAGTCACGTGGTTGAGCCTAGACTTGCAATATGGGGGTTTCTCTACCTACAGTGAGAGGGCCCTAGACAATCACGTGGCAAGGGGCATGTGTATGCAGGAAGCAGTGGAGAATTGGGGCCCTTAATGCATCTACCACTAAAAGCTCGATCATCCTCTCCTTCAACAGGTGCACTGCAAAAATCAATGGTTTTGAAATTGAAATTTAAACAGACTGGGATTCATATCTTGGCTCTGTTCTTTATTTGCTCAATTTTGTCAACTCTGAAATAGGGATAGTAACAATACCTACTTCTTCTGTTGCAAAAAGTGCTTGGAACCTGGTGGGCACATAATGAATGTTAGTCCCTTTCTCTTCAAACATGCTTTCTTTCAACTATCTTTTCATTTTGCTTTATGAGGCAGTAGTTTATTTATCAGGAGCATTTATAATCTCTATCTTTAAAGAAACCCTCACCTAATATTGTTTGGTGGTATAAATCAAATACCTTGAAGGGTTCTTTTAATCCTGCACGAGGGATACAGATGAACATATTCCACCAACATCATGCCTCCCCAGGAAGAGTTCCTTCCATTATTTTTCAAAGCCTGCTCATTGAAACTCTCCCGGCATGGGCATTTTTGTCAGAATAAGAGTCTAAACTGGGTTAAGATAGATTTGTGATTTCTAATGAAAGTCACACAACTCTAAAAATAAACAAGAATTACAGACACACCACAGCGTTCTCTGAGCCTGCAGCAGATTGAAGTCTAAAATAACAGAGATGCTGCACGCTGAGAGCGTATGAGGTGATATGTTTGAAACCAAATTGACATTACAGAACTGGATGGAAACAAATTTGTTGTCATAGCAGAATTTTCAAGGCTGCATCAAATTCTCCTCAAATAGACAAACAAATACCATCTTCTAGAAGGAAAATGTTCAGTGCTAGAGAATATAGGCTTTGGCTAGGAAAGGATGCCAGTTTGTGTCATTGAGGCAGAATGGAAGGATGAGCCCAAAGAAAGTTCTACTCAAACTGGAAAAAAAAACCCCTCTGGGAGTATATATCCTCTCTGCTAGAATCATGAAGCCCATTGATCACATTTTCCTTTCTTGAGGCACTGAAATTTTTATTTCCTACAAGCTGAGTAGGAGCCATGCAATCACTTATTATATTAGAGATGAAAATTACCCATGATATTTTGTTTAGACTCATCAGCCATTGGAGTATATTTAGGAGTATAGAATGGAGGTCACCTGACTTTAAGCAGAGAATAGCCATTATTCAGTTAAAGTCAGAATGAGTTCTTAGCAGCTTTTTTTGTAATATCAAAGTTAAGCACAAAGATGAGAGTAAAATTTCAGCCATATCCATTAAAAAGATTAGTATTAATTAATGTGCATATACAATATTAGATAAAATTGAAGCTGTGGAATAAGGAGAGTGCATGTGTGTCTACTGGCCTATTCTAATCTTAGCTCTGTAAATTAACAACTAATTGGTTTTGGACGAGTTACTAATGGGACTATCTGTCCTACCACTTCTACAGAGTATCAAAGGAAACGATTCATGAGAAAGTTCTTTTTTTTTTTTTTAAAAGATTTTATTTATTTATTTGAGAGAGAGAGAGAGAGAGGCAGAGACACAGGCAAAGAGAGAAGCAGGCTCCATGCAGGGAGCTTGACATGGGACTCGATCTTTGGACGCCAGGATCATGCCCTGGGCTGAAGGCAGACACAACTGCTTGAGCCACCCAGGCGTCCCGAGAAAGTTCTTTTCAGATGATAAAGCGCTGTACCTATATGTGTTTTAGCTGTCATGAAAACCCTCATTCTGGAGTGCTCTTACATTTTCAGGACCTGTTGGTCTTTGAGGTTCCTTGTTTATTTCTTTCAAGTCAACCAAATTTAAAGAGTTACAAGATTAGGCTGTATATACCGAGGGCTTTAGTATTATCATTCATCCTGTGTGACCTAGACATGATTTCATAAATAAGCAATAAAACAAAGTTGTCATTGCCGTGATATTTATAAAATAAAAAGTTTTAAAATATTTTATTTTAAAATCCCCAATTTTTCGGAGTGCCTGGGTGGCTCAGTCATCCAACTCTTGATTTTGGCTCAGGTCATGATCTTGGAATGGTGAACTGAGCCCCACATCAGGCTCCCAGGTCAGCGGGGAGTTTGCTTGAGATTCTCTCCCTCTCCTTTGCCCCTCCCCATGCTCATTCTTTCTCTGTCTCTTTCAAATAAATGAATAAATAAATAAAATCTTTTTTTTTAAAAAAAAACAGTATTTCAGCAAGGAGATAATTGAATAAATTATTGCATATTCACAACATGGACATTATAATTCTTTAAAAAATTAATGACATGGCATAATAAAGTGTTTAACTGGTGTGGCACAAGTGTTAATATGTACAATTGGATGCTCTAAGCTGGCATAGAGGCTGGCAGCATCACACATATTCTACTCCTTTCTGAAATGTAAGGGGGTCTAAGGGCCCCAGGGGTAGAAGCCAAGGCAAATTCAAGGGGGGAATATGGAAGGCTTGGGGCAGCAATCATTTGTAACACTATGGACATATTTCAATATTTTAGTAACTCAAGTGTTTGGACTGTGCATTCCAGCTTAATATCAGCCTGTATGTAAATACAAAAGGATGGAATGTAAAAGCATATGTATAATATTATTGTATCAAGTTGTATATATATATATATATATATATATATGAAAAATACTGAAGATGATGTAATTATATTTTCTTCTTTTGTTTTCTCATATTACCCAAATTTTCTACGGTGAGATTTTTTTTTTTTTGGCACTCTGGCTATTTCCAATTTTTTGCTATTACAACCTAGAAATGACATAAACTTCTCCCATGTCTTCATGTAAAATGTGCAAGAATTTCTCCTGGCTATACCCTTTGAAGTGGAATTGTTAGATAGTAGGGTAGCCGGCTGCTCAACTACACAATATAAATCCAAAGTATTTCCCCAAGGGTCTTAATTACATCCCATCAGCAGCATAGAAATGATCCCATTGACAGCTATTCCCTTAGAATCAGTATTGCCAGATTTAATTTTTCCTAACAATAAGAGGTACATTTGTTTTTCAATGTGCTCTTGATTTGCATTTTCTCATACATTTACGAATGCCCCTTTCTATAACCTTATACAGGCAGACCTGGAAAGAAGGGGAGGACAGACTTACAACCAGGTGGATTAGCGTCTCCTCCTGGATAAACTGAGAAGCCCTATGAAAATCCCCAAGGATTTCCTCTACTCATCCGTGATGCTACTTCACAATTAGAGATTTCTTTCTCTGGGATGTGAAGGCTTTTCTGGCTCCAACAACCTTTTGGAAAATAATTAACAGCTACCTGCAAGGGACACTTACCTAGGAAGCAGCACCCTAGATGCCTTTCACACACACTGACTTGTATTATAGTCACCCCTCACACCTTTACCAGGTAGGCATGGCTGTTTCCATTTCACAGCGAAGAAGAGTGAGAGCCAGAGCAGATGCATGACCAGAACACAAGCCTGTCTGACTCCAAAACAAGGCATCTAGTCATGATCCATTGCAGCCTCCCTGTGAAGGACAGGGCCTACACCTTTATCTCCTAATCCGGTGGTTCTCAGAGCTGACTGTGTGTTAGAATCCCTTATGCAAAGGGAGTTCTTTCACACCTTAAACATGGGCATGGTAACTTGAAAGCAACATGCTTGAGGCTGTTGGGCCTTTCAGGACACCAGTGTCTCATCTATCAGAGGCCAAGTAGCCACCTGAGAGATTTAGAAGAGCCCTTTCACACAGCACCTGCTCAAGCCCCATGATTCTGAGGCTGCAGCTCTGTCCAAAAGGAAATGTTGGATGGGCAGGGTTTAAGTGACAGTTAAGGTCTGGATCCCCACCAGCCCCTATTATATGCAAGATTCCCCTTCCTACCTCTCTCCTTCTTCCCCCCATTCTCTTCCTCTCCTCTTCTCTTCCTTTACTTTTTCCTCCTCTCATGTTGTCCAACCCCGTTACATTGGAAAATTCCTATCTTCCATAAAAAATCTAAAAATGTTGTCACCTTGAAACCCCAAAGGAAAATAAAAGATCTGAAGCTCTCTAATTTCCTTTTGGTGTTTATCTTTTTTATTGAAATTTTCAAATATACACACAAGGAAGAGAGTATGAAATAAAAAACACACACATACCTTTGTGAGTTTATCAACCAGCTTCAGTTCTTATTGTTTTTTTAAGTAACTTCTACATCCAACGTGGAGCTCGAACTTAATAATCCCAGGATCAAGAGTCGCATGCTCTACTTACTGAGCCAGCCTGGTGTCCCCAGCTTTGGTTCTTACCAACGTTGTCATTCTAATTTCATCTAGCGCTCTCCACATATACATTTTATTTTACTTTTTTTGTTTGAATATTAAAGGAAAATCACAGATATCATTTCATTTCAGTTGTAAATATTTTACTTTGTATCTGAAATCTTTTTAAAAGTGTTAAAGGGTTTTTCCTTAGGGTATTTGAACTAGTGATTGGAATGTAAGGCCAGAGAAGCAAGAACTCAGGGATTTAGGAAAGCTTTCTCAAACGCGGACTTTAACACCCTGGCAAGGACCCCAGGGAATGGGGCAATTTAACTGCGGGGGTGGTTGTTAGAATCCTGGAGAAAGTAGTAGCCTGCACCGAATGAAACTGAAATGCTTGAGTTGCTGAGGCAGTTTGTAGAGAAAGTAAAACGACTGGGGGATGTGAGCATCTCGGAGGAGATATATATTATGTGAGGTCAGCAGACCCAATGGAAGATTGTATTATGTGGGCCACTCCATTCATTAAGACCACCAGTGGTGGCCGAGAAGAGCAGCCATTGAGAATGCTATTTATATCCACCATCAGAAGAGGGCAAGAATAGAGGAGCAAGAGGCCGGGGCAATTGCCCAATAAAATGTCATCATGATCCCTTATTCAGTCAATTTTTCCTCGCTGGGCCAATTTTCAGATCTGGAATTCAACGAGTCACAGGGTGGCTAGGTCAAAAGGAAGGATCTTACAATGCCATAGCGAATATATTACTGTGAAAATACCTCTAGTCCTAGTGGGACTGACAGTCGTTCACCTGGGTTACTGCATGCTGGCGAAATAAGAATCGCAAAATATTTTTGAGGATTTTAGGATACAGAGCCTGAGTTGACATAGAACCTCATTGGAGCCCTTCCGTTAGAGTGGAGACACAGGGGAGCTAAGTAATAACTGGAGTCCTGGCCAAAGCCTGCAGTACAACGGGTCTTTTTCTTGTCACTGAGTGTATAATTGGTGTTGACACACTTGGCAGCTGGAGTAATCCTCATATTGAGTTTTTGGCCTGTGGGTTAAGAGCTACAATGATGGGGAAGGACAAGTGTAAGACTCTGAAACTGTGTTAAACCCCAGAGGAGATATTAAATGTAAGATAATCCTGGGGAATGAGTTTAGATACTGGTGTCAAACTTAAAAATCTAACTATCCACAGATAGCGATTCCTATCATATCCCTCTAACGAGTCAGCCTGGCCCTTGTAGAAACTTGATGAATGCTCACGAATGTAGGTTTCTTCACTCTCATCTAGGGAGGAGTCCCACTTGCAGCTGCCAGCCAGATGTGGTGTCTTTGGGGGAGCAGAGTGATAATGTGACCTTTTATCTGGCAAATACGTTCTCTTCCATTCTCAACAAAATAGAAACGATTTGTATCCATGTAGACAGCAATTCATTCCAAGTTTTGCCTCAGGGCTGTTAACTCTCCCATCTTCCATCATAACACACTTCAGAGATCTTGACCACCTGGACCATCTGGATATCAGCAGAACCCCACGCTAATCCATTACACTGATGTGCTGCCTGGGCAAGATGAGCGAGAGATAACTGGCATGGGAGAGATCTAGGTACTCCAGAAGGCAAGAGAGAAATACATATTTTCAGGGATCTGACACCTCAGTAAAGTTTGTGGAGGGGGTAGTCAAGGATATGTGAGAATATCCAAAGTAAAAGATTAATTGCTGCACAGTGCCTGATGGTCCTCCTTAGGCTCTGGAGCCAGAGTATTTGACACCTAGGAATTGTGCTTCGGCCCATCTACAGTAACATGGAAGGCTATCAACTTTGACACAAACACCCTTGCCCCTTGGGCCACATGATCCAGTCAATGTTGTGTCCTTGAAATGTCTGAGTTGAAAAACAAGATTCATTATGGAGTTTGGAAGCCCTAGTGGAAGAATTACAATGCAAGCCTCTGGTGTTGTGGAGCAAGACCAATCCGTCTGCAGTGGAGAATTATACACTTGTGAGAAAGAGCTCCCGAGAGTTACTGAGTCCTGGTAGAAGACTTGACCGTGAGTACCAAGTGACTGCGCACCCCTCATTCCCTACTACGATCTGGGTTCTGTGAGATCTGCTGCCTCCAAAGCCAGAGAGGCCTAGCCGCAGTTGGAAATGGTAGATCCAGAATTGAGAACGTAGGGCTCAAAACGATACATCCAAGATGGATAAGGTGGGGCTGCTTTTATATGATGGGGGCAGGAGAAATATGTGTAGGATGCAAGTGATCCAACTAGGTCTGCTTTTTGCTCCTTTACCCGATTATCATTGTGAGTGGGCAAATGCAGCAACACTGTCCATAAGTCCTTAGAGTATAATATAAATTAATACATTTACCTGTTGAGGAGGGTATGATTACCAGGGTCTCAGGCCTCTCAGGAACGGGTACTATTAACAGGTAAGCACTAAAACCTGCAGAGGATAGTTGAGGGGAAGGGGAATTGAAAATGGATGGCGAGGGGTGCCTGGGTGGCTCAGTCAATTAGCCTCTGACTCTAGATCTCACCTTAGCTCTTGATCTTGGGGTTGTGAGTCCATGCCCAGCATGGAGCCTACTCAGAAAACAACAACAAAAAAGGATGGTGTAGAAAGGAGCCAATGAACACCAGTTGTGGCTCCAGATTAACGGTAAGGCCAGAGGCTGCCATTGGTCCTCCTCCATGTTTACCTCAGGACGCAAGGCCCATAGGAGCTGCTCTTTGAACATGTGGGGGGATGTGGATCCATACAGGACGAAGGTGGATTGTGGCATCTCAGACGTACATTGCTCAGATCTCTCTTTAAGAGAGAAGCTGCTGCAAGGAGCATAGTTAGCAGACAGCCCCCAACTACTTGGGGATGGGTCACTGCATTTAGCCTAAGGCCGTTCCTGGCCTAGGCTGCTCCCAGCCACGGGTAAGCATGGCAGGGGTACAAGAGTGGAGCCTCTTCTGTCCACTGAGTGATTCGTGAAGTGGCTGTGTGCTCTGGCCCCCCCTCAGCCCAGCTGACTTCCTCAGAGGGGCTTTGCACATGGAGGGTCTTGTGCATCCCCCTTCCCCCGGGTAGGTCTTCACAGGTGTCAGAGCCCTACTGTGAGCAGATTCTCTCCACACTCTGGTTCCCTCTCCCTCTCCCCTTTTATTTTTGCCATTGACTCTTTGTACTTCTCATTTCTTCTTGGTGCCTGCTTCCTGGAGGACCCAAACTGACACAACATAGTTGTTTTATATTTAATGTAATTCATGACAGGCTTTAAAATTGATCTTGTGATTAGCCTTCTAGTTGTCCTTGTTTTTATTCTTGATTCGTTTTTGCTCCTTTTGACTGCCTTTACGTTATATATTTAATCATTGCACCTCCATGACCTTGTTAGTCATATGGGTTTTTTTTTCCTATTAATTAGTATAGATTTAGAGACTACAATCTGTACCTTAAACCATTAAGTATGATACAATTTGATACCTTTACCAATCTCTGGATACTGCAAGGACCGTAGGACATTTTAACTTCATTTATCCTACTCGTGAATCATGTAATGGTGTTTTCACATACTTTTCTCCCCATTTTTCCTCATATTTTTTAATCTTCATGCAAATGATTATGTAGTCCATATTCATTTACCCACATATTAGCCTTGCCACCTCAATCATGTTCTTTCTAGCCAAAGAACAACATCTGTTATTTCTTTGAAGGCACATCTTCTAATGCTGAATTCTTGGAAAATATTTTTTTTATCACCTTCATTTTCAAAAGGTATTTTCGCCATAGAATTCTAGATGAGCAGATGTTTTCTTCCTGTCTTTTCAGAATATGACTCTTATATCACTGGCTTCCCTTATTTCTTTTCAGGAGTCAGCTCGAAGGTTGGTTGTTGCTCCTTTGAAGGCTTTTTTGGTCTTAACAACATTCAAGATTTTTTTTTTTTTTTTTGGTCTTTGCTTTTTAGTCTCTTAACCGCAATGGACCTCCATGTCATCTAACTCAGCATTATTTTTAGGGTGTAAATCTTAGAAGCTCAACTAAAACCCTAGGGTATTTATCAGGGCCCCTCTTTTTGTGTGGTCTTGGAACTCAACTTGTGGTAACCTCCCTAACTGCCAAAAATTTTTTGCTCAGCTTCTCAACTTGTCATTTTCAGAGCTGGCAATTACCTCAAAGAGAGGAGGTCACTTCTCTCTGCCTTTCCCCTCTGCCTGGATCTGGGTACCATAGATCCCCAGTCCCTTTTGGAGCTCCCTGTTTTTTTTATACAATTTTTTTTTTAAACAAATCATCCAGACCTCCTAGCTCTCCTCAGTTGGGAGTTTCATCTGATAAAACCCCACTGGCATTGCCAGAAGCAGAGCTCTCCCATGAGACCCTCAGAGTAGTGGGTGGAGCCATGGAAATATCACTCTTCTCAGAAGAAAGCTCCTTGGTGTGGAATTGTTTTGATTTGTTCTGTTGTAAGCCACAAGTTTTCTTTCTGATAATTCTTCTCTTCCTTTAATTCAGGAAAATCATTAGCCATGTTCTCTATTCTTTAATTTTAGAACTATTATTAGGTATACATTGGAGCTTCTTATCGATTAATGTTATGTAAGGATCTATTCTCCTTATATGATATTTTCTAAGTTTTTATCTTTTGTTACGCTCCACATTATGCTCTAGGTAAATTCTGAACTACTGTCCTCCAATTTGCCAATTCTCTTATCAGTTAGATACCTATTCTATCTTTTCTTATATCAGTGATTGTATTTTTCATTTTTGTAAGTTTTCCTTTAGCCCTATTTACTTTTGATTTATATCTTCCTGCTTTTGCTACCTAATTATTTATTGATTTTGCCTTATAGACATGAAAGGAAGCCTCAGGGGAGATAGTGGGAGTTCACAGAAGAATAGGAGAGACCTAGGTACTACAGAAAGTGAGAGAGAAATTTGGTACTATGTTTTTTCCTTTTGAGGTGTTTGATGATTCTAAAGCCAAGAGGTTGAGAAGGTGAGCAGAACTTTTATTGGATTAATGGAGGCTAGGTAAAAATGGCAATTTCCCCCTTTATTTTCCTCATTGATTTGTTGTAGTAAATGAATTAGAACACTTTAGAATAGTGACAGGAGTGCTCAAACTACGGACCAGCTATTATTTTGTTGTTGATGTTGTTATTAATATTACTAACCTCTTTTTTCTCTTCCTCCTCTTTCTTTTCCTCCTTCTCCTCCTCATCTCTATAGGGACTTTAAAATCCTTAGAAGTGTGTTTTAATATTTGATGCTATTTTGGATGTATCAAAGCAATACCTACTGTTTGGTGAGCTTTATGATATTTATTTTTCTCATGTGTGTTTTTTTATTTTTATTTTTTTACAAAGGATTTATTTACATTGACATATAATCACCTGAATTTACCCAATCTACCTTAGAGTCATGTGGTGTTGTATATTCTGTGGATTTGGATAAATGAGTGATGGCATATATCCATCATTATAATAACATACAGAGTATTTTCATTTCTTTAAAAAGAAATGCCTGTGCCCTGCCTATTCATCTATTCACCTATCTTCCCTCTCCCCTCATCCCAGCAGCCACTGATCCTTTCACTGTCTCTATAGTTTTGTCCTTTCCAGAATGTCATGTTGTTGGAAAATATACAGTATGTAGCCTTTTCAGATTGGCTTCTTTCACCTTTTTGACTTCTTTTATTTGTCAATTCACCTACCGAAGGACATCTCAGTTGCTTCCAGGTTTTGGCAATTGTGCATAAAGCTGCTATAAATACCTGTGTGTAGAATTTTGCACGGACATAAGTTTTTAATTCCTTTGAGTGAAGGAGTGAGGTTTCTGGATTGTGTATAGGGAGCATATGTTTAGTTTTGAAATAAACTGCCAAACCATCTTCCCAAGTGGCTGTGCCAATTTGTATTCCCACCAGCAATGAATGAGAGTTCCTCTTGCTCTATATCCTTGCCAGCATTTGGTGTCATCAGTGTTCTGGATTTTGGCCATTCTAATAGGTATGTAGTAGTATCTTGTTTTAATTTGCATTTCCTTGATGATATATTATGTGGAGCATCTTTTCATATGTTTATCTGCCATCTGTATGTCTTCTTTTTTTTAAACTAGTTTTTCCAGATTTCTATTTAAATCCAAGATAGTTAATATATAGTGTAGTATTAGTTTCAGGTGTAGAATTTAGTGATTTAGACTTAAGTGATCACTTACATATAACACCCAATGCCCATCACAGAAAGTGCCCTCCTTAATGCCCATCACCCAGTTACCCCATTCTACCACTCCCCACCCCTCCATCAACCCTCAGTTTGTTCTCTATAGTTAATGGTCTCTTATTGTTTGCCTCCCTCTGTTTTTATCTTATTTTTCATTTTCCTTCCTCTATGTTCATCTGTTTTGTTTGTTTGTTGTTCTTAAATTCCACATATGAGTGAAATCATATGATATTTGTCTTTCTCTGACTTATTTCACTTAGCATAATACCCTCTAGTTCCATCCATGTCATTGTAAGGGGCAATATCTCACTTTTTGATGGCTGAGTAATATTCCATTGTGCATATGTGCATGTGTGTGTGTGTGTGTGTGTGTGTGTGTATACACACCACATCTTTTTTACCCATTCATCAGTCAATGGACATTTGGGCTCTTTCCATAATTTGGCTATTGTGGACATTGCTGCCATAAACATTGAGGTGCATGTGTCCCTTTGAATCAGTATTTTTTTTATCGTTTGGATAGCTACTTAGTGGTGCAATTGCTGGGTCATAGGGTCATATTTTTAACTTTTTGAGGAACTTCCATACTGTTTTCCAGAGTCACTATACCAGTTTGCATTCCCATCAATAGTGTAAGATGGTTCCCCTTTTTCTACACCCTCTTGTGTGCTTTGAAATTTTTATTTGTAAATTTCTCTTGTGTAGGATTTATGTGTATGGGTGCAGGCACTTGTATGTGTTTTCTTTCTCTTTTGCTATGCACATGTCTCTATGTTAGTATTTTACAGTTGGCTTTACCCAATATGCTGGAGTCCCCATTGTGGAACCAGACCACCTTATTTTCGTAATATGGATCTATTATGCTGGGAGAATATCAAAGATTTATTTTCTAAGCCAGTAGGTTGGCTTGACCCAAGCTTGGGATCTTAAATGTGGCTGCTCTCTATAGATAGGATAAGCTTTTTAAAAAAAGGCCTTGTTCATGGCAAGAAATCTCTGCTCATCTCTATTCATTTAGACCCTAGTTGTCTAAAATGTATGTGGCATTATTATTTCTAATCAGCCACCTAGAAATTGGTCTAGATGTTTTTTTTCTGGTTCCATCCTGAAGCTCAGTCAGCCTTTGGTCCTAACCCAAACTTAATTCTCTTTCTAGTTCATGAATATCTGGTCGAGACCATTTTAAGCACAAATATAACTTTAAAAATATGTGCAAAGAATTTATCATTGTTATGCATTTATAATGAAGTTTTTTAAAAATGGGTAATCTTATTAATACTACTTTGATTAGAATGGAGCATTATTTTTATCAACGGTAGCTATAGTAACCATGGAAATCGGGGAATGATTACCATGTTGGCTCACATTAAGCTTGTCACCACCAAAAAACCTCAGATTTTTTCACATGGACCGTTGCAAAGTCAGTAATTGATTTTCTACACACATAAAAATACTTTTGATGTCCACTCATATATTTTTGTAAGCAGATGGAAGGAAACAGCCATATTCATGTAGTCTTGTTAAAGCTATTGTTTATAACAAAATAGGAGAAATAGATCAACCAAATTGTTCACTTTTATTAAGAGATGCGGAAGTAAATAAATTAAGTCACAACAGATGTCTTGAGAGCCCTAAATAAATAAATAAATAAAATGTTATGAAAACCACAGATGCAAAAATGATAGCAAAAATTCTGAGATGTTAACTTGATAATGATTGTACTGTGGGTCCTATGCTTTCAAGATATTTCATTGTTATTTAATTATTTTGTTTTGTGGGTTACATAATGGATGGATTTTTATCCTTTCATTACATACATTTTCAAAAATTAAGCATATAAAAGACATCAGGCATTTTGTCAAAAGTATACTACACTCATACCCTGCCAAATTTGGTTCTATATTAATGCATTTATAAATTACAAAACTGGCAAGAAACATTTAAGCTGAATGGCTTCCCAGCTGAAACATAAACAAAATAAATATTTTCTTCAAGCATTAAGCAATTTCAGGAAACAGGTACAAATAGTTTTTTCTATAGAATAATTTTTTCCCATTTTTGGTTTTTTGTTGAATACCCATATGTTCATACATCACTGGCAGCTTCTACTTTGTGATCATCTTTTTCTTCCTCTTTCTGTTGTACGTTCCTTAGGTGATGAGGTTGAGGGTTCTTGGAATGTATCTCAAGGGAACAATAAATGTATCAACCAAGGTAATCCAATTACTTTATTCGGATTTTAGTTGTAAGAGGTTGGATTAACCATAATTCCTGAGTCACAATACATTATCATCGTTGGTTTAGGCATGGCTTAGAAAAAAAGGTTTTTTCTAGAAAGAGTGTGAGGTGGAGGGAGAAACGGGAGGGTGAGGAGCTGAGGGAGAGGCAGAGAGAGAATCCTAAGTGAGCTCTGCGCCCTGCATGGTGCCCAAAAGGGGGCTTGACCTCACAATCCTAAGATTATGACTGGAGCTGAAATCAAGGGTAGAGAGCTCAACCAACTGAGCCACCCAGGCGCCCCACGCATGGCCTTCTTTTAGCCCCTTTTTTCTTGTTTATGGAATAAAATTTTGACTTCTATTTCGCATACAAATTTTTGCAATTAGAAACATGTTGCTATTTGCGCTAAGTGGCTGAATGATAGTAGAGTCCTTGAACAAGGCTTGCTTATCTTTTGCTTATGCTCAAAGGCAAAATAAGGTGTATTAAAGAACAAAAATTCAACAGGTTTATTTAAAGATCGAATTGGCTTTATTCAAAGATTCATGGATTGGTTAGCACCAATCTGACAAATAAAAGCGTTGTACAAAATGGAAGGTCTCTACAGGCAGAGGGGTGCGGGACAAGGAAGCTGCTAGCAAAAGAAAAATGACTCTATTTCGGGCCTGTTGTTTCTTTTTAATGGGTGTTAGCAAACATATTTGCATCTAATTAGCAGGAGCTGGTACACTGCATATAAATATGTTCTAATTGGCAGGGGAGCGATTAAAAATGTTTTAAAAATCAACTCTGAATGCCTTTCGGGGTGATGAACCCTGCGGGTACATCAAAAGAGCCCTCCTTCCCATTCTCCGTGATCATAAAGCTTGGTCTCCACCCGTATTTCATTTCCTGGCTTTGATGGCATTTGTATTTGTTGCCCATATTTAAAGCCTCAAAATTAATACTTGACTACTTCTGAAAATTGGGCTCCTAAACACAAAATACATCTGTGTAATGTCTGTGTGGTGCAGGCAGACATAGTACTATTGACAAGAATTCCTAAAGGAAGTTCATTTAGCGTGGTAGAGAGTACTGGAATGAGCATCAGGAGACTAGTCCTTTGCTTTGCTACGAATGAGTTGGCGATCTCAGCAAAGCCTCTTAACTTCTGTGAGACTTCCCTTGACTCCCTAACCTATTTTACTATCATTCGACCCAATTTTGCTCAAGTCTGAACCTTTGGTGTCTTTCTCTGGTCAGTTACAAACTATCAGCAAGTCCAAATGATTCTACCTCCAGGTCCTAACGATTCTATCTTGAATCTAGCTACTTCTCTCTCTATTTTTCTACAACAATCCCAGTCCCTGCTTTGAGAGAGGGAGGGGCTGTGTACCTGAGGCCATTCACCTCTCCAATTGTAGCCCCAGCGTCTTGCACAACCCAGAGATCCCACTGGTTGCTCTGTCCCCCAGCAGTGACCCCCTGTCTGCATCTAGCTCTGACTCTTGGCTTCTCTGTAGCTGATGTTGGGACATCGGCATGTGCCCCCAGGGACGGAGGCAGGACCTCAGCTCACCTCTGTAAGATTTTCTTCTCTGAAATCCTCCTTTAGTCCTTGTGGCTTCTATAGCCCTTTTAGGCCTTGATATATGATATTTAAATGTGTTTCATTTTCCTTTGGTTTTCAGCAGCGTATTGGTCTCCAAACTGCTTGAAAGTAGAAGTCAAATGAGCCTCATGTTTTGGAGAAGCTCCAGACTCTTTCTTACCTCACTTCCAGACTCTCACGTTACGTCTCTCCCCTGGGGGGTTCACACTGTCCACTACTTTCTCCCTAAGACTTCACATGTCCTCTGGCTTCTTACAGCTCTTCAGAGCTCATCATGGTCTGTAGTAACTTATTTATTAGTAATTAAAAATTTATTTTTTGTCCCTTTCATAATAATTTATGCTCCGTGAGAACCAGAATCATGTTTATCCCTAATAGTGCTTTTAGTAAGCTCTCAATTGAATGAATATATAAGTACCGAAATGAATTAGTGAATGAATAATTCAAAAAAGAAAATGAGGCTTTATTCTCTTAGGGAAATTACTTACTTACATAGTTTTTTTGTGTGTGTGCCCTTGTTGATGACTCCCAAATTTATACTAATCCAATATTTTCTTTATTTCTCCTATGCTTCTATTTTAAACAAATATTTTTTGATCACTTGCTGTGTAAATAACTCTGTGCCAGTTATTTTGAGGTATACTAAGAAGATTTTTTAACATAGCTCCCTTGCTCATGTATATTTGATCAATTTTAGTAGACAAAATTAGTAAAGCTTATAATATCCTTTAGACAAGATGTTCCAGCATATAGTAAATGCTTAGCAAATGCTAAATATATTATTATTACTTCTTCTGCTGCTGTTGTTATTATTTAAACAAGTACCCCAGGTCAGGAATACTTAAAGTGCCTTCTCAGAACTGCTTTGGGCTGGTTTTCATGGAACAAGGAGCCTATGACAAAATGTGTATGAACTTTGTCACTAATTACACTGCTTTGTTTAGCCTATTTTTTTGTTGTTGTAGGAGGACTTTGTGGATGAAGGAAGCAATTTGTTGATTTGCACCCTGGTGCCAGTTCCTCATCTTCTTGGAAACCACAATAAGTAATTCACAGACAAACAGCGTGGCACTGTGTGAGGTGATTTTGCTACAGGTGACCAGGGCACCATCTCTGGGATCTCAGGATCCACTGCCTACCCTTTCGCCTGGCACATCCTTCTCTCTTTCTCACCCTGGCCTGTCACAGTACTCTCGTTTTCCTCTCCTTATTTTTCCTCCATTTCTCACTAAGAGCAGTAAACAGTCTGAAATAATGGGTAGGAATGAAACACTTCACTTACAAAAGCACAGTTCCTGAGCTCAAGGCTAAAGTGCAGTCAACCAACCTGGAGGACGTGGTCATGGTGTCTAAAGGAGCACACCTGCAGAAAAAGGTGCAGGTTGCCATGCAGTCTGATTGCACAGGCATGAACCTGGGAATGGTATGGAGGAGGCAGTCAAGCCTGTAGAAGGAAAGCATAGGGCCTGGACTAGAGCCAGTATTCAAGGACCCAGGGCAGTATGATTCCTGATTATAGTTGTTTGCCTCAATTTAGATCTGAAACAGTTTTCTTTTTTTAAAAATATTTTATTTAAATTCAATTTGCCAACATATAGTATAACACTGAGTGTTTATCCCATCAAGTGCCCTCCTTAGTGCCTATCAACAAGTTACCCCATCCCCCCACCCTCTGCCCCTTCAGCAACCCTGTGTTTGTTTCCCAGAATTAGGAGTCTCTCATGGTTTGTCTTCCCCTGTAATTTTTCCCCACTCAGTTTCCTTCCTTTCCCTTATAGCCCCTTTCACTATTTCTTATACTCCACATATGAGTGAAATCATAGGATAATAGTGTTTTTCTGATTGAATTATCTCACTCAGCATAATACCCTCCAAGTACCATCCACACAAATGGTGGGTATTCATCCTTTCTAAAGGCTGAGTAATATTCCATTGTATATTAGACCACATCTTCTCTATCCATTCATCTTTCGATGGACACCGAGGATACTTCCACAGTTTGGCTATTATGGACATTTATCCTATAAACATTTGAGTGCAGGTGTCTCAGCTTTTCACTGCATCTGTATCTTTGGGGTAAATACCCAGTAGTGCTATTGCTGGGTTATTCTTGAGGAGCCTCCACAGAGTTTTCGAGAGTGGCTGTACCAGTTCACATTCCCACCAACAGGCAGGAGGGTTCCCCTTTCTCCACATCCTCTCCAACATTTGTTGTTTCCTGTCTTGTTCATTTTCACCATTCTCAGTGCTGTGAGGTGGTATCTCATTGTGGTTTTGATTTGTATTTCCCTGATAGCAAGTGATACGGAACATTTTCTCATGTGCTTGTTGGCCATGTGTATGTCTTCTTTGGAGAAATATCTGTTCGTATCTTCTGGCCATTTCATGACTGGATTGTTTGTTTCTTGGGTGTTGAGTTTGATAAATTCTTTATAGATCTTGGATACTAGCCTTTTATCTGATATGTCATTTGCAAATATTTTCTCCCATTCTGTAGGTTATCTTTTGGTTTTGTTGACTGTTTCCTTTGCTGTGCAGAAGCTTTTTATCTTGATTGAGTCCCAATAGTTCATTTTTGCTTTTGTTTCCTTCATAGATGTATCTTGCAAGAAGTTGCTGTGGCCAAGTTCAAAAAGGGTGTTGCCTGTGTTCTCCTCTAAGATTTTGATGGATTCTTGTCTCACATTTAGATCTTTTGACCGTTTTGAGTTTATCTTTGTGTATGGTATAAGAGGATGGTCCAGTTTCATTCTTCTGCATGTGGTTGTCCAATTTTCCCAACACCATTTATCGAAGAGACTGTCTTTTTTCCAGTGGATATTCTTTCCTGCTTTGTCGAATATTAGTTGACCATAGAGTTGAAGGTCTATTTCTGGATTCTCTATTCTGTTCCATTGACCTATGTGTCTGTTTTTGTGCCAGTACCAAGCTCTCTTGATGATCACAACTTTGTAATACAATTGAAGTCAGGCATTGTGATGCCTCCAGCTTTGGTTTTCTTTTTTCAACATTCCTTTGGCTATTTGGGGTCTTTTCTAGTTCCACACAAATCTTTTTTTTTAAAATTAATTAATTAATTTATTTATTTATTCATGAGAGACAGAGAGAGAAAGAGAGGCAGAGACACAGGCAGAAGGAGAAGTAGGCTCCATGCAGGGAGCCCAATGTGGGACTCAATCCTGGGTCACTAGGATCATGCCCTGGGCCGAAGGCAGCACTAAACCTCTGAGCCACCGGGGCTGCCCATCCACACAATCTTAAGATTATTTGTTCCAACTCTCTGAAAAAATTTCATTGTAGTTTGATAGGGATTGCGTTGAATGTGTAAATTGCTCTGGATAGTATAAACATTTTCACAATATTTATTCTTCCAATCTATGAGCATGGAATGTTTTTCCATCTCTTTTCATCTTCCTCAATTTCTTTCATAAGTTGAAACATAAGTTCAAACATAAGTGTACTATTATCTAAGTTCCAGAGATTCTAGTTTAGTAGGTCTAGGTGGGACTTGGGAATTTATATTATTTATTTTATTAAGTTTTTAAAAGCTTGAGTATAGTTGACACACCAAGTTATATTAATTTCAGGTGTATACATAGTGATTTAACATCTTTATACATTATTCTGTGCTCAGCATAAGTGTACCAATGTCACCATACAACGTTATTACAATATCTAGGAATCAATATTTTAAAAAAGCTCTCCAAATGATTTTGATGATTCCCAGGTTTGGGAATCTCCTATTGTTTCAACAATGTCTCCACTATTTGAAGGAGGTGTCATTACTTTATTCCTATATGCTTCAGTGTGTATTTCCTGAGAACAGAGACATCCTTTCCCATAACTACTTTGGTTGTTTATTGCTGTATAACAAACCAGCCCTAACTTCATGGTGTAAAACAACCACCATTGTGTATTGCTCATGGCTTCTGTGGGTCAGGAATTTGGAGTGTGAACAGTAGAGATTGCTTGCCTCTGTTTCATGCTGTATGGAGCCTCAAGTGGGAAAATTCAACATTTTCATTCACATGTCTGGTTTAGGGGCTGGGATATCTCAAAATCTGGGCTAAGTTGTAACTATTGCCCAGGGTCCCTTTACGTGGACTCTTCATGTGCCATGGGTTTCCTCACAGGTATGGTGGCCTCAGTATCATCAGCTTCCATCATGGCAGGCCAGTGCACTAAGAGGGACTGTTTTTATGAGTAAAGTAAAAGCTTCAAGCTTTTTTTGGGAGGCTCAGGAGGCACATATAATGTCACTTTTGCTCTATTTCACTAGTGGAAGCAGTTCGGAACCTGCCAGAATTCAGAGGTATGAGTTAGGACTGACATCTCAATGGAAGAATGTCAAATAATATGCAGCCACCTTTATAATTACTACAACAACCTAGTTTAATTAGAAAATCAACAAATCTAGCATTGATTACATTTCAATCTTCTCTTGAGTTCTTGACTTAGTCTGGCCAGGTTTGACTTCTGTCTGCTTTTTACAAGGTGTATGAAATATGTCAAGTAACTCTGGTCTCTGATCCTTGATTTCCTCATCTCTAGATGAGGCCAGTAATACCTATGTCTCTTAGAGTTTCTGTGAGGACTAAATAAAAATAGTTATGTGATGAGTCTGGTGCCTACTAGTAGATGTCCCTAATAAGCTTTAGGTCTCCTTTTCGCCTCTGAGAATTAAATGTGACGTTGAGTGCTCAGTAGGTCTGTTACTTGGGAAGCTTTAGAGGTGAATTTGGCTATCTAAGAAATAATGAGTAGATTCATCATGAACATAAATTCTTGCCTTACTAGATTTCATTTCTGAAGGTTCACCTTTCCTTTGTTAGATGCACAATAAGTATATTCAACCAAGAGAGGAAACTTTCCTTGAAAAAAAAATCATTTTAAAATAGAAACCTATTCTACCAATCTGCCAATATCATGAAAGTGCAAACCTCAAGAACATGATTCATTTCTAAATCAGGATACCTTTGGCTACAGGTAGCAGAAACCCCAAGTCACAAAACAGCTTAAACAATAAAGAAAATGTATTATTTTATAACACGAAGACGAGAAGCATAGAGACGCCCCTAGTTAGGTAATTCAGTGGCTCAATGATTTCATAAAGGGTCCACAATTGGTTCTATGTCTCTCCTGGAGCCTCTTCCATATATTGGCTTAGAACACGAATGAAAATCCACTCATGGTAGGAAGCTGGCTACAGTAGCTCCAAGCATCATATTCGGACATGACGACATTCAGAAGGGACCATTTCTTCCTGCAGAGATGACTTCCTGCAGAGTGAGTCATTCTTTCTATGAAACGCTGCAGAAGATGCTCCTCACCACTCATTCATCAGCCTTGCATCAACTGCATGTGTCTAAACCACACAGGAAAGGAGATAGAACCCCATTGGTGGACTTAAATAAAGTGTGGTATACTTTTTGGGTCTGGTGTTAGGACTAGAACCAGCCTTTTCTGAAATACTGGTCATTGGCAGGGGGCTGAGTAGATTTTTGTAGAGAGAGGGACAATAAATAATACCTGCTGTTAGATTTTAAGTTATATCCAAGCATTGGAAATTGGAATGAAGGATCCTTTTTTTTAAATATCTGCATCATTAGTAAATGCCGGAGGTTATTTAGAATGCAGTTTTGATAAGCAATTGGTGTGAAATATAATAGTAATGATTTGGAAATCAAGAAATATGAAGCAGATTCAATTAACTTTGAACAGCTCTTTAATATAGTAAATGTTTCAAACAACTCATTAACATTTCTAAGATTCTAAAAAAGTCTCAAATATATTAAGGAGTTTCTTATAGGAGTGTTTACCATTTTTACATTTATATTCCCTTTTAGTATTAGCAGGTAAACTCTCTATGTAAGAATGGATTTTCTTTGTAACTTTTTCTTCTAATCAATTTCTCTACAAAATGATGGATGCAATTAAGAATGTATTTAGGAACTAAATATAATCACTTTCCTTTCTTAATTTTAGTTTGTTTCTGTATTTTTCCCCAAATATAATAGTACTAATAGGCTATGTTCAAAGCCATAGCAATTCCCATTTGCCTACCTATTCACTACAATTACCATAGCAATTCCTATTTACCTTCTATGTTGTATAGAAAACTGAGTGTTCTGGAATGCAATTTGGGGGGTGAAAGATATCAACTTCTAATGTCATCATGTCATCTGTTACAGTTAATATCAGACACATAGGCTAGGTAATGAGGTAACAAATACCTTTCACACACACACACACACCCCAATCTCAGATAAGTTTGTATTTTGCTCATGCCACATACCCGTAGAAGTTTGATGGAGTGAAGAAAACCCTGCTCATGTTAATGACTCAGGGATTCAGGCTAATGGAGCAGCCACAACTTCAAATGTGCCATAGGGAAAGGGAAGTTTTGGGGAGAATTCCAGCAATTACATGTTTTGTCCAGAAGCTGCATATGTACTTCTGGTCACATTTCATTGGTCAGAACCAATTACATGGCACCCCAATCCATGGGGGTCAGTATGATCCTACCAAGTTCCTGGGAGATGGAGAGCCAGCAACACTGGTGAGCAGTAATGTTGACAACTGCAAAGATATACCAGTGAGTATCACTACCTTTCAACAGAAGGGGAGACATGCCCCAAACAACAATTCATTTTCCGTTATAAACAAAATGGAAATGCCTCAGTCAGGGTGGTATTCTACATCCTGATATTATTACAAATACAGCTTCATGAAAGACAACAATTTCTGATCTTAGGCCCTTGAACTGTGATATGGCTTTACCCTCATGTTAAGGATTATCTTTTAGGTTTTCCAAATCTACTATGTCATGGCATACTGGGAGCGTGGATCAAGTGAGGAATCCTTGGAGTGTACTTCCAGCTACCCAGTCTAATTTCCTCCTCGCTTTCTACTCGTGGGTATTCTGTTCACGTTGCTTTGATATCATAGATTGTTAGGTTTTCAACTGCAAACACCGGGCCATCTCCATTTATTGGCATGAAGGGTGATTCATTCTAAAGAGAACTAAAGCCTTTATCGCAGATGTTGATTATCATAGTCATGCCTGCATGAACTCAGTGAACGAACAAGCAGCTATCATCAGCTTAGTCAGATATGGAGTCTGAATACTCCAGCTATTTCTCTTTTCTGAGCACTCTAAGGAGCTCTATGGCTCCTTAATAAATCAGCCTTCATGGCAACATGGGCAATAGAAAAAATGACTCTTGATAGGAAATAAAGGGTGAAGTCTAGCCATTCTTCTCCATTAGTGTTTAATGATCATCATCATCATAATATTCCCCATGTAGTTAAATACACATTTCATTCTAGACTCTTTAGTAGTTGTTTTGTGTGTGTGTGTGTGTGTGTGTGTGTGTGTAAACTCCAGTAAGTTGGCTGAAATTTGTCCCCATTTTGACATAAAGACACTGAATCTCAGAGGTTTGTCCAAATTCAAGTAGCTACTCAGTGTCTCCAACTGTTATCAGACTTTGAAAAGTTAAGTCTGACTTTATTTTATTAACTGTCCAGTTTTTCAATTCCCTAGAGATGTTATCTGTACCTGTAACTTTCTAGTACTAACTCATTGCTTTCTATTTTGTATAATACTGGTATAAAGTATACCTTCAAAATCTTCCCAGTCTACTGTAAGCACCTCCAAAATCTCTGCATGATTATTGACCTAACTCTTGAGACTTAGCAGGTACTCAGAAAATGCTTGTGAATGAACAAATGAATACATGTGAGGCCCACATTTCTGGCTGAGAGCTAACACCTGCCTCTTGTAGAGAAGTCCAGACCCATGGGGCTGGCTTAAACTCCAAAGCCAATTTGCCACCAGTATGTCTATATAAACAGAATTACCTATCTTTTCACCTGAGTAGAAGAGAAAATTTTTAGAATGATTTTCATGCCCAATTATAAAAGAAAATGCATGCTAATTGTAGAAGATCTAGAAAATGCAGAAAAATATAAATAAGAAGATAAAAATAACTTCATAAGAATGGATAAAGAAGATGTGGTCTATATATACAATGGAATATTACTCAGCCATTAAAAAGGACAAATACCCACCATTTGCTTCAACATGGATGGGACTGGAGGGTATTATGCTGAGTGAAGTAAGTCAATCGGAGAAGGACAAACATTATATGGTCTCATTCATTTGGGGAATATAAAAAATAGTGAAAGGGATTATAGGGGAAAGGAGGGAAAATGAGTGGAAAAAATTAGAGAGGGTGACAAAACATGAGAGACTCCTAACTCTGGGAAATGAACAAGGGGTAGTGGAAGGGGAGGTGGGTGGGGGGATGGGTGACTGGGTGATGGGCACTGAGGAAGGCACTTGACGGGATGAGCACTGGGTGCTATACTATATGTTGGCAAATCGAATTTCAGTAAAAAATATATATATAAAAAATAAACTAATGATTAACAAAATAAACTCCATATTCTAAAGGTTTGCTCTCCCAATCACTGTTTTAAAGACATTTTATGCACACACAATTTCTATAGCTGGAATAATATGTAGTATTATAGCCTTGTTGTTTACTCTTTATCATGTCCTGTAAAATCTTTTTAAAAAGAAACTTGTCTTTGGTCTCATACTGTTCCATCATATGGAGGGGCCATAATTTATTATTAGACATTTAGGTGCTGTCATTTTTTGCTATTATAAATAATGTTGTTATGAACATCTTTCTATATAAATCTTTGTGAGCATGACCATCTGTCCATTGGAGTCCCTTGATTGGTGACACATACCTGTACTAACTGACATTTGACATGTGGAACTGAAGCTGTGCCGCTGTAACTTGTCAAGAAGACAAATAGGGTAACAGTGGCCTGTCTCACTTTTATAAAATGACATGGATACAACTATAATTTTGCAGGCCATTTGTGTGGTTAGAAGCTTGATGCCTCATTGATTCCATACACAATGTATTCCAAAAGAATGAAGGTGACTTTAGAGACAGCCAGCCATTTAGAGTCCAATTAATCAAACTTCAGGATATTTGGTGCCCAACACCAACCACAGACATCAGGATCCATCAGATTCTTGTTACTCTGAATGAGAATTTAGCAAGGGATGTGGGGATTAGGTCTGGCTTGTGGGTTCTCTTCTGAAAATAACGGGAGAGCTTGGTCTTTAAAACTAAGTAATGTTCGTGTGGAAGGCTTTTGTAAAAAAAAAAAAAAGAGAAAAAAGAATAAAATATTCTCAAATTTAGCAAACTTTACCAAAAACTGTCAAAAGAGGAACTCCTTAGTTAAGCTTGAGTGTCACCTTACCAGAGGACTGGAATTTTAAAATCACAGTCTTAGAATTCTGCTTCCAGGTCATCTGAGGCATATAGCATGCCAACTCATCAAGTTCTTTAAACTGGGATTTCATTAATTTTGTCAATTTCTGGCAGAATTGACAAAAATTAAAATCCATATATAAAAGTTCAGTTTCCAGTTACTAAGGCTACAAGCATGAATGCTTAGTATTCGTCTCCAATAGCCTAAGAGGATAAGCTTTTACCTTTGATCAGGAATTTATTTAATCTTCTAGGACAGTATTGGACATTCTAGGTCCAAATTCCAGGCAATTAATGTTTCAGTTTTGCTCTCTGTTGCATGATGACAATTTAATCTCTAGCTTTTAACACTTATTGTACTAAATTGCTATATTAATATTAATATCAGAATGTGAAAAATTCAACTGATAAATGGTATGCAAATATGCCTAATGCAAACTTCAGTGCACTCAAAAAATCCATTGCAACAAAGGTAACTAAGTGGTAAAAAGACCAACTAATTGTCATTAAAAGGCAAGATAGTTATAAGTAAAAGAGTGACATACTATAAAGCAAACATGACTGATTTTAATCAAGCCATATGAATATAATAGGTGGTATAAACCTTTGATTATATTATGGGGTATAAACAGGGAACATCCCCCCCGCCCTGCCCCACCCCAGTCACTGGGCTACCGGTTGAATTGTATCTGCAAAAAAAGATAATGTTGAAATCTGAACCTCTGGTAGCTGCTCATTTTACCATATTTAGAAATAGGGTCTTTGCAGATGTAATCCAATGAAGATGAGACCATTAGAGTGGGTCTAGTCCACATGATGGGTGTCCTCACAAGACAACGCAAATTTGGGTAGACAGGCACAGGAGGAAGACAGTGAAGATGGCCATGTCCCGATGGAGGCGGAGACCGGACTGATGCTCCTTCAAGCCAAGCAATGCTGAGGATTTCGAGCAAACATCCACAGCCAGAAGAGGAAGGGAAGAATTCTCTCCCATCCGTTTCCCAAGTAACGTGGCCCTACTGACACAGCAATTTCAGATTTCTGGCCTCTGGAACTGGGAGACAGTATATTTCTCTTGTTTTAAGTCACCCAGTTTGTGATGCTTTGTTACGGCAGCCCGAGCCAACTAATACTCCTAGCTTTCACTTTGCTCTGCCAAATTCCATTTTCCTTTTTCTCTTGTCTTAATTAAATCTGGGAAAGATCACATAGATTTCTGGTTTCTGTTTTTAAAAGTGAGTCCAGTTTAAGTTTCCAATCTCATATCCAATTTACATCTCACCTTCCCTGCCTCCAGTCAGCCAAGTTCATGCATCAGAGGACTTTGGGTGGGGAAGGAAGGTGGGTTACTCTGGCACATTTCCAACCCCTCCTAAAGGTGATGGGGAGAGGCCTGTCTCAGTCTAGGACACCTGTGTCCTCTCCATTTGCTGGGGCTGGGTCTCGTGCTTGGAGCAAGGAAGTGGACTAGGATAAATAGCAAGGGTTGTTTGCTATAATGGTCAATGATGGGGTATCACCTTTGACCTGTTCTTTCTAAATCTGGTTTTGTGTTATTGGCACCCCTGTGTTTCCTTGGTTTGGTGTTTGGCTTTACTCCTACCCACTCAGGCCCCCAGAACTTTCTATGAGAGAGGCCACTGTGTATCCTTTTGGTGCTTTCCATAGAATCACATCCAAGATGCTGGATGGCCTCAGAGTGCCTGTCTTTCCTCTTCTCTGTCCTTCCTGAGGAGGCACGAGAACCACCAACATCCTCCACTCTCTCTGTCTTGGGACTCTGCTGGAAAATGAGTGGTACCCATGTTTTCCTAGTCATGCTCCCTCCCCCCTTCTCTGAAAATGGTGACGGCCACCCTTGTCAGAACTCTGCCTTCAGTACCCTCTAGGCAGGAAGTGGTCTCATGCTCAGGAAGGGAGAACCCCTCCACACCTGCCCTCATCAGGATCCATAGCTCCCAGAGATTCCTCCTGCAACCTGTTCACAGGGGTCAGCTCTAAGACTGCCAACCAGCAGGGGCAGTACCTATATCCTTGCTGCAGATGCCCCACACCCTACAAAAGATTCTTGAGAGGCTCCAATTGCCTGGCTTTGGTAGATACTTTCTTCAGCCTCCTCCTCACTCAGAGGAGGGAAAGGACTTAGCAGGGGTAGTAGGACTCTCTCTATGAACACTGTATTCACCTGGATGCAGATTTCCATGGCCTCCTTCCCACCTCTCCTGCCCCCGTCCCCTCTCCAGGAAAGGTATGGGGCAGGTGTGAGAGCTGGGGAGAGTGGCTCCAACTCAATCCAGAGGAAATGTTCTTGATTCAGTTGTTAGTGGCTTTCTGTAGAACATGGGAGTATTAAATGCCTCTTTGCCCTCATATTTGATTTACTAACTGATCTCAAAACCTTAGCCAGCCGATCTCCAAGCCTATTAGTGGAAGATTTACTTCCTCTAAAACTCAATGGGATTCCTACCTAGTAGAAGGTGGCCATATCTCTTCGTCCTCACTCTTTGTCTTGGGGGTGCTGAAGGCATGATGCTGACAAGGTGGCCTGCATCATTGTGAGACGTGGCAGGGGGTTGGCATGACAGGAGAAGATGGTTACTGACTCCTGGGAAAAGAAAAGGTCCCACTCAATTGCCATTACACCAGGAAAATGTTTCTGGTCCAAGGTTTTTGTTTTTTTTTTCCTTCCTCGTACTTGTCCTTTGATATTGCAAGATGTTTTAGATTTTGTTAACATGATGAATGAGATGGAAGGAGAGTGACATTTAATGTGTCGGGTCTAATGAGGGTGCTGCAAGTGGCTGTTCTTCATGGAGTATTTTCTGGCATAAGATGATAGGACTCACCTTTCCTTGCATTATTTTCTCCATAGTAATTATCCTCATCAAACATGCTATATATTTTATATGCTTATTTTATTTTTTTATGCCTTCCTCCACATGAATGTGAGCTTCATGAAGGCAAAGGATTTTGCCTTTTATTCACTGCTAACTCCCAGCATCTTAAACAGTACTTGGCACATTGTAGGCATTCAGAATCATCTATCGAATGAGTGCATGAAGGAAGGTTAGGTTTCAAGAATGTCTTTTACAAGTTGTTGTAGGTTTTTGTTTATTGATTAATTGAAGACAATTGTGGTTTTTGTTCTTAATTCTATTTGTGAGAATGCTTAATATTACAGGTTTCATAAGATCCTTAGAAGTCCCATCATTTTAGTGCAATGTGAACAGAAGAAGTCACTGGATTGATGTGAAAGTTATCGTCTAGGTGTACACTATAGAACATCATGGGCTGGAACTGGATAGGAAAGGCTGAGGCAGGGGAGGCAGGGTGAAAGTAACACAAAAGAATCTATGTCAATAACCTATGCATGCGCCAGTCTGCTGTTTGTAGCAGAGTCCCCTTTGGTAGGGATTATTTTTGAACAGTAAATCTGTTTATCAGTTATTGTTTTAGGCTGAACACCTTCCAGGATACAGTATATCCACTTTCCTGTTGGCACATCGTATAGCTCCTACTTCACAGATGTTCACTGTTTTCTCACTCATTGATGATCCCATTTTGACGCAGTAGAGTTGGCTTCCACCCTTGAAGCACTGGGGAGGCAACAGGCAGACACATTTGGAAACGGAGGCTGAAATGAGAGGGAGACAGCGTGACTCACCAATGTACTTTGGGGTTTGATTTTACCTAGTTTGTCCCCAAAGCAGCAGGCACTTTGGTGGCAATGAATTAGAAAGCTGGAACAAAGGCAATGACCCAAAAGACCCAACTGTGGTCGAATGGAGTGATCTGGATGGAAGAGACTAGAATGCACTAGTAAGCCAGTAAGATTCAGGAGTTGGGCTGTCCCTGACACCTCCTTCTCAATCAGTGCCCACATCTAATAGGTCAATACATCCCGTCAACCCATCTCCACAATGTCTTCAGTCTGTCCTTACTGTTATTTCTCATCGGCACCATCTGAGGTAACATTTAGTTATCTTCCATTGAGGTATATGATTCATAATTCATATAAATCTTGCATTCATGAAATTTTAAAAAATGATCACTTGGGATAAACTTACCAAAGCCAAGAATATTAAATAAATTTTGAGTAAAGGGATAGAGGCTTATTTATATACATGCAGTTTTAATCAAAGGTCAAAAATCCTCTATAGTTTGACCTCAAAAATCCCTTTGCAACATTGTCTTTTCTGCTTTCTCCATTCCAGGTAGGGTAAGTCCCTCTCTGCTTCCCAAACAAGACCTCCACGGTGTTCTAGTTTTTGTCCTCTTGTCCATGCTATCCCCTTCTTCTGCTTCACTGATGTGCTCTTTCCTACCTTCCCCTACATGTCCAGCTTCCACAAGTCTTACCTCCTCCAAAAAGTATTTCATAGCCACTTCCCCCCATACCAACTCAACTGTAACTAAAATTTTAACTAAACTTTAATAGTGTAAATTTGCTAGTATTATATCCAACATTTTTATACTTTCTTGTTAGTTAGCTTTTCATATACTTTTTTTTCCCCAAGTTCTAAGGGGTTTGTTTGAGAGTGCATTCATCTCTCTATCCCACTTAGCTCTTAAGGAGGTGCTCAATTAATTCTACTTCATCAACTGATTTCAATTCTGAATTTGGGGGTATAGGTATAAATATTCAAAAAGAAGTGTCTTGACTGATCTGGGATAATTCATGTTGCCAAAATATCTGAGTCAGACTGAGAATCAGTAATGCTGTCATTAAGAAGTAGCTTCTTGGGGATCTCTGGGTGGCTCAGTGGTTTAGCACTTGCCTTTGGCCCAGGGCGGGATTCTGGAATCCGGGGATTGAGTCCCGTGTCAGGCTCCTGGCATGGAGCCTGCTTCTCTCTCTGCCTGTGTCTCTGCCTCTCTCTCTCTCTCTCTCTGTGTGTGTGTGTGTGTGTCTATCATGAATAAATAAATAAATAAATCTTTAAAAAATTAAAAAAATAAGAAAGAAGTAGCTTCTTTTAGGTGGATGGCAGTTCTTTCCCATGTGTCTCAACCAATGGGAGAAAATAGGGAAAGGAAGTAGGAGATACTCATAGGCATGTAGACTTCCTGTCTTTAGTAGAAAACATTTCATGGAAAAGCATGCATTCCCTTGTAAGCCCTGTCGATCAGCTAGAGAAGATTCTAGTTGTGGAAGGTCTTGCTCATTGTTGTCAACAATAGAGTTTGGTGAAGGATGGGAGACTGCTCTGTCTTTGCAGAGGATATCAGTTCCCCAAGCTTGTGGAAAGGCCATGGTCACCATTCTTTTAGGATGGTTATGGTTTAAATGCTCTTAGCAAGATTATTTTTAGACTACCAGCACCAAAAGACCCTTCCCAACACCTCTCACAATGTATCCTCAAGCACTCAATTTTCATGCTACCATCCTTATGAAACACTTCCAGGCCAGAAGATTTTTCTCTCTCTCATAGTTCTTATTACTTACTAGCTTGCATTAAAGTTATTCATGCAATTACCATGAAAAGTTACTCCTTCAGCTACTATGAACAATTTGAAGGTACAAAACTCCTTTATCTTCAGAGTCCTCATCAGACCTCGTGCTGTGACTTCCTCATCTTGGATACTAAGGGGATGTGTGCTAAGTGGATTTTCCCTTTCTATTAGTTGATGGTGGATATTTTTAAAATTTAGGCAAAACAGTCAATGTCCAAAAAAAAAAAAAAAATAAGGATAAAAATAGGCTCTTTAAGAAGCCATTTGTGTTCTAACTTTTGAAAAACTTTTGAAAAGTGAACTTTGTTATTTTGAAGTTTCCATTTTAAACTTTTTCTTATTTCATTTTAGACAGAGAAGGAAAAGAATAGCAAAGTACACAATGTAATCAAGAACGCAGTTTAACCAAGGTGACCTTCAATTTAACTCAAAATTAATATCCCAACTTGCCATGAGTGGGTTGGGTACAAACTACATTTTTTAGCTTTCTCTTTCTTCATACAATGCTGTGATTTGTGCATTGACAGTGCTCTACAGTGCTACTGAACAGAATTCTCTGTGACATTGACTTTTGCTCACCAATTAGAGAAGACTGGCACAGGCAGACCATATCTTTAGGGGGAAAAAGGCTTTCAGTATTCTGATTGTGTGCAGAATCAAAGAATATTTTAAATGACTTAAATCTTATTACAAAATGTTCATGTATTAGTTTGACTACCCCAGGACATTCTGCTAACTTGAGCAATATTGGTTAAGTATTCAAACTTTTCAGTGTTCTTCTTTTAGACAAACCTAAACTCCTCAATACTGTGGGATTTAGATACATGCACAGCAAAGAGCTAATGGTAAAGGCAGATTTTGATGAAATTGTAAGCTGGAAATTATTTTTTACTCAGACCTCAAAAGAATAATTTGTGGAAAGATAGCAAAAAAAAAAATGCATTGCAATAGAGAGTTCCATGAAGATCTTTTCTCTATGACAAATATGGAAGGATCGCAGCTAACACAAACACATTCCCAAATACCTAATCTACCTATTGTAATATGGACAGGGACCATTTTAATCTCTCTGTTTCCTTTATCTTCAGTGTGTATTTTTGACAATAATTTTCCTACACTACAAATTTCAAAGAAAAAGTTTATATTTTTAATATGAATTGGTATCCCGTAATACTTTCGGCTCTTTTCTACCACAAATTATTATTTCTAAGAGACATGTCTGTTGGGTGATGGTGTTGATCCAGCAATGAAAAATGAATGGTAGTGTTTAGCTACAAGATGATTTGATACTGATCAAAATTGGGCAATGGATACATCAGGCCCTGGTCTGCTGTCTCTTTTGTGGAATTGCCTTGTTCAGATATGTCACAAAGTTCGGAAGCCTGAGTTGCCAGCATCAGATGGCATATGGGCTATGCCACCTGTGTCTACCCTCTGTCATGAATTCAATCCTGCCACCTCCCAAGAGAGCTAGATCTTGATAATCAGCTGTAAGTGGATCAAGAAGGAAGTGGATTTGGGTAATAAGAGCTCTCCTCTTTTCCAGGACTGAATTAAGAGCCAAGGAGAAAAATAAGGATCTGTGTTTGTTTTTGCAAAAGTAAGGTGGTTCTAGCAAAAGTTAGATATAACAGTTCAACAAGTTTCCATTGCATATCTCATGTCTCAATCTAAGATAGTTTTTTAAAGATATATCATAAAGAAAATCTAGCTTCCTATTTAAGTTCTGCTAAATCCTAATCTTCAGCCCATATTTATGTGTTATATAAAGCTTGGTTGAACTATTTCAGGGTCAAAATTCATCTTAGAGCAAATGCACTCACTGCTGTGAAGTTTCCTCTTCCAAGCAGTTCACAAACAAAATGCCAATAGCTAATTCATTTACCAAAAATAGAAATGTAATACCACTTCTTAAGTATCAAATTGACAGAGAAATAGAGAAGTAATAACTCCAAGGTTTGGTGAAGGTATGGAAGGCAGTCTTAATTATACATTGTAGATAGGAATATAATATGGTAGAAACATTTCTGGAAAGAAAGTTGATACACAGTTCCAGCGAAGACTTTATATTTGAAAATAATATTTACCTAGAAATTTCATTTTCTAAGGTACATCCTAAGGAAATAATCTTAGATTAAAGATTTATCTGTGATAGATTTATCTATTATAGCACTGCTTATAATAGCAAAATATTGGGAAAAATCTAAACACTTAACAGAATATTGGTTAAATAAATTACAGAATGTCCATATAGGCTTTGGCAGACATTGAAAATTACATAGCAGAAAAATATATAATGACATGAAAATAGTTTCATGATACATTAAGTGAAAAACAGCAATATATAAAAAAAGATGTAAAGGATGATACTTTTAAAAAACATTATAATATAATCAGGGCCACCCCTGAGATGTATAAGGCCCTGAGGAAGTATTGTTTTGTTTCTTTCTTTTTTTTTATGAGATGCTTCTCTACATAATTACAGTCACTCTGAATTAGAGTGTCAATACCATACTAGCAGTCTAATCTCAAGCAATCTTGGCAAAGAATATCCTGCTAGATGGTGGCTCATCATGCTGCTTTCTGGGAATGAAAGTCTAGTTCTGAGTCATGGAGGAATCCACAGGCATGGGTCCCAGAGCTACTTGGAGTATTTGGTTGACCCTATGCATGGTGAGAGAGAAGCAGTAGGTCAGAGAATGTTCCACAAAGGAGAAACAGTGCCTGAGCCCATGAGAAACCCTATCTAGGTTCAGAGTATCCTGCCTGATTAACACTGCCAGCTTTGGCTAGTCCCAGGTACTGCTAGAAGACTTAAAAATTGGAAGAAGACGCTTCTGGTAAATAGTATCCACGAGGAACTTAGTCTAGGCTCAGGGCACTCTAGCTATTTTGTCCTAGCCAGTCCCAAATGCCAGAGGAAAATTGAGACAATTTTGCTAAATGTCCTCCAAAGCTAGGGGTGGGGAATGGTGCCTGAAGCATGAAACTGGCACAGATGATTTTCTACTGCGGTCTAAGGGGTAGTACTGATTATACATACATAGAATGATAATTAGGAAGATTCACCCTTAAAAATGATGAAAGTAGTTATTTCTAATAATGGGTGAGATATATTTTTTTATTTCTATTTAAATAACTTTATAACAATTTTTTACAATGTAAAGGAATTATTTTTGATTAAGGAAAGGTTTTTTTTTTTTTTGGTTGTTTTTTGAAAGAGTGTATAAGTGCAAATAAGTTGAACTAGCTGAGCTGAAGGTTATGTGTGAGCATTTCTAGTATGTGGTCACCACTGGAGCTTACCTGAACATTTTTCCCAGTCGTAGCAGGTGTCATAGCCACAAGGTTCTTTCTTTGTGCTATTGGATGAAAGTATTCTCCTTTCAAGACCCCATTCTAACTGTGGACCATCTTGACAGGAACCAATATGTAGAAAATGGAGTTGTTGATTATTTAAACACTTCTCAGCCAAAAACTTACAAGCTGACAAAGTAAAGTAATGGCTGGTGTCTGTATCAAACACACAGAGATCTTCCGAATAATGGCTGCCCAAGAGAGGAAAGCAAACATTTATATATAAAGACTAGAAGAAAGAGACGGCAGGTAGCCAATATAATATGTAAACTTACCACTCAGTTTTCTTCCCCTTAGTACCCAGTGCACCCAGCTTCTCTTCTTTCAGTTCCTCATATCATCTTGCATGCTCTGGGATTCATCTTACTAAAATTTCATCTTAATCTTGGTATTACTCCCAATTGTCTTCAAATCAAAGTCTGAATTCTTAAATTTTGGTAATCAAGATCTTCCACAATTCGGCTCCAATTAACTTTCCTTCCTAGAGTTATTTTCCTTTCTTTCCTAATTCATCACCCGACAATTGTATTGATCATTCGAAAATGATACAATTACTTCTCCTTTGTTAGCATCCCATGCCCTGTTCAACCAGTGTTGCATTGTCTTCTCTGCCTATGTGTGTTCAGTTCAATTCCTGGCTACATTTTGAAGCTAACCTTGATCAACCTAGCCCATAGAGTCTGGACCCCTCAACTCTGTAACACTCATTAATTGCAACACAAGAGTCTTATATCATTAGAGAGCTTTGCAAGTGTGTTTGTACTGTGATTGAGTGCATGAGCTTTTGTTATTCCCTGGGTAATTTTAATCTCCCTAAGTAGGTGGGTCTTTCTCCTAAGAGGTAACCAATGGCCATAGTCCTTTTGTTCCTTGATTACTCTAGATTTGAGTTTCTTCTTGGATGTCAGTTTTAGAGTTTACAATCAGGGTATCAATGTGTAAAATCATCTCTAGGAAGTAAAGGCCACTCTCTATGTGCAGAAAACATAAGCTGTGGGGCCAGTCATTCCTACAAACACCTTCAAAGCTGTGTGAAAGAGAACTGAGGACTATAGAAAGAGGCTAGAGAGGTAGGGAAGAGCTGAAATGTAGAGAGTTCCAGAGGACAATCTGCATTCTCATGACTTGGTATCGCAAAGATAAAGACAGAAGTTTCTTCCACATTAAGTGGGCAATATGAATGTTGCATGTATTCCCCAGATGGTCATCTGCTAGATGAGAAGATTCTAGCAGCAGGAAGCTACACGGTGGATCACTTCTGGTGAAGACTGAGGTGGGCAGAGAGGACCACATTTGCACTGAATTATGCCTGTGGAATTATACAGATAAAGACCCTGGAGTGTTCCTAAATAAATAAATAAATCCCTATAACTGTTTGTTTCACCTTCAGCACAGAGGAACATGAGAGCGACTTAGAGTCAAAAGTGAAGGATAACAACTGGGCACAGTCTGTTGGCTTCCTATTTTGATGTTCAGTCTTTCTCCCCCTCAGTAATTTGACTCTAACTTTATTCATAGTGCCTATGCATCCAGCCAAAGAACTGCACTTCATAGCCTCCCTTGCAAGCACATGTGGCCATATGAATAAGCAAAGGTTAATGAGATGGAAGTGAGTGATGGGTCTTCCAAGAATCCTCCTTAAAAAGAGAGAAAAATGTCCATTTTTTGGTCCTCTTGCTTCCTGCTCCTGCAGAGCAATCTCGGACCATGCAATAACTTTAAGGATGGCAGAACAAGAGCAGGAACGAGCCTCAGTCCTATCTGCCATGAGAGAGGTGCTGTTCTAGCCCAGATTGCCTACCTCTGCATTTATTTTGTGAGATATAGAAATTAAATGTTACCTTCAGCAACACTGTTTTGAATTAAATTCAACTGAATATAGCCCTTAAACTAAGAAGCACCCTCGACTTTCCTCAGTGTGTTCATGTAAAGAGAAGGCAGTTCGGGGTGCCTGTCTGGCTCAGTTAGAAGAGCATGTGACTCTTGATCTCGGGGCTGGGATTTCGAGACCATGTTGGATTTAAAGATTACTTTAAAAAAAAGGCAGTTATAATAACAACAAAGAAGAGATAGCCATCTAGTCATGGCAGTCACAAGAGGATGTATCATTCTTCTTCATTCTTTCTACCCCAACATGAAAAAATAAACTGACAAAGGGGTGTGTATATATGTGAAGTCCATGCTTATACCACTGTCTCTATTCTAAGATTTTGGAGTCACAACCTTGTCCTGCATTTAGGGGGAAGAGGAAGGAAAGCTTTGAGATAATTGAGTCTGAAACTAATTATGGACGGAAATAAGTCTTCACAAACAAAACTGAGTTTCGTAATAAACAAATGCCATGCAAACTTAGGGAATGGGGCTGAGAGATAATTAAGAAAGCTTGCTACTCAGTGGGGAAGAAATCAACACAGCACAGGGGGTATCAGTTATGTGAAAAATTAATATGTTCCATGTTTGTGCTTCAAGAAGCCCAGCTCCTCTATCAAGCTAGTTACACTAGAGTGGTTTTCCCATTTTCCAAATACAGTCCGTAGAGTATCTCTCACCTACAGTCTTCTTCTGGTGACATGCAAATGCATTCAGATCCCAACTGTTTTTGTCCTGGTTGACAATGGCCCTGTAATTTTGTCAAAACATCTGAAACAAAAGAAAAGGGGTAAAGAACAGTGCACAGCATGGATTCCAAGTGGTAAGTTTGGATTTAGGAGGAAAGGCAGTGGTGAAAAGTTCTCACTCAGCACCTGCAATTAGAGCACTCATTTTGCATTTTCCAAATATGTTGTCATGAAATATTCCATCTGAAAGGTCCTTTCTAGCTCTCATGAGCTGTCATTTTCCAACCTAAAATTGCTGTTTAGTTCAGAGAGCTGAAGAAAATGGAATTGCTGAAATTTCTATTCATTTGTTCTTCAAATATTTACTGGGCTACTAAGATACTCTCGGCACTGTGTTTGGTTCTGGAAATGGTGGGTTGAGTAAAATTTTACGCAGGTTCTATGCTCACAGAGCCTAGAGTTTTGTGAGGGCAGAGTGACATTAATCAAACACACAAATACAAATAGAATTGCTCATGTTATTTGTGTCATTAAAGAGAAAGCATATAATCAAGAAAATTGACGTCGCAAGGAAGGTTACGAATGGCAAAATGGCAAGAAGAAAGGGAAAGTGTTTACAGCAGAGGAAACATTAGGGTATGGAAGTTCTAAAGAGAGAAGCAAAATAAATAAATAAATAAATAAATAAATAAATAAATAAATAAATAAAATAAAGAGAGAGGCAGCATATGATTTTCCTTGAACTGCAAGAAGGCCTGAATGATTTAAGTACAGAAAAACAAGAGCATGAAACAAGATGAGGCCAGAGAGGTGAGTGTGTGTCAGGCTGTCTGGGGTCTTATGGGGCTTCTGAAATATTTTGCCTTTATTTTATAAACAATGAAAATTCTTTGGTGGGTCTTAAGCAGGGGGTCATATGACAAAATCAGGTCTGGATCCTGAAAAAGAAATTAATTCTGGTTGTTGTATGGAGAATGGATATGAAAAGGCATGGTGGCCAAGAAAGGTATGGGTAGACAATCAATGGGAGTTCTGGTGAAAGAGGATGGTAATTTGGAGCAGAATGTTGAGTTGGAAATGGAGAGAAGTAGATAAATCAGTGACATATTTAGTAGGTTAAATGGATCAAGCTGCATATTGTGGGTAAGTTATGAGAGCGGCAAAGTATGATTCTTAGGTTTCTGGTTTGCATTAGACAATAGACATTGGTGCCTTAACTGAAATAGAAAATATTGTAAGACGCTTAGTTTTAGGGAAGGGAGGGTAATGACTCAAGAGTTCTCTGCGTATGTCAAATTTGTGGTATCTGTAAGACAAACTAGATCAAAATAGATACATAAAAATGTGGCTATTTGGGTTTGAGCTCAGTGGAGAAGTCTGTGCTAATAATTTAAATTTGTTATAATTCTATGGAGAATCATTGAAGCCATGGGTTTGGGTGAGATTCTCCAGTAGGAAAATGTAGCATAAGGTGAGGAGACAGATATGAGCCTTGAGGAACTCCAACATTTAATGTCCAAGCACAGGCAGGAGGCTGCCAAAAACAGAGAGCAACAGCCAGAGAGGTAGAAGCTAAACAAGATGATATATACATCATATATATATATGATATATATGATCATCATCATATATGATATATGATATATATGATATATATAATGGCTCCCATCATATTGGACTATATATATAGTCCCATTTATATATAGACAGATGATGTTTTATAGTCCCCCTTGGTTTCAGGATGTACCAGGTATGCAGATGGGTCTGTGTGGCAGGGTATCAGTGCCCTACCCTCAGTTCTGCAATTCCCAGATTGCTAGAACTTTCTTGATCCTTCAGAATGGAACAATCCAGTGCCCAAAATGTTGGCATTTGAGAAGGTCACAGAACTTCTTTGGTTGGTGCCTCATGGCCTTTGTTTTGCAGAGGAAAGAGCTCAGGCTTAATGGAGTTAATACAACTGGGGTCAAATTTCTGGTTCTGTCTACTGCCAATACCTATGTGGTCAGTTTTAAACCTTTTTTCCCCAAAGTGAGTGTTGGAGTCAAGAATCAAATAAAATGACCATGGTCACTCTTAAAAAAAAAAAGGCTCCCAATATATATATATATATATATATTGGGAACCATGGGAAGAACACGAAGAGGAAGGTCAACACTGTTGGATGTTACTAAGAGGTCAAAGGAGATGAGGATCAAAATAATATCTATTATTTTAGAAGTATAGATGTCAGTGACAATGGTGAAAATGTTTCTTTTGGGGTCATGGCTTGAATGTCAGATTTTCTTATAAGAATTGATGGAGAAATGCAACTCCTAAATGAAGCAATTTATCCCTGCATGATATTCTAGGTACTAGGATATTATGGTGGGGGAAAAAAAGATAAAAAGAATGAAAACAGCGGTGGTCCCTTTTTTGCATGAATGTAAAAGGACACTGTGAAAACAGACATTACTCAAATAATCATAGTAATGGGTTTATACATAAAGGCCGTGATAGGTATTTTGAAATAAGGGAACATGGCTCCAGAGACCAAATAACAAAACCCCAACTGAGAAATATAAGGAAAGATCCAGGAGGAAATGAGACTTGAGCCAAGAATAATGTGTATGTGAACAAGGGGGATTAAAGCAGAGGGAGTAACACTTGGGTGTATTATATGGAAGGGGAAGTCTTGGTTGTCTTGGTTTACATTAACATCCATCCAGAGGACCTCTGGGCTCCATGAACTGGACTCGTAGCTGACTCCCTGAGCTCACTGTGTGAAACAAACTTTCCAGGACTGAATCTGACTAATCAGGCATCCACAGAACCACAGTGGCTTCCAGAAGCAAGTAATCATCAAAGTGTGACAGTAGGCAGCTATAGCTAGATATTTTGCCACATTAGATGGCAGAACAGGAGATGGAGCCCATGGTTGCTCCTGTTGGCCTACCAGACAGAAGGTTTGATGAGGGAAGAGGTTTATGTTAAAGGCAAAAATAAAGATTTGGTAGGTTTTAAGAATTGGTAGGTTTTCATAGCAGTGAATTTCATAGCATTTCCTATACTCCTACTCTGTCAGGAACCTCATTCCTTCTGGTGAAATCTGGCCCAGGACTTTCCTGGACATGGAGACCTACAGCTGCTGGGAAGGCCTCAGATGCTAAGCTTTTCCAGTGTCATGGGATTGTTTTCCTTTGTTTTGCTGTAGAGCTATACCTCTTTGCCTTTTGTAACTAAATCCACACTTAGGTCAGGGAAGGACCCCGAGCTGTACATTGTTTCCAAAGAGAATCAATTCTCAAGCATTTGGCTGATGTGAAGTTGTCATTGATCACATCCAAGGAGTCTGCTCCCTCAGTGTGTCAGGTGGAAGTCAGAACCGGCTGTCAGCTGTCCACACTGCCTGGCAGTTTGTGAAGGACATGGAAATAACACCGTGATCTTTGGAGTGCTGTGGTCAAGGGGATCTTCTGGAAGTGTCAATTTCTCAAAGGAGGAAAAAGTAATAACGGAAACATATGTCATCTCATTTCCTCAGGAAGCCAAACCCTTTTTCACATTAAAAGAATTAGAAATCTTTTCCTAACCAAGGTTGGCCTGAAAGCCTCTTTGTCTCATAGCTCTCCACACATTGAGAGGAAAGAGTGTTCAGTTTTATTGATGATTTTCTCTCTCTTTCTGACTACCCTTATTGATCTTTTTGCCAGTGTTGTTGGAGAGAAAATATATGAGACAGGATGTTTAGTTACTTTACCTAGATATAGAACATTTCATTCTCTCTCTGAGTGGATTAAAATTTAAATTTCTTCTCCAAACACAGAGTCATGGGTCTGTGTGATGTGCCTGTGTGTGTGTGTGGGGGGGGGGTGGGTGGGTGTGTGTACGTGCTGTTATTTGTATAGAGAAGATGCTACGTAAGATGCCCAGAGGCCATCTGAAGCCTGTGGTTCCCTCTGATATATATGATCAGGAGTCAGGTGAAATCAAGCCACAATATAAACTTGAATTTTCATGATATCTCTTTTTCAATAGCTTCAAGGTTATCTTAATAGGTTAACTTTTGCCCTTTTCTTCCCTCAGTTTGATAGCCTAGAAGAGGATAAAGAAGGCCAGATGGTAATGAGCTTGGGGAATGCTCAGTTCCTGTTGACCCAAACGCCTGACCTTGAGTTTAACTTAGTCTCTCTACACCTCCTGCTTTTGCATAAGCAAAATGCGCCTAATTATAGCTCATCTCAGATACATCTTCCAGTATTCTCTGAATAAAAATGAGACATGCTTTGAAAAAGCATGCTGAAAAAGTTGGACGATATGAATTAGTAGAAGCCCTTAAGTGTCTTCCAAGTAACTGACTTGCCAGACTATTTTCTCCAGCCCCTCTATGGCAGTTGCCTGATGTTGAACTTCCAGGTTTGTGGGTTCCTCTTTTAGAGTAGACAGGTAGACAGTAATGAGTAGGACAGGGATGGAGCAGAAAGGCACCTGTTAGGCATCAAAGAGGAGTAAGGGCACCTGAATCCTAGGCCAATAGCAAGCTGAGGCTATCTGGTATCCCCAGATGTCTTTTTCCCTCATTATAATATCATTCACATTACGTTTGGAAAGCTCTTCATCCCTAAAATCACCATGACAGTTCTGATCAATCCAAATAAGAAAAGGAAAGGGGTGGTACCTGGTCCTGGAAAAAAGCTGGCTCCACCAGAAAGGTCCCACCTATCCCAGTGAACATTCCTCCCTTAATTACTCAAAATACAATAAAAGCTTGTAAATAGAAGCAATCCAGGACATTTGCTCACTGGAGTCTGTCCATTCTTCCTCTAAGAGTGTAATTTCGCTTTGATAAACTCTCCTGACCTGCTCATCTGCTCTGTCTGGCCTGTCCTTGAATTCTTGCAATGAGACCAAGAGACCAAGAAGAGACCAAGAGCCTTTTGCAATCTTTTTTGGCAACACACTCTCTCACAGCCTCATGCTTCTGTCCTGACCAGCTGAGCTACAGGTTTATTAGTGTTATTGGTCTCCCAATCTATATATGCCAGTTGTTACTGTAATTGTGTAAATTGATGAAATATAGCAAGTGATAAATAAAGGAGGGAAGGAGTTGTTTTTATAAAAAATTGAGAATTTTGAACAATTATAAGTGATTTGCAAAAATTTTGCATTAAGTAGGGATGAGAATACTGTAAAAGATTATGATTATATATATATATATATATATATATATATATATAAATTTAAAATATTCTCTACTCAATTTGTTTCAAGGTGCATTTATGTTTTTACCTCTCTTCAAAATAATGGTTCCCAACTCTGCATGCATTCTGGTTAGCTAGCAGAGATTTTAAACAACACCAAATACCAGGCCCTCCCTAGCTCAATGACCTCAGAATTGGGGGAGGGGACCTAGGCAGAGGTGATTTTTTTAAAGAAGTACCCCACCCGGAGTAAAAAAAAAAAATTGTTTTAGGGGAACTGATATGGGATAATGTAGATGATGAATTATGTATTTGTTTTATTTGAGGAAGCAGTCTTGGGACTCAAATCAGAAGACCCTTTAGAAAATAAGAACTTGGTTTTATGTAGAAACTGGTTGAATAATTGTGCATTTCTATATTTGAAGTTAAAACAAAAATGCTTAGGTAATTAAAAAGTAGTATGCATTACCTTTTTATGGCTCTCCGCTTTACCCAAATTTTTAGTTTACCATTAATTCTCATTTTGTTAGATGGGAGAGCTTATACTCCCTCAAAATATTGAAGCAGTATATTGGAAAAGAAAATAAACCTCACTCTCTAAAATTTGAAGATACCTACTTGACCAATAACTTCTTATTTGCTGCCTGACGTCATCATGACACAGGTTGAAATATAAAACCTAGTCCATATTGGAATCTTCTGCTTTTTCTCCCAAAACATGCTCAAAAAATAGCACCACTGTGGATGCTATACCACCAATCCTGGAGGGGTACCATCTTAGCAGACCGCAGAATCCTGAGCTGCCACTCACCTTTTTCACAGGTGAGTGAGTTTGAAATGGGAGGTGTCCAGGAATCCTCACTGCATGTGTACCTTGATGGCCCAGCAACAACAAAGCCTTTGGGGCAGGTTAGCTCAATGGATTCTCCAATTCTATATAATCTCTGAAATGGTGAGATTGTCAGAACTTCCTGCACAACAGGCTTGAGGCATTGTGTCTCTGCAGGCAGAAAAACAGTTCATTCAGATTGACTTAGTGGAGCAGAATGCTTGATAAATGTAAGCAGATTTTAGGCAACGCAAGAGGTGATTATAAGGTGACTTACTGCATTGGTGCAGCTTTAATGCCATGTTTTTGATCAGAAAACTAGGGGTGGAGTGTGGGGTAGAGAATCCCAGGCTTCCCCTGAGAGACTCCTCCACTGAGGCACTCTCTTTAGTTCCATTATCTGAGGTTCTCTTGCTAGGGATGTGGCTCCAGAAACTTCCAACTTTCATTACATTATTGGGACTTTTTCCTTTCAAAAATATTTTTCCCCTCTTCTCCCTAGCATTTTTTTTTCCCCAAAGCAAGTCACCACAGTGTGGATGACTCAGAGGTAGATCTAATTGACACTGATCTCAACTCTGCTTCATGGGGCTCCCTATTAACTCTTTGGGGTGCCTACTTGAACCTTCTTGGAATCTTATTTTGACTTTACTGTAGCCTACAAATATAGGGAGCCTACAAATGTCTCCTCTCTTCCTCAGTAAAGGATGTGAATGTGCTACAAGGAGAAAACTGCATTTCACATAAAATCCCATTTCTGATACATAAAGAGTATAAGTATCATCTTCCTGGGACTCATCAATTTGCATTAATTTGCATATCAGGCAAGCAAAAGTCTTTTCCAATGTAGTTCTTGGACTTTCCAGATTTCTTTGTAAGCATATGCTTTATAGTCCTGCATCTATGAGGCTAATATACAGGGGCACCAGAACTGAAATAGGAAGACATTTTGAAATAAAATTTTACCAGATGAATCCTATTTTCTGCTTCACTAAATATTTTCACAAAAAAAATTGTATAATGTAGTGATCTAAAGGTATGATTTTGCTCTAGTTATATGGGGCACGTTCATTCTTTAGAGCAGTCATGCAAAAAGTCTGCCTTGATCTCACTTCTGCATTCCACATCTCCTCGCCTCCAGGTCCTGTCTGGTAAACATCTGAAGTACTGGTATCCAACAGTTTTGAATCCAGTAAAGCATAAAATTTCAACTTCTTCTCCAACTGAGTATAGCTTCTTTTCATTCTAGAATTAAAACAGAAGCCAACAAATTATTGATGCCATGAATGATATCTCTAAGCACCTCAGGGTAGTCCTGGAATCTCTCTATTCCTTCAGTCCTGTATCTTACTCAGTCACAGAGTCCTCTCAATTTCTACTTCTAAACATCTCTCAAAGTTCTTTCCTTTCCTTTGCCATCATCACTGCCTTTGTTCATGGCATTTATGCTCTCTTACAAGGACAACTTTCTAACCAGGAGTTCTTCTAATCTGCCTTCCATATTGCTGCTCTAAATTGATTAGATTGATTGATCAATTGATTGATTTTGCTTAAAACTTCCTCCCCACTGGATAAAGCATGGCCTACTACTGCAAAAGTTAAAAACCTATATGCTTACCCTATAGTGGCCATAAAATAAATAAATAATATATTCTACATATGCAGAACATGCATGGATTTGCTGTGGTGGCTAATTGACCATAAATCATTTAGAAGTGTTACTCAAGGGATCCCTGGGTGGTGCAGCGGTTTAGCGCCTGCCTTTGGCCCAGGGCGCGATCCTGGAGACCCAGGATCGAGTCGCACATCAGGCTCCCGGTGCATGGAGCCTGCTTCTCCCTCTGCCTATGTCTCTGCCTCTCTCTCTCACTGTGTGTCTATCATAAATAAATAAAAATTAAAAAAAAAAGAAGTGTTACTCAATTCTTGGTAACCCATTGGTCATTATATATTTTCCCAATTTTGTGTAATTAAAGTGCAACTACTGTCATGTGGGAGTTTACTAAAATCTTCAAGATAAATTGGGTTTCACACTTCTTAGTGTGGAGTATTAGTTTTAACCCATTTTACCATCCTTACCTCTCATCATTTGCTCCAGTAAAATCTACCTCTCACATAACAAAACCATCTACCATTCTTTGAACAAAATATTCTCACTCATATCTCCATGTCTTTTTCTGGCTATTACCTCTATGCTCCATACCTTCCCTCTACCCTTCTCTCAGGACCTAACTCAAATAGAATTTCCTCTGTGAAAACCTTCTTCACTTTCCCAGCTTCATGAGATGCACCATTCTTTCCGCTCTGGTGGAAACTTGCTCAAAGTCCCATTTTTCTAACGTGTACTAGATTGCAGTTCCATTCTTGACCCATGACTGACACATCTGCTACCAGATTTCCTCAGAAATCTTTACAAAGCCTTCATAACTCTGCTGATAGAATGCAAAACACCGTCCTTCTCAGGAGGGGCAGTAATATAACACTCTTTTTCCTTACTGAGCGGAAGAAATGCAAAGAATTGACTAGGAAGTTATACCCTGTGAACTGAAATTGTGTATTTTGAGGGAGGTGAAAAGAAAAAAAGCTTAATTGTCAACTTTTGTTATTATTTAGCCATACGATTCAGCTTGTCTCCTAGAAGACGATTAATTTCCTGAATACAAACAGATTATTCTGCGATTACTTATTATGGATGTGGCTTTGTTTCTAAGGGAAACAGACTAATGAATGAGTAGCATTAATGATTTGGATGATTTATTCAAAGGCTGCACATTTCTTCTTGCATTCTTCCCCAAACAAATTATGTTCTTAAGCTTCTGTTTCTATTAATTTTATGAAGCTGTAATCTGTAAGTGTATGTGGAAAACATCAAGCTTCCACCGACGCATCTACTAGACTGACTGGACAAGGAAACTTTACCTAAAGTCACTGTTCCTTGCCTCCAGGAGTAATAGGTAAATATTTTCCTGTACAATAACATGGTTGCTCTAGCCTAGAATGAGGCATTAGCTACCTCTGTTTGTCTCCCTATTAGTGGTATTTTGCTACTTAGAAATCCAGAAGATACTCATTAGGAAAAAAATCAAAATTGTATTACTTTTGAGTAAAACTACTGTCAGTAGAGATTAAGTTTTTAATAAAGAGCAAAATAGGACAAAAAGTAAATTTATTCATAGGACTGGAAACATATGATCTAACTATAAAGAGTCATTAGAATAATGAATCATTGTTTAAACCCTTTGTGTGCTTTTAAAATTAGAATGTTGATCATTTTAACAGTTTTTGTAAGCAGCTGGCAAAAAGTGGTTAAAAATTCTTTGGGTATCTGGATTTGACAAAATGTAATTTTGAGGATTATGTTCTAGGGCAGAGACTAGAACGTTTCCATGATAAAGGGCCTCCATGGTCTAGTGCAGGTTATACAGTGTTTGTGGCAACTATTCATCTCTGCCATTGTTGCTATCATAGATAATATGTAAATAAACGAGTGTGATTTTATTCCAATGAACCTTTGTTTAAAAAAAAGAAGGAAAAGAAAAGAAAGGAAAACAGATGGCAGGCCAGATTTGGACTGTAAGCAGCATTTTGCTGATCCCTGTTCTAAAGGATTCATTCTCACAGTATGGCTCTGAAACTAGCAGCATCAGTATTACCTATGAACTTGTTAGATATGGCAGTTTCCAGGCCCTGCCCAAGACCTGTTGAATGAGACCCAGCAAACTGTGTTTTAACAAGCCCTCTAGTGTGCTGTAGAGTTTGAGAATCTCTGTTCCAAAGACTAAGTGACATTACCTCCCTCCAAAATATTTCTTCCCTTTAAAATCTTTAGGCAGAAGACAAATGAACATAGAAGTTACATTAGCCTGGACTCTGCTCCATCGATATGTATTTGCTGGGACTGTAGAATTGAGGGTTATTGATCTTTGATTGTAAATATGATACAGTTAGAAAAAGATTAAAGGCTTCACTGAGTTTAAGAAAGGTAAAAAAGGTAAAAAAAGAAAAGGTAAAAAAAATTTTTTAAAGGTTAAATTGATTAGGGAGCATGAGTTCTGTGATCACTTCTAAGTATTACATGTCTCTAATTTATACCTAAAGCCACAGACCTGACAAACATATTTAGTTATTTTAAATTATAGAAACATTGTGGCTCGATGAAAAAAGATAAAATTAAAAGTAATTAGAGCTGTATTGGCTACTTAAGAATTCTATAGGTTTCTAACCCAAGGTATTACAGACTCCACACCTCCTGTGACTAGGTTTCTCTCGGATTCGTTTGCTCAGACTCAGAAATAAACAGTCAGATCCTAGGTGCAGATTCTCACAAGTCATCCAAACCTATATTGTGGTCAAGTTCCACTTTCCATTCACATAAGTGGACCCTTAGCTTAGGAATTAGTAGTGCCAAGGAATGCAGGCAATCTGCTGCCTTTGGTCTAACAGCCAGACATCAAGATGTCTCCAGAGAATTCAAGACAGAGGAGTGGTAGAGTGTTTTTAAGTATTAATTTTTAAGTCAACAGAAGATGATTAAACTGGGAAAACAATAACCTTAATTAAAAGAAAATGCATACTTTTTAAGTTCTATCTTTTGGATTCCAAACTTGAAGTGAGGGTCAGGATGCTTACCCGGATAAATCCATTTTCTGGAGAAACTGGCCGAGGACACCCTGAATCAGATTCTATCTCAGGGAGGTCTATTTCTTTTACTTCTTCATCATCACTGATACATGCTTGTCCACTAAAAGGGAAAAATAAAGAGGTGTATATATATATACACACATACACACACACATATATATACACATATATATATACATTTATAGACATACACACATACACACAATCTATTTACATGCATATGTGTATGCATATATATATATACATATAAAGAGGCAAAATATTCGAGAGCAATGAGTAGCACCAGATCCACCAATACCCCACTAACAAACTGTTAGAATAGGTAAAATTCTGATTATTTCTTTACTTAGCACTAAGAAAATAAATATTCCCCATCACCCATCCTTACTTGTTCTCCATGACTGAAAATGTGCAGTCTTCCTCTTGCCGCTTCTCCCCTTCACAGGGTTTACCCCCTTGTTGGGGGGCAGGGTTGTTGCATTCTCGGGCTCTTGATCTCTTATAAGTAGCATCACACGCGCTCCAGGAAGACCAGCAGCTCCAGTTCCCATCCACTGCATCTGGAGCACAAGAAGCCCACCCACTCAATCCTGGTGCAGTTGAGAGAGCAGGGGTGTGAAGCCAGGCCAACTTGGTCTGGTCTCTTCGCTTTTTAGCTGGGTGATTCTTTGATGAATAGCACAGGATTATCGTGAGGATTAAAAGAAATTACCTTTGTAAAGGGCCTGACACCTTGCCTGATTTCCCTTTCCCATTCCCACAGCCTGAATAAAATGAATCATTTTTAACTATCAGCAGCATATCACACACATATGTATATGCATACATATATGTATAAATATGAATTTCTTCTGAATAGAGTATGTATCTTACTTTTTGAAAGGTAATAGAATTTATTCTTACCCCCATGACACATCCCTTTTTTAAGGAAGATTAGAGGTAGCCATAAACATTACTTAGTCCTGTAGGGAAACTTTGGTGGGGGCTTAATTTATCTCTGACTACAAAGCCTTTGTCATTCTACATTATACTACATATGAGGCTTATAACAACAGTATCATATATTTAATTTTATATTATGGCTCATTATTTTATTTATTTTATGTTACAGGCACTGTACCGCCTATCATATATACATATTTATGTATATATGTAAAATCTTCAGGTACATACTGGCATTGTCCCCGTTTTATGGACGAATGGGTTGAAGCATAGAGGGATTGGGTGACTTTCCCATTCAGCTGGTAGGTTACAGCTGAGCCTCACTCACACCAACGCTGTTTGACTTTAGGGTCTATTTTTTTACAGGTTTCTTTTCCTTGTGAGTTTGCATAAGATGGGTAATAAAAATGTTATTTTGTTTTACTCCACCAACCTTTTGGAGGGGAAAATGGGCCTCCCTTACAGGAAGTCACAGATACTCACTAGATTTATAATCCGGGGAGCGTCTCTCACAGTTGTCTCCGTAGGTGCCACTATGGCATACACACAGACACTCGGTCCCCGAGAGTGTGGGGCGGCCGTTATTAGGGCATGGAGCACACCGGCAAGGGTCAAACTTGGCTGCATACTCTCGAAAAGCCTTTCTGAGGTTGTTCCGTCTTGTCACCGCACAAGGGATGTTTCTCACCAAGTCTGTGATGGGAGCAAGCTAAGAGCAGATGGTAGAGAGATCTGGTCCACCACTTCTCTTTGGCATATGTTGCCATCACTGCTCAATTCTCATGGACTGAGAGGAAAGGTCTGGAGAATCCCACACTTCAAAGGGACTGTTACACAAGATAACATGTCTACCTGTTGGACCAATGGAAAAAAAAAAACCTTCTCCATGAGGGTAGGGGAGCTTCTTTTCTTTCCCTTCTGGAGTGAGTAGAGCAGCTACCTGCAGGATTAGCTGGCTTCTCTTGTCCCTAATGTAATGTCTCTAGAACTTATCTTCCCTGGAATTCTGCTAGGAGGGAAGCCTCATGGGAGGTGTTGCTTACTTGGACTTACATCACGTTATTCACTAAGCATCAAATGCAAGCCTTAACTCACTGAGAGAGGAGACTGGGAGTCGGGCGACTCCTGCTTGCTCTGCCAAAACCTCATTACATTTGATTCAAGCAGAAAAATCCAGAGAGAGTGAAGAGAGGCTTTCTGTGTTCTTTTTTTTCCCCAGGGACAGGATTGGCTTTTGGTAGGACCAGATGAGAAAATATGGAGCAGGAGAAATGAACTTGCCCGTAGGATGAATGAGAAAATTATGGTAACAAATAATGGAGCTAACACAAAATCAGAGCTCATTTTATTAACATTTTAAAACCTCAAAGGAATGACTCTTTAGTGTAGTGTATGTGTCACAGGTGCCCAAATGGGCAGCCAGATTTCGTTTTCCCATCATAGCCTGTAGAGCTCAATGTATCTTCACGTTGCATGTAAATTATTCTGCTTTCATAATGATCGAACTCCTTTATTTAAATGAAATAAGCAGAGTAGCTTCTCTGAGGGCTTTAAAAATGTGCTTATGTTTTAGTCAAAACCGTTTTTAAATGGCATATGACTGATTTGCGGGCAAAGTATTCCACAAATAATAAAAATCACCTTTTTATGTAATCACAACAAATACAGGACAGGTAATTTTAATCAATGGTGATAGAAACAGAGGGCCAAATGGGACTAAGATTCCATTTATCCCACAGAACTATAAATGAAGATTTAGACATGTTCATCGAATAAAAAGTTGCAAGAAAAGTACACAAATCAGACTTATTGTATAGATGAGAAGCCAAAGAGCTCTACTTAAGGCAAGTTTTGAGCAGTTATATTCACTAAATTCCCCGTCCTGGTATTTTATGTATGCTAAGAATTCTGAATGCTGTACCAGAGAATGCTCATTTGAATAGCAAAAACAATCGATGTGTAATTTAACATTTTTAAAAAGGTACATTGTGCATGCACACTAAAGAAAGGCATTTCCTTTATCGTCTGCAGGGGAAAATGGAAAAAGAATTGCAGGTGCGCAATTTGGGCTGCTAGCGAACTACTTTAGCTCTCTTACCCATAATATTTTGGACTCTTACCTCAAAGTCGATCACAACGGGATTTTCCTTCACTGATTCTAACCACTCAGAAAATTCCTTCTCCGTCGGCACAGAGCTCCCTTTCTCCCATGCCAAGGCTGCGGCGTACTTACTTCTCCCACCCTGAATCAGGGATATGGATTTCTCTGCTCCCTGCAAAAAGGAACCTGCAAGGTGTTTCAAGAAAATGACTCACTTAATTTGACTGCACATTCAAACTTTAAAGAAAAGCCTATTCACACAGGAAGAGAAGTAGATGGTAGTCATGTAGCTCATTAAATAAGCTAGTGGAAGGCGAGAGAGCGCTCCTCCTCATCCCTACAGGGAGTGTAATAATAGAAATGGTAGCAATGTTAGCAGTTGCCATTTATTAAGCAACTCGTATATACCAGGCACTTTGCACTGATTGCTCTAAGTTATTCTCATGACAATCTTGAGAAGTAGGTATTATTATGAACATGGGCACTGAAGCTAGAGATAATGTAGCCTGGAGCACATGTGCAGTTACTGGGCAGGGTGGAGGGGAGGGGAAGAGTAGGAGACTGGGGCTCAAGCCCAGCTCAAGGCCGGGCTCCTCTGCTCCCTGCTCTTTAATGCCAAAGCTCCCGCTTTTGATGTGTATCAGTATATGTCTTGGGTGTTCCAAATAACAGGAACTACCAGGGGATTCTGTTATCCAATCAGTTGACTGCCAGGCTGGAGATTTCCAATTAGAGGAAAAAGTTGATAAAATGCTTTTAAGCTTAAAGACAGGTGCAAAAGCACAACTAACAAAAGAGAAAAGAAAAGTTAAATCTCACGTTAAGAGGTGGTATAGTGTGTCTTTAGAAGCAATGACATTTAATGTACACAGCTCAGATCTTTTCTTTTAAGATTTTATTTATTTATATGAGAGAGAGAGACAGTGCACATGAGAGAAATCGAGAGAGCACGAGCAGGGAGGAGGGGCAGAGGGAGAGGGAGAACAGACTCCTCGCTGAGCAGGGAGCCCAGTGTAGGGCTCCATCCCAGGACCCTAAGATCATGACCTGAGCAATGGCAGATGCTTAGCTGACTGAGCCACCCAGGAGCCCTACAGCACAGATCTTTCACACAAATTTTCAAAAACAATTCCTATGAGCTAATGGTGTCTTTTTTTTTTTTTTAAAGATTTTTATTTATTAATTCATGAGAAACACAGAGAGGAGATAGAGGCAGAGACACAGGCAGAGGGAGAAGCAGGCTCCACGCAGGGAGCCCAACACAGGACTCGATCCCGGGTCTCCAGGATCAGGCCCTGGGCTGAAGGCGGCGCTAAACCGCTGAGCCACCCGGGCTGCCTCTAATGGTGTCTTTAACTAATAAGGGCAGGAACTGAGTAATAGGAAATCATAGTGAGAAATAAAAGCAAATGAAGAGGAGTGTAGTGATATGGGTAAGGGTTAATGGCATTAATTTGGTGTCTATTCTGCAGTACCAGTAAGGATTAGCCATGCCTTCACTGTTTAGAAATTCTATAAAAAGAGAGTCTAGAATGATCAAAACAATGGGTGAAATACTCTCTCTGTGAAGAAAGTAGTATCCTTTCATAGTGAGGTTGCATAAGGGGTATAAGAAGAATATTTTAGAGGTCTTTGTATTTATTTTTCATATAAAAAAGGAGAGAAATTCGTATTTGCCAATATATTGTGTACCTATTGACAGTAGCTCTGACATGTTAGTTCACATTTGATTGATACCAGGTATTTCATGAATGGATTGACACTAGTAAGAGTCAAAAATGACAAGCATGGGATCCTGAAGGAGTGAACATTACTGTTATTACTGTTTACTACTCCATTAGCTAGTTTGAACAAAACTAACTCTTACAAGTGCACAAGTGGTTTAAAAAGATTTCAGGAAGAAATGCTTATTGAAGATGATACCAATAGTGCAAACACAAGCAAAACAACCAGTAGGAGGAAGAACAGATGTTTCTATTTCTTATACAAGTTTCTCATGAGCCACAATATGGGATTGACATCAAAGCTGCCCAAAACATATCACAAATTTCAAGGAGTTTTTATGAATATATTAATTTGTCATTATAATATGAGTAAGACAATAAAAATTCTATTTATTTCATATAGGCTATCTTTAAAATTTTTCTCTTTTCTACATTTGCATATATTTTGTGTGCATAATATGTTTTTAGAATACTCCATTTATAAAGTTTGTTAGTATTTTTTTAGTCAGTATATTAGGGATATATAGTAAAAAAAATTTTAATGATATTATTACAGATTTAAACAGTTTGGAGTGGGACGCCTGGGTGGCTCAGCAGTTGGGCGTCTGCCTTCGGCTCAGGGTATGGTCCTGGAATCCCGGGATGAGTCCCACATCAGGCTCCCTGCATGGAGCTTGCCTCTCTCTCTGCCTATCTCTCCCTCTCTGTGTCTTTCATGAATAAATAAATAAAATTTTAAAAATAAATAAATAAAATAAAAAGTTTGGAGTTCATTTGATTAAATGAGTTCAGGATTAGAAATAGACAAATTATGTTTTTGTGTGTGCTTTACTCTTTTGAAAAACTTTATTGTTTCAAAAGTTTATTTAAATTCAATTAGCATATAATGTCTTACTGGTTTCAGAGGTAAAGGTCAGTGATTCATTATCTTATATAATCCCAGTCCTTATTACATCACATGCCCTCCTTAATGTTCATCACTTAGTTACTCTATCTGTTATCCCTCTCTTCTCCAGTGACTCTCAATTTTTTTCCTATGATTAAGGATTTCTTATGGTTTGTCTCCCTCTCTTTTGTCTCCCTCTCTCGTTTTATTTTTTTCCTCTATTCTCCTATGACCCTCTATTTTGTTTTTTAATTCCATTTATGAGTGAAATCATACAATTGTCTTTCTCTGATTGACTTAGTTCACTTAGCATAACATCCTCAATGACATTCATCCACATTGTTGCAAATGGCATTTCATTGTTTTTTTGATGGCTGAGTAGTAGTCCATTGTATATGTGTACCACATCTTCTTTATCCACTCATCTGTCAATGGACATCTGGGCTCTTTCCATAGCTTGGCTATTGTGGACATTGCTGCTATATACCTTAACGGGCAGGTTCCCGTTTGGATCACTACATTTGCATCTCTGGGGTAAGTACCCAGTAGTGCAATTGCTGGGTCATAGAGTAGCTCTATTTTCAACTGTTTGAGAACCTCCATACTGTTTTCCAGAGTGGCTGTACCAGTTTGTATTCCCACCAATGATGTAAGAGGGTTCCTCTTTCTCCCCATCCTTGCCAACACCTGTTGTTTCCTGATTTGTTATTTTTTAACCATTCTGACTGGTGTGAGGTGGTATCTCATTGTGGTTTTGATTTGTATTTCCTTGATGCCAAGTGACATTGAGCATTTTTTCATGTGCTGTTGGCCATTTGTATGTCTTCTTTGGAGACGTGTCTGTTCAATGTCTTCTGCCCATTTCTTGATTGGATTATTTGTTCTTTGGGTGTTGAGTTTGATAAATTCTTCATAGATTTTGAATACTAGCCCTTTATCAGATGTGTCATTTGCAAATATCTTCTCCCATTCTGTGGGTTGCTTTTGGTTTTGTTGACTGTTTCCTGTGCAAAAGCTTTTTATCTTGATGAAGTCTCAATAGTTCATTTTTGCCTTTGTTTCCTTTGCCTTTGGAGGTGTGTCTAGCAAGAAGCTGCTGTGGCTGAAGTCACAGAGATTGCTGCCTGTGTTCTCCTCTAGGATTTTGATGGATTCCTGTCTCACATTTAGGTCTTTCTTCCATTTTTGAGTCTATTTTTGTGTATGAGTGAGGAAATGGTCCAGTTTCATTCTTCTACATGTGGCTGTCCAATTTTCCCAACACCATTTGTTGAAGAGACAGTCTTTTTTACCATTGGATATTCTTTCCTGCTTTGTCAAAAATTAGTTGAGCATCCATTTCTGGGTTCTCTATTCTGTTCCATTGATCTATGTGTCTGTTTTTGTTCCAGTACTGTACTCCCTTGATGATTACAGCTTTGGAATAGAGTTTGAACTCTGGAATTGTGATGCCACCAGTTTTAGTTTTCTTTTTTCAACAATCCTTTGGCTATTCAGGGTCTTTTCTGGTTAAATATAAATTTTAGGATTATTTGTTCCAACTCTGTGAAATAAGTTGATGGTATTTTGATAGGGATTGCACTGAATGTATAGATTGCTCTAGGTAGCATAGACATTTTAGCAATATTTGTTCTTACGACCCATGATCATGGAATGTTTTTCCATTTATTTGTGTTTTCTTCAATTTCTTTCACGAGTGTTCTATAGTTTTCTAAGTACATACTTTTGCCTCTTTGGTTAGGTTTACTCTTAGGTATCTTATGGTTTTAGATGCAATTGTAAATGGGATTGACTCTTTAATTTCTTTCTGTCACATTGTAAGTGTATAGAAATGCAACTGATTTCTGTGCGTTGATTTTATATCCTGCCAGAATTCCTGCATGAGTTCTAGAAATTTGGATTTTTTGGGTTTTCCATATAGAGTATCATGTCATCTGCAAAGAGCGACAGTTTAACTTCTTCTTTGCCAATTCAGATGCCTTTTATTTATTTTTGTTCTTTTGTTGTCTGATTGCTGAGGCTAAGACTTCTAGTACTATTTTGAATAGCAGTGGTGATAGTGGACATCCTTGCTGTGTTCCTGATCCTAGGGGAAAAACTCTCAGTTTGAGAATGATATTACTGTGGGCTTTCATATATGGCTTTTATGATATCAACGTATGTTGCCTCTATCCCAACACTGTGAAGAGTTTTCATCAAGAAAGGATGCTGTGCTTTGTCAAATGCTTTTTCTGCATCTATTGAGAGGATTGTATGGTTCTTGTCCTTATTATAAATGTGGTGCATCACATTGATTGATTTGTGGATGTTGAACCACCCTTGCAGCCCAGGAATAAATCCCACTTGGTTGTGGTGACTAATCCTTTTAGTGTACTGTTAGATCCTATTGGCTAGTATTTTGGTGAGAATTTTGGCATCCATGTTCACCAGGGATATTGGTATGTAATTCTCCTTTTTTGGTGGGGTCTTTGTCTGGTTTTGGGATCAAGGTAATGCTGGCTTTATGGAATGAGTCTGGAAGTTTTCCTTCCATTTCTATTTTTTGAAACAACTTCAGTAGAATAGGTATTATTTCTTCTTTAAATGTTTGGTAGAATTGCCCTGGGAAGCCATCTAGCCCTGGACTCATCTGTTGGGAAGTTTTTGATGACTGCTTCAATTTCCTTGCTGGTTATGGGTCTGTTCAGAATTTTTATTTCTTCCTGTTTCAGTTTTGGTAGTTTATATGTCTCTAGAAATTGTGTGTTCGTGTGTGCTTTATTCTTTTTTTGTGTGTGTGTGTGTGCTTTATTCTTAAATGTGGTTTGATTTTAGGTAAATTTTCATCATGATTAATAAACATTTATTGAGAATCTGCTATATGCCAGGTACTGAAGACTGAGAGAAATATAAAATATGCCTTTTGTATTTGAAGGACTTAGACTCTCAATGAGGAGACAAAACAGGTACATAAATAATACTAGCAAAATTATAGAGCCATAAAAAAGGAAGGAAGAAAGATAAGAAGGGAAGGTAGAGAAGGGAAAGAAAAGTACACAAAAAGACCAAGAAAATAGTTTGGCTAAGTGGTACAGAGTGGTACAGCAATTTGTGATTCCTGAGTTAGGGCAGGGGAAGAATTCTGCAATCTTAGGCACTTAGGGAGGGTGGCACTATGAAAAGACTTTGAGGCAGAGCTAAGTCATGGTGGGGGGCAATGCCCTCCCAGCATGGGCAAAGACCTGGAATGAGGGGCAGATGTGCCATGTTCTGGGGACAGTGCATATGGACATCTGCTTGAGTTGAAGTTGAAGGTGTAGGTAGGGGAAGAGCAAACAGCAAAACAGAGAAGTTCTGGATGAGAAGCCAAAAAGATTGGACTCCATTCTGTAGGTTTAGAAATGACTACATCCCCTAGAAACATTTCATTTCTGCGTGGAGAGTTCGCCCAGTTCAGGGGTATTAGCAATAGCAATGTGTCACTGGGTAACAATGAATAATTGAAAAACCAGTTTGGAGACCATTCTAACAGTCTCTGACTTTGCAGTGTCCTTATTTTCCTTATTTGACATTTTCTCATCTCTTTGATGGATGGATTTTATAATTAAGCAGTTTTTTTTCTTTTTCAGTAAGTACTCAAGAATGTATATTCTCAGAATTCTCTCACATTTTGAGATGTCTTCCTGTTACCTTCATATAGGAAATTACTTTTTCCCCCCCTCTCAGAAATTTGTGGTCATTATTATCCTATAGCATTGAATTTAGCTATGAAGAAGTCAGAGGCCAGATTTTTTTGTTTTTGTTGTTCTGTAGGAGATTTGTTCATTCATTCAAGGTACCTGAAGAATTCATTTTTAAAATCTTTGTATTCGGCAGCCCAGGTGGCTCAGTGGTTTATTGCCGCCTTCAGCCTGGGATCAAGTCCCACATTGGGCTCCCTGTATGGAGCCTGCTTCTCCCTCTGCCTGTGTCTCTGCCTCTCTCTCTCTCTCTCTCTCCCTCTCTCTCTCTCTCTCTTGAACAAATAAATAAAATCTTAAAAAAAAATCTTTGTATTTAGTAAATTAACTATGTTTTGTCTTGAAGTTGTATATTTGAACAGTATTTCCAATGCATGTAATCAAAACAAATTTCTTCCTTTATTTCAGCAGGGATGTATTCATACATAGCTCTATTTTGTTTTGTTTTTTTCTTAACAGTTTTCCTGTTTGAGTTCTTGGGATCTCTATTTCAGGAACACGAATTCTCACAGATTAAATTACATTTGTCATTCCATTTTCATTAGATTTTCCTTAGTAACTGTTAATACCCAAATTTTTCTCTGCATTTATTATGAATTACTTGAAGTCTGTCCTACATGTGATTAACTGTCTTGGTTTTATTTTCAGACAATTGTATTTTGTTCTTGCAGTATCTAATTTATTTAGAACTATAATGGTGATATTTTTCAGTGTTCATTTCTCTTTGTAACTTAGCTTTGAAATCTACCTTTTCAATTAATTCTTATGATCTTTTTGTCTCTAGGCACTTGATTTATTGAATTCACATTCTTATTAAATTTATTTATTGTTTGAGAAACTGGTATAGAACCTATAACCATTCTTTGGTTTATATTACTAGGTTATTCATCTGTTATGCATGTTCACTTTTCCTTTTTCCTTTTTTTGCTATAACATGAATGCATAGTTGTCAAATCAATTCTTCTTATTTTGCTTACGCTTAACATGGGCATATACATGTAGATGTATGCTCTGATATTCAAAATTATCTATTTATTATTATAGTAAATATTTTTGTTTGTTCCTTATCTGTCTCCCCAGGAGAATATGAGCTTCATATTTTAGGAGTTTCTGTGATTCTGCTTCCCTTCATTGTTAGCAGAATGAGTAGCAATCAGTAAGGCAGTCAGGGAACAAGAGAACATTACACAGAGAAAGGAGTTATTTATAATGGCAAGGCACGAGAGAGAGCATAACTTATTTAGGAGTCTCTAGTTTAGCTAAGCAGAGAGAGAGAGAGAAAGAAAGAGAGGTAGGAATTTTCTTTAAGGCCATGACATGTTTAAGGCATGAGAATCGCACCATAAGGTTGGCCTTGGAAAAGTTTCCTGTCACAGAATATGTGTTGAATAGATTGGCCGAAGGCAATGGGAGAGGCAAGGGGACAGTTAGGAGGCTTCTGTGGTAATCCAGGTTGGAAATAATGAACAGAGGGCATGCTCGTAGAAGTGAAGAGATGGGGGTCACTGGGAAAAATATCAAGGATGTAGAGTGATTACTTATTGGATGTGGAGGCTAGAGAGAGGGAGAAATTGAAGACAATACTGAGGTTTCTGGCATTGTTGCTGGAGCTTTTATATATCTCTCTTAGTCTCTTAGCAGTCTGTATTTTTAATGGCTGCTTATTCATATAGCTTGTAAGCTCCTTGATAGGCCTGCTCGACAACCAACTTTACATCACAATGCCTAGTATTGAGTTCAGCCCATGGGAAGAATCAATAAATGTAAAACAACCAAGTATGAGATTACAAAAACCTTAGTTATTTCCCTTTTAAGTAGTGCTAATGATATTTTATTTTCACTCTCTCCTCCTCCTGCCCAACCGCCCCCCCCCCACCCGCCATCACCACACAAACGGCTGTGAGGTAGGTAAATGAAATAGAGGAAAGTTAAAAATAGCACAGTTAAGTATAATATGGTACTGAAATCACTGCAATCTCAGGACAGGGTACGTTGCTAAGAGAGAGTACTCTTACCTTCGTATTTCTTGGACATCTTGTTAGTGGTACACCGGTGTTCCACTTCTTTTTCCGCAAAAAAAAGCACGCTTTTCATTGTTTCAGTCGAGACACAGTTTTGGATTTCTTTCTCTGTTAAACCTAGGAAGTGGGGTACAAATAAAACATCCTGAGAATGTACCACTGAGGATTGAGAGAAGAGGGGTGTGAGGATCTGAGCACTTGGGAGCTCCAGATACTCTATCAGCTCCATCTTCTCCAATTCCTGTAAGCTGGGATGATTAATGGCTTTCACCTACAGATTCAGTCCCTTTCAGGCCCTGGGATGATCCTGAACAGAGGAAGAATTATGAATCCCTCCTTCAACATTGGCCCTAAGAAGCAAATATAAGGGAGCTCATGTTGGCCTCTCCCCTGTTGCCTACACACAATGAGCCTCAAAGCCGCCTGTCCTACTGGTCACGGCCACTGTATAACCTGCAGATCAAGAGATGAACACATGTTGTCTGTGTACCCCTGTCATGCCTTCTTTCTGGGCCATAGCTGATATTGTGAGGCCTGAGTCTGAGTAAGGCTTCTCACTGAGTAGGTGGTGCTAGGTAGGGAGAGATGGGGGGGGGGGGGGGGGGGGGGGCTATGGGATCACACTCATGGAATTGCCCAAAATGTTGAGATGAAAGGAAACCAGAAATTAGGAGCACACTAGACAACCCTGCCCTAAATGTGGGTGGGGAGGATATTTTTGTTTTTGTTTTGTTTTCTTGACAGTTGCCTGTGACCAACAAAGAATCTCCAGACCCAAAAGGAAGCCATTAAAGATGTAATCACCAGTCCTTACTGGAACCAGGACATCACAAGAATGATAAGGCCACAGGCTCCCTGGTAAGTTCTATTTTTTTTTTTAAATTTTTACTTTTCCTGGTAAGTTCTAAATAAAAGACTGTCAGTGGAGGCCCACACTGGCAACCCCACTGGGACCCCTCTCACTCCTGAGAGCTTTCTCTGTATCCTCACTTAATAAAACTCTATTGCTTTACTCACTCTCCTTCTCCCACGAGATTCATTCTTTGACTCTGTGAGGCAAGAGCCTAGCTCTCCCGCCTCAAGTCCACCTCATTTACTCCCGGTCATCACCTAAAAAGGAAATCTTGTTGGTCATCCCTCCTTCTCTGAACAGTCATTCTCATACTTGTCCCCCTGACTCAGCTGCTCATTCTACCTGTATCTCTCCAAAACTCTTTGTTTTCTCTCCAGAATTCTGACTTCCAGATCTATGAACTCTTCTCAGTGTCCTCATTGACTGTTGTCTTCCTTATCTTCAAACAAGCCTGTACTCCTTGTTTCTCCTGTTGTCTCCAAGGGAGGTGGACACTGCCTCACTCCCAGCCTTGGATAGCTGCGGTTGGTATCTTCCCAGCTTCCCAGCGCTGCCATTGGATGACTCTCTAGGTTTACAAGTCTTGTCAAAACCCTGATGCTTTAAGGCTCAGACCATTCAGTTCTAACATCTTTAGTCTTCATTGTTCTTGTCTTTTACCAAACTTCTAAGCATCATTTGTTAAAGAATTTGGCATTTGAGTCACTCTTTTCTACCACCATCCTTGCCTGTATTCTCAATGACTTCTAAATCGATGTGACATCAGGGATTAAGTGGGACACAGTGTAGGGAAACAGGTGTGGCTCTTTGTAGGCTGAGGTGGTGCTGCCCATCTGGGGTAATTTGAAAAGAATCAATGTTTCCTTTTTCCTAACAGTTTCCTAAGCCTCCTGACCTGCCACCTGAGATACCAAAGTTAGAATCCAGATTTGGGTTTGTTTTTAATGTAACTTATGTAAATTGAAGTATGTTTGACATAAGAGTCCTGGTTTTTTGATGTTTAGTTAAAGATGGCCTTGCAAAACACATGCACAGGAGAGAAAGAGTTGTTACTATCTGCTCCTAGGCACCTCAAAGCAAAGTAGTTAATCAAATACCGATATTTAGGGCCGTAGATTACAATCAGCAAAGGACTATTTTTAGAGCTTAAGGCACAGTTTGGGTGTGATGCTGAAACTGAATTCTAAACCCACAGATCACTGAGAAATGAGGCCAAGTAGAAGGGGCTGGGGTCTTCCTACTTCACAGTATTTTCAATAGTTTGACACATTTGAAGAGATGCATTATAAGTTGGCAGTGAAAAGTCTTATTTTGAAGTCCTTATGTTTACTATGCATCTTTAACACCCCCCCCCCCCCAAAAAAAAGGTCTAGTTTCTTTTTTGGTGAGGCTGAATAAATATGAGTCATTTTCTTCTGGTAATGTTGTTCTAATAAGTAGTTCGGTCAAATGCTTTGGTCATGTTAGGAATTTAATGCATCTATAGTGCATAGTTACCATCCTTTTTTAAATTTTCTCATTAGGTTTTTATTATTTATAAGTGAAAATTAAATTTTATGCATCCAATTCATTAACTATAACATAATTAATTGACTATCAACTTGGTTAATTTCATTTTCCGAGGGCTAACAGAGAATGTTTGAAGATTTGAACGATGAATCCCTTATAAGAATCATGGTGTCAGTCATGCAGTGATTAAAATATCAAGGCTTTATCAGTGATTTTCTGTATAAGCCTTTCTTCCCCTGCATGTCCTGTAGCTTGCTTCCTGACCTCTACCCAGTTGCTGAGTGATGCAACACTTGGCCTCTCAAACCTGCGTGTCCCTCTGATGTGCCACAGAGACAAGTATTTCAGAAATATCCTGAGCTACTCTGACTGGGCAAAGGTCAACAGTGTTAGTCAAAAATGTCATAGAGATAAATGATGGGGGCTATAATTGTTCTCTTCCAGTTCAGAGTAAGAAATGACTTCTCAACAAAAAGAGTTTAAAATTACTATCTTGCATATTATGATATCTTAATTGTTTAATGTTTTTACCATATTTCTGAAATTCTTTTCACCTAGCACACTGAAGCAATGTCAATTTCTATTCAAAGTTTTAAATTGACTATGGGACATGGAACAATAGAGGAATAAATGAAGGATGCAAATAAAAAGCAATTTAATTTTGTCTTCCTCTTCTTGGGGGAGAAAAGGTACCATGAAATATTCAGGTTATGTTTTTGAAGTTAATGACAAGGGATACAATTCTATTGAATAAAGCAAATAAAAACTAAGCCTATACTCTAGTTCCATATTGTGGCTAAACAAAGGGAGAAGAAATGGAAAAAGAGGAGGAGGTCTGAATATATATTCATCTAGAGAGCAGGCAAAAACAGGTAAGCATACCCAGCAGAGAATTCCATTTTATTGAAATATGTTTCTGTCTGGATGTGCTTCATCTTAACCATGATTAAAACTGTGCACAGTATTCTTATTGTGACTCAGATATAAATACATATATACTTATTGAATATAAGAATATGTATTACATATATTAAATATAGAAATATATTTAATTGAACATATATATACACACATTATACAGTGTATATAAATGTTTTATATATATATTATGTGTGTATATGAAGGTGTAAGTGTATATGGTCATATATTTCTAGTTTCCTATCATATCTCACATTCCCTTTCTTTCCCTTATTATATACATCTGTTTCTACCTCTATAGAGAAAGAGATGGAAGGTGAGAATGTTTTAGTAGGAAAGTATAGCTCATCACTTCATTTTGGTCATGGGTCTTCAACCATTAAAATGCTGGAAGGTTAATTAAAGATTCAAATAGTTCTTTAACTGACCTGATCTCTAAGCCTTTAGAGGCTTTGCTCTGAATGCATGATGAATATAGTTGATCAAGTGAGAAATTATTTTCTGGGCTACAGCAGTAAGTGACCAAAATAATTTCATCCTAGGGGTGAGACAAAAACCAATCAAGGGCCAGAAATTTCCCCCAACCATTTTTGCTCAGTATTAACGTGGCATTCTCATGGCAAGCAATATCAAATTCATCATACAAATAATGCTCCAGTGGAAAGGCTAACTGAAATGGAACATAAAAGTTAGGCAATATGGTAAGCCTACCACAGCATAAATCTTTTGGATTTCAGTAACTCTGTCAGATAAAAATATGGGGGGGGGGGGGCTCTTCCTGAGAGTCTTTCTTGAAGACATTTATCCTGTCTTCGCCCCTAGGAAAGCAGATCATGAGGGATATCTGGTTACTTAAAGTCTGGAATAACTCAGAGCAGCCACATTAACCATTAGTATTTGCCATCATGAGATGTAAGAACAGAGGGCCTGATACTCTGTTGACCCCAGGTTGTCTTGATATTGTCTTTTTAAACAAATACCTGATTTCTTTTTTTTTTTTTAAGATTTATTTATTTATATGATAGAGGAGAGAGAGAGAGAGAGAGAGAGAGAGAGAGAGAAAGTGGGGGGAGGGGCAGAAGGAGAGAGAGAGAATCCTGAAGCAGACCTCAGGCTGAGTGCAGAGCTGGTCATGGGACACGATCCCAGGACCCTGAGATCATAACCTGAGCCAAAACCAAGAGTTGGCCACTCAATGGGCTGCACCACACAGGCACCCCCTGATTTCTTTTGTATAAAATTACAGGATCAAGAATTCTTATTTATCTGGGGCAATTGGTTAGTTAAGTTCTGGTTACCATACAGTTTCCTAACCATGACCTTAAGAGACATGTGATAGAATCATTACAAGGGCCCTGTGTCATTTCACAAAAGGAGTCTGAAAGCAAATTTATCCAAAGATGTTTAAGCTGTAATAATAACTAATATTGGCAATTTAAGTTAATAGTTAAGAAACCAAGATTTATTTATAAACCAAGGTTTATATTGTTATTTTACATGTAAGCAGAAAAAAATCCTTAATTATATCCCAAAATATAAAGTTGCAAACTTTCCTTGAAAAAGTGCTTCTCATCCGGTTTCAAGTTTTATCACCAGTTGGTGCATATCTAACCCACATTTAGTCCCTAGTCAAGTCCTTAACTGTTCTTTTATCTTATGCCCTTGGCTTTTACTTAAAAAATCATTAAAAGAAAAAGACAACTAGCAAATTTGTTATAATTATTGTTCTATAAAATGTATTATCTCCTATAAAATTGCTATAGGTAAATTATTTTTTAGAGTTTAGTTCCAGAACAAATTTCATTTGTCTTGAGATAGTAGCATGCATCTGTCTTTTGGGTTACCACTACTGTGTAGCTTATGATGTTTCTAGATGTCAGGAAATACAGAAACAAATCTAATGTCCAATCAAAGAGGTTAAGTATATTTACTTTTTCTTCTTTTTTGGTCCTAATTTTCTATTTTTGTTTACTTGAATATGTACCTTTTGGCTATTCTCCCTATCATTTTGGATATAAAGTGGAGTCTAAAAGTCAATAAAGAAGAATTAAAATGATAGAGTAAGAGAAAAATGAATTGCATGTAATCTAATCAGAAAAATGGGTTGGAGAGGAGGTAGTGGCTGCAGAAAACCTACCTGAGTTCCTGAGTTCCTCAGCACTATATTGGTAGAGGAGGTCATACACACCACCCAGGGAGCCAGAGGTGAAATAGTGAGTCCCAAAGTCATCGAATATCCGGCTATACAAAGCAAAGTTGTATTCTAGAGGCAGGTGGTTAAGTGCTTTCAAAAAGACGTCAGAAAGCTGCAGATCTTTAGTTTTCATTGTGAAGTTTAAAACTTCTATCACTTTATGGATCCTAGTAAAACTAGAATCCTAAATGGAGAGGAGAAAAGAGGAAAAAATAAAAAGAAAGAAAACAAGATAATTAGAGTAATGAAAGCTTGAAGTGTCAAGCATTTAAATGTCATCTATTTATCCCTAGCTTCATCCCAACCATAGAACACTAACAACTTTAACTCTCTATGGCACGTGCTCACACACAAAATTAGAATTTTCATTTTATTTCCTCAAAGTCCTGAACAAATGAGATTATCTCAGTAATGTAAACTCTGTGGCTGAGGCATAGGTTTGGTAGACAGATCTACCAAAAACTAATCAATTATCAGAAAAGTAAATCTTTCACTCCTGATTGTCAGTCATGGTTGTGTCCCTACTGAGTGTTTATTTAGAAATCCTTGCTAACAGGAAACCTTGGAAAAGGACTGCATAAAGTTTTAATTGGAGGTTTTGCAACTGAGACTCAAGTCACAGCTCTGTTCCTAACTAGGAAAAGGCGTTTACATTTCTGAGTCCCCAGGAGTCTGTGAAATGTGACCAGGTGCACAGATGAGTGCATTGGGTCACATACCACATCCCTTTCAACTCTAAAATGCTATGATTCAGAATTACTTAGGTTTAAAACTAAACAAAATTATTTATATTCTTTCTCCTCTAAGCATAAACAGAAATATTTGTTTGAGGGTTTTTTTTTAATCGTTTCTTGTTATGTCTGGTTAATTTATGATTTGGTGGTTGGTATTGTATCCAAATCTTGTTCCATTACATTGTCCTTCTATATACTCACTGAGTTTTATGAGTATATCCATATATACTGTACTTTTAAAAAATTTTTATATACTTTACCTCTCAATTTTAGCAAACTGTAGTGTTTGAGTAATAGCAGAGAGAGAAGCATATTTTAGCAAAAGAAATTTATCGCAGCTACAAATTATTAAATAGGTATTTTCCTGTGTGCTATAATTATGGGATAAAATGGCTGCTAACACAAAAGAAAAGAAACAATCACAAGGATTGAAAAAGTCACCATTCACTCTCTTCCCTCTCTCTCCCCTACCCTTTTCCAACCCTGCCCTCTTCCTGCCTTTAACACATTTATCGCTCAGCTACTTCAGATGCTATGGACACAGGAATGCACAAGATAGACAAAGTTTATCCTTTTGAGGAGCTTACATTTTCAGTGTTCATTAATTCTTTTTCAAGTTTAATACTTGAATTTTGTCATAGAACCATGGCTTTGGAAGTTTGGGGGGGACATTCTGTTTTTAGTAAGAAGCACACTCACTTCCAGAGTATCTGAAATGTCCGTGCAGACACGGGGATTGAAATGCATAGCCCAAAATTTCCAGGTTGCTCTACAAACTAAATTGTAAAAAATACAAGTGAAACTTTGTATTTATATTGTAAAAAATACAAGTGAAACTCAACTCAGCACAAGTACACACACTTACGAAGTACATGCACTCATGATGGGAAAATAAGACTAAAAAATGACATGGCAGTAGGTTATTAACCATGTATAATCTGTTTTTATATTCTGAGAAATCTTGCTTTATTTTCATCATCTTTTTGTGGGTTCAGCTTCAAAAAGTAATTCAGAAAAGCACTGAATCTTACTAAGACAACTAGTCTTTGAAACAGAATATTTGCACAACAAATGTTTAGTCAGATCTGAAAATTATGTAATAAATAAATAAAGCATTAAGCTCCACTGAAGGGCTTGGATTGATTTTCAAGTGTGTGGTGACTTGTTTTCATTATTTGAAGACTAAGAGAGGTTATAGTAGCATTTTCTACTTAACCTGAGATTCCTTATTTTTGTGGAGTCTAATCAAAGATGTTGGGTTGAACTCGATGAAGTTGACAATTTTGTAAGTAAAAAATGGTTGTATGTCAGCAGTTTCATAAGTTCCAACAGATAATATGAATAGCCTAAAATGTTTCCACTTTGGGGCAGACTATAGAGGATCAAATAACAACCGTTTATCCACAGATAAGGGTTTTACAAGTGTTCTCTAGCATGTCTGAAACATTTATAAACCAATTCTGTGAAGCAATCTTAATGTTGAGACTGATGTATATATCTATGTCCCTTTCAACATCTCCATTTCCCTGTTTATTATGAACTATATTTTAAAGCATATAGTTGTTTCCAATCCTGGATATGATATTAGAGTGAGCTTAAAAAAAAAAGCCAGAATCACATGACCAATTCCAGATAATCTGAATCAGTAAGTTAAGAGAAGGGCCGTGGGATATATTTTTACTTCCTAGTAATTCTGATTCTAACTTGTTCTAAGCATGGGGGGATGGGCTAAATGGGTGATGGGCAATAAGGAGGGCATGTGTTGTGATGAGTACCAGGTATTACATGTCAGTGATGACTCATTATATTTTACTCTTGAAACCAATACTATACTAAATGTTAACTAACTTGAATTTAAATACAATCTTGGAAGGAAAAAAAAGAATATAATTGGTATTGCTCAACCATAAAAAAGGATGAAATCTTGCTATTTGCAATGATGTGGAATATGCTAGAAGAGTATAACTCTAAGTGAAGTAAGTCAGTCAGAGAAAGACAAATATCATATGATTTCATATGTGAAATTTAAGAAACAAGACAAATGAGCAAAGAGAAAAAGAGAGACAGATCAAAAACCAGACTCTTAATTATATAGAAAAAACTTATGGTTGAGTGGGGGCTGAGGGGGCATGAGTAAAATAGGTGATGGGAATTAAGGAGTACACTTATGATGAACACCAGGTGATGTATGGATTGTTGTATCACTATATTGTATACTTGAGACGAATATGACACTGTATGTTAACTAACTGGAATTAAAATAAAAACTTAAAGGAAAAAAGAATATAATTTGGTAAGTCTGAGGGACACTATGCTACCTATTCATGTGATAAAAAGAAAACTTGACTATGGTAGATAGCTGATAAATATTTCTTGAGTTAAAAATAAATATATGGACTAATTTACTCCCCTGTAAAATATTAAAAAGATCTACTCTGATTCCCTTAGAGTTCTTTTGAAGATAAATGAAATGCCTAGGAAAATTATAAAGTGCTATAAAATATCTTATTTATGTAAGCCTATGAATGGATGACTAAATTAAAATATGAAAGGCACTATGATAAGCGTAGGAGGAACCTTAAAATGGTGCCCTCCAGCTGCTGGTCCCCTTTGTTCCAGTGTTGGTAACTTTTTTCACCTCCCCCTTCAGGTTCCATGATTCAGGGCTCAGTCTTCCCATATATCTCTTTGGAAAAAACAAATAATATACAGTGGTGGTTGTAGTGAGGAACAGATACTATTTTAAAAGACATTTGTAAATGTCTGAAAATGTCTAATAGAAATCTATCTCCTAAATCATTTAAGAGTTGAAAAATACGTCCAGGAGTTTTAATAAACAAACAATAAAAGAAAAAGGAACAGAAGAAGAATGGTTGATGGATGAAGATGTATCTTTACATATTGAAGGAGTTTCACTGGTTCCTGGTAAGACTAATGGAAGAAATCTATTACTTAGATACAACCTAAATTCCAACAACAATAAAAATTATAAATTTCCAGATAGAGGAAGTAAAGGGGAAAAAATCAGTTCTGCACGTGATTTTTCCTATGCAACAATGAAAAGTAGAAGATAGTGGAATAACATCCACAAACCATCAAGAACAGAAGACTATGGTCTAATATTCCTATATTTGGCCCAGATATTCCTTGATTGTTCAGGGGAAATGTATGCATTTTAGATATATAAAGATTTAGGGAGTAAATTTATAGACACACACACACAATATATATAAAATATAACATAAAATACTGACTATGAACTTAGAACTTGTGTTATGTGAGGAATCCCCAAATAGAGAAGAATCAGAATAAAATAAAATTAACATATGTAATATAAAAATGAACACAAAAAAATCCCAAGGAATACCTTAGAACACAAAGGTTTTGAACTATCCAAACTGAGGTTTTGGAGGCCTGTAATGATAGTGGTGGGGGAACAGAAAGCTAGATACATTCTCAAGGAGATAGTGGGGATGGGGTGTAGGGAACTTAAACATCTTTTGGGGGCTTATAGATATTAATTCATGTGATAAAAGGAAAGCATAGGTTTAATTATGCACGTTAATTAAAGAAAGATAATCACAAGCAGAATTTAAAAGTTTAGTAGAACTTTGAAAATGACCAAAAGGACAGAAAGCAATAAACAGAAATGTGACAAAGACAGCAAATTAAAATAGGAAACAGCAACAAAGTAAAATGAGTAAGAAAAATTTGAAACGGAAGAAATATGATCAATTATTTCAGTATATTAAATCGAAGAGAGCAAGATTTCCTTAGCAAAGGCCTGTCAGATTATGTTAAAAAAGCAAAGTTCTGGGACACCTGGGTGGCTCCATGGTTTAGTGCCTGCCTTTGACCCAGGGCGTGATCCTGGAGTCCCTGATGGAGTTCCACATTGAGCTCCCCACATGGAGCCTACCACTCAATCTGTTTCTCTGCCTCTCTCTCTCTCTCTCTCTGTCTCTCATGAATAAATAAATAAAATCTTAAAAAAAAAAAAAAGCAAAGTTCTGTTACATGTGGTTTATAAAAAATACATCTGAAACATTAAATACAACTTTAGAGAGACCACAACCATAAATACAGCCAAATAGATGCATCATTATTTGTATTTACCTCTATAACTTTTGAAATCAGATATAACAAAGTAAATCTATTTAAATTTGCATTAGAAATCTTACTGGTTTGATGTAAAAAACTCTCCCCTTCTCATTACATGATTGCTGGAATTGGTGTTAATTTTTCAAAAAGAATAAAATGATTTGGAACCATTTTGATTACCTTTTTATGGGAGGCTTGAATGGCTTGTTTGAAGGCAGAGTTATGGGTGGTGCTTTGAGTTTTCTTTGAGGAATAAAAAATTGGTATATAAAGACTGCTCTGCTCTTCGCCCCCAAATAAACCTTGTTGATTTTCATTCTTTGTAAGAGAAATTAAGTCTTTGTAGAAATCTGTTTCCAAATCATCTTCTTTAGTTTGTACCTGGAGAAAAATCAGTATAAAATAAGACATAATTTAGGAAATATTAGAGCTACTTGTTAAGAACTAATGCAATGATCCTTCATTCCTTTATGCATTCAATAAATATTTGTTGAAGACCCATTTTGCTAGAAATAAAGGAAATGTTAGTCCCCTGCCCTCAGGAAGTTAATAGCTTAGTTAGGGAAATAAACAATCACAGACAATACAATGTGGGAAGTGCTGTGCTGCTATTGGGATTGACATTAATAACCATAAAACCCAGAGAGGCCACACCAGGTAAACCTTCACCAAGGAAACTACTAAACTGAGACTTAACAGGGTAATAAGCAACAAGGGCTACTTTTAGTCGGCTTGGGAATTTGATGCTTTTCTAAATCTAATCGAAGGTATCTTCCCCAAAACTGAGGCCTAGAAAAGGGAAGGACAAATTCTGTCCTTCCTCACTCTGGTTCCATTCCCACCCACTTAGCCTCCCCTAGATGTTGAGCATCAGCACGCTACTGGCTATGTCTGTGGGACAGAAGATAAAGAATCAATTGGCTCGGCCTGGTGGGTGGTTATCAGCCTTCACTGCCTAGGTCTGGAAAGTGGAGAAAAACACAGCCCGTGGGACTTGACTTGAACTAGGAGTGGAGCAGGAATTTTCTAAGTACAAGTTAAATTTCTATTATGCTTATGCTGGTAAAAAGAGACAATAGATGATTTAAAAAAAAAAAAGAAGTTGCAAAGTAAATTGATTTAAGAGTACTTTATGTTGGAAGATGCTTGGGTTTGCAATGGAAAAATTTCTTGTTTTAAAATATTCAGTATTAAAATGCACTGTGAGGCAAACCACATGTCACAATCAAATAGCTTGTACAATTAGTGAAGAAAAGACAAAATAACCCAGCTGCAAGAGTCTTGCTCAACAGTAAGATGCAGTCAAAAGTTCAGTGCTTCTTTCAGATAATACAGTGCATGCTAGTTAGCATTTAAAGGGCCCCAAAATGAAGCTCATCAGTTAGCAATGAAGCAATACGATCCAATTGAAATATAGCTGCTGCCATTTCTTTACCATTTCTCTAAAAAGCTCAGACTATAAATATTTTGTTTTATGAATTAGCTTTTACACAAGAAAAGATGTGTCAGCTTAAAGGAAAAGATACTAGCTTGGTAGTTTTGGAATGTAGGTGAGATTTGGTGGGGTGAGGTCCAGAGCTTAAGAAAAAATTCTTTTTTTTTTCTAAGATTTTTATTTATTTATTCATGAGAGACATAGAGAGAGAGGCAGAGACACAGGCAGAGGGAGAAGCAGGCTCCATGCAGGGAACCCAACGTGGGACTCGATCCTGGATCTCCTGGATCTCCAGGATCCTGCCCCAGGCTGAAGGCAGTGCTAAACCGCTGAGCCACTGGGGCTGCCCTCAAGAAAGAATTCTTGAGACATCTTTGATGCAAAGTGGTGGATTTATTAAAGCACAGGGACAGGACCCTTGGGTAGGAAGAGCTGCTACCCCCGGGGTTATGAGGGGTGGCTGATTACATACTTGGGAAATGGGAGAAGATAAGGAAAAGGGAGGTTTCAAAAGCATTTTCATATGTTAAAGACTCAGTGGATACTGGAGGCCTTGCCACTGTCAAGTTAAGATTGTTTTTCCTTCTAGCAAGGCATTAACATTAAGACAGTTGGGAGCTATGTGGAGGAAGTACTTTCTGTCAGCTTCAAGTATCTGTCAATGGGCTGCAGGTTAGAAGGACATTTAATTTTATCTACATCTCCTTCTGGAAGCTACAGTTATTGATAAAAATGCTCTGTTTGTGGAAATCACTAAGACATCTGTAAACTGAGGGAGGCTCTTGTCTTGCAGAATTGTGGTCTCCTTAAGTTAACCATTTGTTTTTTCCTTTCCTTAGCCTTAGGGCAGTGAGGAGTGCCTGAGGAATATCACACAGATCCCACCTGGGGGGAGTGTGGATTGTAGGGTGTCAGCTTGTGCTTTGTCCTCAGCCAGCCTTCTGCTCCCTCATCAGAAGGTATCCTGGGCAGAAGCTAAGAGAAAATCTGCCATGTAATTAAGTCGGTGGAAGAACAGGTTTATGGGGAGCAGGGATGAAAAATTAGACTGAACTGGGAAACTAGGGCCAGGGCTTTTGGGGGGCCCTGAGAAAGTATTTGGATTAATTTCTAAAGGAAGATTTTGCATATAGTAGATTCTTTAAAAATGTTAATTAATGAATGAAAAATTGGAAGTGTTACCATCACTTTTGTGTTTTGTAAAGATCACAGTAAAGTATAGTTAACTGAAGTGGAGGCAAGGAGAGCCGTTGCAAGAACTGTTGAAATGAGCCCAGTGAGACAGGCTGATGGCCAAGGCTAGGGGAGCTGTGGCTGGGTAGAGAGAAACTGGGGCATTTGCAAGATAGTTAGGAGGAAAGTTCACAGAAGTCTTTGAGGGAGTAGATATTGGGGTGGAGCGGGGAGGCTGGAGAGATGATGGGAATCCTGTTCCATGAAAGGGAATATAGAATGACAAGGCAACTTTTGAAAGCATAGCTTTTCCCAGGAAGATGTTAACCAAACTGGGGGCGGGGGGGGGGGGGGGGGGTGTTAATCTTCATTTACATATATTACATACATTGCAGAGCCCATCCATCCTCACCATCTATAGATCCGGTGGGCTGATGACTTAGGATTCAATGTGCGTCAACACTTTTACTTTTGTGTTTGAAGAAAGGAGGTGGGTTTGCAGAAAGGAGCAGAGGAGAAGTAAGAGGAACTAGGGGAATGGAAAGGATGGGGTGGCACCTGGTTTCCTGTGCTGTGAGCCTTAGAGGTAGGACCTAAGTTTGTGAATTTCATATGGGATTTGGGGAATTTTTGAGGGATTGCAGAGATATGAAGGTTCTTAGGCTTTGGGGCGCAGTAAGAGGCCACGTCTAGGTAGGCCAATGCATTGCTAAGTATCAAAGTCTAGCAGTAACTGTATTCTGCAGTTTGCTGCTGACAGTAAATGCTTAGCACACAGCCAGTAGCAAAGCAGTGCCACCTAGAAAAAAGTTGGAATATTCTTGAGTAAGTGGTACAACTCTGGGGCCTGGTGCAGGGATCATATGGTGACTGAGCTCAGCAGTTAGGGGCTGGGGGTCCCCTGGGAGCAGAATTCTTCCTATGGTCTTCTAATCTGACTTCCCATCCAATGCCTTCTCTTCCCTTCCTTTTAGGAGCCTCTCTCATCTTTGCATACCAGCCACCCCATTACTTCATTTATCTTAATGAACTCCAATACTATAAGAGAAAGGAAGTCAGATGCCTGCTGAATTTCTTCTCTGTTGTTTTCAGTAAAGCACAGCTTAGATTTGCACAGTTGCCTGCTCACAGCCTGAACAAAGTAATACAGAGATCAGTGAAAAATCAACCAAACTCTTGTGACCTTGGATCTGGTTATTGACCTTCCTCAGGAGTTGTCTGTTACCTAAAACTCAATGACATATAGTTAGAGGTCAACTCAGGTAGTTTCTTAAGGTTTGACAAATTTTAGATCTACATTGTTAATGAAAGGACTCTCTTTTATTCTGAATGAGGATTTTTAGACTGTATTTCCTGATGTAACTAGCCATCCAGACTTGGGTTACCAAGTTATGTGAGTGGGTCCAGTGGTCTGCTGGTAAATGTTTAAAAACCAGTGCTCTGGGAGGGTGAAAACCTGTGATTTACTATAGCACTTGCCATTGGTTATAGTGCATATATTCCTACCATAGCTGATTCAAGCTACCTCTGTGGTACCTCTTAATTCAAACTTGGAAAGAGATGTATGGTAACAAATTATTATATACCATTTTCATAACACATATACAATAGATGTAAGTAACCTCAAGAGCCTAGATGGGAAAATGTAGCAAAATAATGAAGAGTTGATAAATTTTGAATAATTATCACCTATCTTTTTAATATTTTAATTGTAAGGCTACATATTTAATATTTAGTAATGGCTATGTTTATAAACTAGCTTGCAAAGTTCCTAAAAATTCAGCAATTGGCTCTTGTAATCTGGAAGAGCTCGCTCTAGCACACCATTGGTGAACCTCACAGATGATACCTTTTAAATGACCGTTTATGAAAGGTACTCAAACCCGGCATGTATTGCATGGTTGTTAATATCTTTCTTGCTATTACTGTCAAGGTCTCATCTAGCTCAGGCAGCAGGGCAGTAGGAGCCAGGAGTTCTAATTCTGATGTGCCATTTACTTGTTGCATAACTCTGAGAAATTTGTCTAACTTGGATCTTCTACTGGTACAACAGATATAAACAATCTTCTATTTTTCTGGGAAGGATATTATGGGAATTGAGTAAAACAATACATGCAAAATACTTTCAAAACTCTAAGTATAAAATGTTTAGATAACAAATTTGCCCTCATTCTCATGAGCCTAATTTAACATGTGATTTGTAAAACTGCATGAAATAGATGCTTGCTGAGAATATAGGCAGTATTTGCAGGGGAAGATTACTGTATTTTAAAAGTAAGCATATGGATTGTTTAAGTGCTAGAAGACATCCTCCAACGTAACAGTATTATATGTAAATGTTTGCATGTTAGCTCTGTCTCCAAAGGTTATTCAATAAATACATCTCAAGAATAATGCTATTATTGACAGAATTACTATCTTTTTGGAACAATGTCTCATCTGAGTTCCTATTTAGCATACCAGTGAGACCTTTTCCACCTTCCTTGGTAGTGGTGGACCCTCTGGGATTAGCATCTTCTGGATCTGTGGGGAGATGGTGGGCAGTTTCTTTACATGGTCAGAAGTCACTTGTTACCCTTGTCACTTCTATCTTCAGGCAGAGATCAGACTCCTCAGGGTCAGCCTCCCAGAAGGTGTTTGAATTAGGCAATTGGGCCCCAAAGGCATTCCCTATGTCCATGAATACATATTAAATGGCTTTAAATTGAGCTGATCAAATTAGAAAACTATATATATATATATATATATATATATATAAGGTTTTCTAAAGGAAGGATTGAATGACATTTGTTGAATCCAGAGAGCAGTCTCAGAAATCACTGGACCCCCTGAAATTCACTCTAGCGTATCAAAATGATATGCATGGGTATTACCATTAAAATCTTGGCTTTCCTGTTTCTCTTATCATACTTTAAAAGAAATAGATTGTTTACTTTAGTTCAACAATTTTGGAGTACTTATCATGCATAAGGCAGTAGGCTAGTCTGGGAGTATTGCTCATTTCACTGAGGAAAACAAAGAGAAAACCAAATCAACTAATAAAATAGGAAGAAAGGTAAGAAGAACTACCCCGGTGACATTTAGCTTCATCTTGATTTTTTTAAGAAGCCAGGCACTCTTTTATGTCTAAGTATTGTGGTTCTCTGAGAGAATTAGCTATGGTAGGAGAAAATTTGGAATCAAGCAAACCATTTTGTGCGGGAGAAGGTACAGCTAAATGTTCACTGGAGAAAGCATGGACTCTGGAGTTTGGGAAACCAGAGCTTGAATATCTAATCCATGATTTACGAGCTGCTTGACTATGGACAAATTGGTTACATTAGTTTTTTCATTGATAAAAGTGATGATGACAACACTGACCTCACTGGGTTGTGGAAGGATCAAACACCAACCTATAATAGGTGATTTAAAATGTTCATTACCTTTGTATTTTGTCATTTCATTCATCAATAACTTTTCATTGGAAATTTAGCTTATAATCACCGTCAGCATTGGAGTGCCTCCATGATAGGTTGTCATACCTCAAAGTTGACATTCTCCAAATTGGCTGGAACTCGGTATGGATTACTTGCTTTACTGCTTTTGACAGTTTTACATATTCCTCCAGTGAAAGAGTTATCAAGGACCTCTCCTCTGGGCTCTCCTGCTAGAAAATGAAACCTGCAAACAAAGTAATTTTCAAGAATTCAATAGATGTACAGCAATCTTTAAAATTTACCATACTTTTATATGAAAGAAATTCCTTTCTTAGACATTTTTGACTCATGACAAATGACTTGAAAAAAAGCCCATTTTTTTCTAGTTTATGGTGAGGCAGCAGAAAGGGTTGGAAGCCAAAACCTAGCCCTTCTGTTAGATTTCTCGTATTCCACTCACTTAATTGTTCTGGGCTTTTAACACAAAATAAAATTTAGGTTTATTTTTATTTCATGACTTACAAAACCAGTGCAAACTTTGGAAGCAGATTATAAGATAAATTATTACATAATTAATGCCATTCTGGGTTCACTTCCTTCAGTATGATACAGCAAAGGAATTCTTAGAGAGAGTTAACAATTAAATAGTAATAGCAGTATTTTAATAAAATTATAATAATACTATTTTTTATTAATAACTGTAGTAATATTTAAAATTTATTTAATAAATGCCTACATACTATTTACTTTATGTATTTTTATACATATATTTACTATATGTATATTTACACACATTACATACATTTTTATAATATGCATACATATTTGCTATTTGTAAATACATATACATATTTACTGTATGTGTATATATGAATATAGTAAATATATATATATTTATACATATACATTTATACATATACTTATATCAAGCACTGTTTGATCTACACTTAATGTTACTATTTAAAAAAAAATTTTTTTTAGATTTTATTTATTTATTTGACAGAGGGAAAGAGAGCACAGCAGAGGGAAGTGCAGGCAGAGGGAGAGAGAGAGAAGCAGGCTCCCTACAGAGCAGGGAGCCAATGTGGGTCTCAATCCCAGAACCCCAGGATCATGACCTGAGCCAAAGGCAGATGCTTAAATGATTGAGCCACCCAGGCACCCCTAATGTTACTGTCATATTTATTTAATATTTATGATAACCATATGATGTAGATATAGATACAAATATTTCACCAATTTTATAAATGAGGAAACTGAAGGACATAACCATAGCACAAGTCAAGTACGTAAGAAATTGTTTTATAGTAGATAAAAAACTTCTCCAAGATGCTCCAAAAGATTTCCAAATTCTTATAAATATTCTGTGAAAAAACCTTTGTAAAAAGCTTGATAATGCTGGCTTACATGTGATGAGATAATAAAAAAAAATATATAATTATCTGTGCCCCCAGCTTCTGGCACAGAGCCCCTAAAATCCTCGTAGCTTCCTATGCAGTAAGAGCACTAAGAACATCTTTTGTTCTAATATTTGGTCTTTGACCCCAGTTTTTGACACAGAGCTCCTAAATCCCTTGGAATTTCCTCGGTGATAGGAGTGTCTTGTGTTCTAATAAGGTGACTCTTGGTAGGCTCCTGGGTGGGGGCTGGTCACCAGAAAGACCAACCCCTGTTTAGAAGCTTGGAATATTCAGCCTTATTTCCAATCTCCAGAGAGGGGAGAGGGACTAGAAAGGGAGTCAACGATCAATCAGGCCTACATGATGGAGACTCCATAAAAATCTGACAACCGTGAGGTTCAGATTACTTCTGTTAAATACATGAAAGTACTGAGAGAATGGAGTGCCTGGGAGGTGGCGAGTCATGGAAGCTCTGTGCCCCTTCCCACACAGCTTACCTTACATATCTCTCCCAACTGGACATCTGTATTTTTTTTTAATATTGTTTTATAATAAACTGGTAAAGAGTGTTTTAAAAAAGAAATAACAAAAGGAGTCACTGGGGCTAAGCTTCATGTCAGCAAACCAAGCCTTAATGCCTAACCTAATTGCAGTTCTTAATCGCCTCTCCCAAGAATGTGAGCTTTAACCAGCAATGTCGAATACTTGGTCAGCACTAGTGAGCTAATCTGCCTGACTGACTCCTGCTTTCCCTCAAAGGAAGGTGACCTTGCCTGAAATAATCCACTCTTGGCAGAAACTTCCTTGCTCTGCTTCCTTCTGCCCATAAATGTTTTCCATTTTTGTAGAGCTCCTTGGAGCTCTTTTCTATCTGCTAGATGGAAGGCTGCCTGATGCGAATCATTAGAAAAAGCCAATTAGATCTTCACTTAGTTGAATTTTGTTTTTTAACAACCACTAAGTAAATTGTTTTACTGAGTTCTGTGAGCCATTCTAGCAAATTAATCAAAGAGGAAGGGGTCCTGAAAACCTCCTAGGTATCAGAGTCACAGGTGATTATTTGGGCTGGTGATTAGCATCTGAGGAGGCTGGGTTGTGGGACTGAGCCCTTCACCTGTGACATCTGACACTACTCTTAGGTACATGGTGTCAGAGTTGAATCAAACTATAGGACACCCAATTGGTGTCTCAGAGATTGACTTGGAAAACCCCCGCACTTCTGGTCAGAGCATGGCGACAAGGGTGGTCATGTGAGAGGAGAAGAGGTACAGAGCAGAGAACTGGTAGTGAATTATACCTCAATAAAGCTGTTTTTAAAAAAGGTGTGATTCCTGTGGCTTTTATAAAATGCATCTCATACTCCAATAGCTGCAAGCACAATCTGAGGTTTGTTCTCATCCGTATTTGAATTTGCATCAATGGGTATTTTGAGGGAGAAAGTATGAGGAGTTGGTCTGGGAAAAACTTTCCAAACTACTCATGGTAGCATGACAAACGCAGGTGTTTAAAGACTCATTCATTTTTGTTTTCGGAGTTGAAAGGGATCAATGAGATAAAAGAACTGTTGACCTTACACTGTTTTATACAATGTACTTATGAGTTTGTCACAAACAAGAAAGGGCTGGGGAAAAATGGCTCACGGGTATGAGGAATTTATGAAGGTAACAAAGAGCTAGAAGGTAGTTTTCTAGAGAAAGTTCTATTAGGACATGTCCAAGGAGTCTTTTAGGTGTTAAGTCAACTACATAGTGATTTTTAGCTTTATTCTTTCTCCTCCCTTCTGCGGTATTTAAGTTGACTAAATATTTTGCTCTTTCAAATATATTATATGGTCTTTCATATTTTAAGTTTTAAAGTGTTTTTATCTAATTTGGCCTTATGTGTCATATTTTATACTTTCAAAATTTAATAACAAATTACACACATATATAAATCTGCATGTGTGTGCCTGTATGTATATGTGTGTGTGTGTGCATTTGTACCTTGGTTGAACCTGAGAAAAAATGAATAGCATGTTATTATTGCCCAATTCTTGCTTTAGATTTAAGACTTGGTGACTGGTGCTGGCAATGTAGGAACGTTGGTATGTCTTGTTAAATTCTTCCTTGGAGAGATGCTACTTAAAAACAGGTACAGCTATCCAGGAGGCTACCTATTTTGGGTAGAAATGTGCTAGAGAGGGGGCAGAGATTCTAAGGCCAACAGATAAGAAAGAGATTCCAGTAAGCAGCTCTTAAAATTCTTGGTCCCTGGAGAGGCGAGGAGAGGACTGGCTGTCCCTGAGCCAGCAGGTTTTGCTCATTTCTGAGAAACCTTGGGATAACAGCTCTGGTTGGCAGAGGGCCACATGGTCCTTCTGCCAAAGTACACAATAGCATGTGGTCCTCCCCATCTGTAACTCTAGAGCCTAGACCAACTGAGCAAGAGGTGTTTGTAATGTCACCCCTCATCAGTTGGAACATTAGGAAATGTGATTATCAGTAGGACTTTTGGGCTGAGGTTTTCTTCCAGGGAAAGGAAAAGAAGGAAACCATTTCTGTACGTTGGTAAGAAGATGTTGTTGAAACACTCTCACTGAAATCAACACTAATTAGGAATTCTTAGGACAGAATGTGAAACCAGTTTGTAGTCATCTGATGTATACATGAGGAAATTGCAGCCCAGAGATGTTCGATAACTTAGTTATGATGTAAGTGAGCTAATGCAGAACTAGTTCTAGGACCTGGCTCCCCCACCTCCAGACTCATAGTGGCTCCATTTTATTGCTATCAGAGTTTGGTTCAATAGCTTCTGGTTTTTGTTCTAATTAAGTGAGGTTGTATTTGTAACTGCTGCTGTTCGTCTTTGGTGCCTCAAGGTTTCATATTATGCAGGTCTGGCAGCATAAGTGAAGACTTAGAAAAAGAGCCCAATACAAAGCAGCAAAAACCGATAGCAAACTATTTGCTTTCTGGCCAAAAATTGATGGGAGAATTCTTTATCATGGGATCAAGAGAGTACAGGAGATTATCTTTACTGATTTTCTTATGCTTCCAACTAAGGCTTAGTTCTCTTTTCATTGACTTCTCTTATATTTCCTGAGATTTTCTAAGACATTGGCGCAGTCTAATGAATTTAGAATCCTTTGCCAAATCTCCAGTGTCCTCATGACCTAAAATAAGAATGTTAGAATTCCTGAGCACTATATAAAGACTGGAAGGAGGTTTGCATGGTTTACTGACGTTTCTTCCAGTATGTTCTCATTCTTAAGGTGGATATTGTCCTAAATCAGAATGTAATGGTGGAAATCACCTGGGTTTTGAAATCTGGATTTGAATTCTGGTTTCACCACTTACTGGTTGGTAGGACAGGTTATTTAACCTTTCTGCATCTCAGTTTCCTAATCTATAAGCTGAGCAAGTAGACCAGATGGTAATGCATCTGGTCCTGAACTACCCATGCACTGCATGGTCCATGTGAGAGAAGGTTTGGATACCTTAGCCAGGTTCAGCTGACCTCTTACCCTCTTACTTTTCTCACCATTATTATTATTTTTTTATCACCTCCCTTTTTTTTTCATGTTTGCCTCATTCCTTTCCTGTCTTTATCTCCTATCATTGACTCTGAGTTTGCCTCTCGTGCTTGCAGACTGGTTTTCCTTCCTTAGTGTTTTGGGTTTCAATACAGTCACAAGCATACTTTCCTGATACCCTCTTCTCCTTATCAGTGGGAGTTTGGGGCTGAGGTTTTTTTCCAGGGAAAAGAAAAGAAAGAAACCATGTCTGTACATTGATAAGATGACATTAAAGCACTCTTACTGAAATAAACTCTAGGAATTCTTAGGACAGAACTTCAAAGCAGTTTGTAGTCATCCAACATACAGATGGGGAAAGTGTATTTCTAATTGGTTACTCACCCAATCAAGACCTAGCCCCAGGAATCCACCCTGATTCACTCCAGAACTGTCAGAAGGATAGATGAGAATGGAAACAAACCATGGTTAGGAACCATTGCCTGGTAGAGGCTAGGTGTGAAGATGCTAAATTCTTCTATACTGCAGCAGTGAGGATCATGGTCACATAATGCCAGAGCAGGGCCACCTCATGTGGGAGACAAGGCTGGTGGGAGTCATAAGAGGTTAATGAGGAAGGTGGACAATCATGTGTCTCATTGCTTCACTGCTACTTCCAGCTCATTCCTCCTGAGATTCCTTTACTCCTTCAAAGGGTGAAAAGACAATAATTACAAACCCAGCGCCCATCAGCTGTACGCTGGGGATGGGATTCCACTGCCGCTTCCCCGGGCACACTGCTTTTGTTCTCCCGCAGTTCCTTTCATCCGAATTGTCCCCACAGTCATTTTCTCCGTTGCATTCTAACTTGTTGGCAATGCAGCGGCCTGGTCAAGAAAAGCAAATGACGTTAACAACACGTGATTATTCAAGATGTTTATTGCTTTGAAACAAGTGAGTGCTTTAAATTTCAAGGGAGAGTTGTGAGGAAAACTTTCACTATTTTTGATACATATTTAGGAAATATGGAAATGGATGCCAAACTGATATTTTCCCCTTATTTTTGCAGGATTACAAGAGTACTGTAGAATTTAGTTACCATTGGGCTGATTGTCTTAATAAGAGAAGTAATTCTAGAATCCCAATCCCATGACAGTGAGCTTGCTGCAGAAACCATGTTCTGTAGGTTCAGGCTTTTGTTTTGATTCAGAACAACAAACTCAAGGTCACTATTCTTATTTTTTAGAAAACTCTATAATTTAATATATATACACACACACACAGATACACATGATAATATCACTATATCTCTAAAATTTTATGTTGAGTGAAAGAAGCCAGACATATAAGAGTCATGCTATGCGATTTTTTTATCTTATGTTCAAGAACATAAAATTTATTATATCTAATTGTTTTTTGAACAAGTTAAAAAAAGCAATTCTTTAAACCACTAGGTACTACAGGGTTAAGTAGCAGGTTAAGTGAGTGAATTTACAAAATAGTACAAACTCCATTTACTTAGATAATTCCCTTCCTTTTTAAATTTCCTGAATTTCATAAGGATCCTTAGAATCAGTGTATATTAATCTGTTACAGAAATTGAAATGGCTTATGTACAAGACAGCCCCTCTCCTGTCCCTCAGCCTCTTGTCTATAATCAGGGATGTTGGCATCTGTACGATTATGTACAGGTCTCACTGACAATGAGATTGAATTAAATGTTTTACTCAAGATCATCTGATTAATTACTTTAAGTTGTAATCAGCATCTCACTGCAGCTATGCATAACTATTTTTTTTAAAGATTTTATTTATTTATTCATGAGAGACACAGAGAGAGAGAGAGAGGCAGGGACACAGGCAGAGTAAGAAGCAGGCTTCATGCAGGGAGCCTGATGTGGGACTCGATCCTGGGACTCCAGGATCACACCCTGGGCCGAAGGCAAGCACTAAACTGCTGAGCCACCCAGGGATCCCCTATGCATAACTATTTTGACTAACTGAAATGCTTGGGGAAATTTGGTATTCTGTTGAATTAAATTTTTTTATTAATAGAAAGTTTTCCAGAAAACACTTAGTTTCAACTCTTTTGGTAAATAATCTTCAATAAGAAGGTAGAGAAAAATGGAAGTAATTAAGTCTCTTTCTCTGATTATTCAAAATTTTGTATTGTATCTGGACCATAATTATAAAGAATTATAGTTGTGAGAACCATAATCAAAGAAGACTGAATATATTAAGGGAACTGGATGTCTGCGAGTCCCAAGATATTACCTGAAAGATGGTTTGTTTTTAAAATAGCACATCTCTAGTGTTTTGTTTGTTTGCTTTTTTTAGGGCAGAAAAGAGTATGTAATTTAGTTTGAAATAAGAGTTGCTTTATCCAAAGGAGAAAAAGAACTAATATTACATTTTTTAAAAGTTTTGAAACTCACCCTTTTAAATTTGAGCAAATCTAATTTCTGATATGGTCACACTAAAAAAAAAAGGAAATCTCATTTTATCAGGCAGAGGTAGGTACATACGTGCAGGGTACCGTTCTCATTAGCCTAGCTTTGTGAGCAAGGAAACAGTTGTGTATGAATATAAGAAATTCTATTCATTTGGTACTTCTGGGGATATTGAAGAGGAGTGATTAGCAAGGGTAGGGATGAAATCCAGAGGACTTCTTTTGAGTGATGTTTAGGAATGGGTGGCAGGAGTGATAGAGGTCAGATAGGGCACAGCTGAGAATGGTTCCAGGCCACAGAAACTCAGTAGAATAGGAAACACAAGGGGAGAGATATTGTAAGCCATAAATATATCCCATACCAAAGAAGGAATGGGAAAGGTGAAGGGCAGTTTGGATAGTGCAGGATTTGCAGAAGTCAGCATGCTTTAGTCAATGCACACACACATATATATATATGGCTATATTATATATATATATATATTTATACCTGGAGATATGTATCGCTTAGAAATCGTACATGTTTTTCCTATTTACTTGAACATTTGTGTTACTGCAATGGTATAGTATATGTATAACAAGCTACAGCTTCTCTTGTCTTTATGCTTAAAATTAGGACTTTGAGAGAGGAATTGGTATAGTGTGAGTTGGGATTATTAGTCTTGTGGGTAATTCTCACAGATCCACATGTGTGTTAAAATCATATATTTAGTCTTGAGGGACTTGAACAGCAATCATGAGGGAGGAAAGGGAAGAGAGAAACTCACTTTAGGATAAATAGTTCTTTGTTAATTGAGAGCCAGGCATCCTATTGAGTCCATACAAGCTTTTATTTCTTTTGAGAGGGGCATTAGTGGATGATTTTACACTTGGTCTTAGCCCAAAGGCTGAAAAGCAATAGTGGCTGATTTTAGAAAAGCAAAGTAGTATATAATCTTCAATGAAATATTTAACAATCCATAGGCCATGGCACTGATCAAAACGAATGCCAACCACATCTGTGGCAGGGATCATGCACTTAATGGCTGGATCATGGGAAGATCTAAGGATTCCTGGTGAAGGGACCTGAACAGCAGAGCAGGGGTCACCAAGAATGCTCAGGGTAGCAGCTGCTTACCATACATTGCATACACATTTCAATAGTCAGGTTTTTTTTTTTTTTAAATCACTTGCTGGATATATTAATGATGAACTAGAGATCACCTGTCCTTATACCACTAGCTTTCCTGAAATCACTTCTTATGAATGGGTGGGCCATAGATGTACCTAAAGGCTTCTCAAACTTGTGAATATTTTTGGCCTAAACAAAACAAACCTTCCGTAATAAATTTCATAGATTTAGCATCCATTATATAAAGGGATTCTTTTTGGTAATTAGTTCCAAAGCTATCTTTCAAGCTTCAAATAGTTGTATCTCAGTTCTAAACCTTTATTTTAATATTCTGGATTTAATGCCTAAGTCTGTATTCCACTCAGCCATTGCCAGCAAGGTTGTTTTCATATTCCTTCTTTTGTCAACTTGTGACCTGACCTTATGCATGTAGCCATGAAGTGTATCTTCCTACCCATGTGCCACCTTCATATCCCAGGTGTGGGGGGGTACAGTGGGAAAATTCCAACACCAGCATTCCTGTCCAGCTTTCAGAAAAGGTCAACAAAGCTAAAGGCAGGAAGCAAGGAGCAAGAGGAGAGAAACACTAGATCTAAGGTCTGGAGTCAATTTTTCTATGGAATTTGAAATCTGCTACTTAGTTATAAATATTGTACTTTTCATTGTATTCCAGAGTACACAAAAATGATATGGATCCCAATTTTAATGTCAAATTGATTATTTAGGTAAGAGGTTAGTGAACTCTGGTGGAAAGCAGGAAGCAGAGCCAAAACTCACCTGCTGCCCGACTTCGTAAGTAAAATTTGACTGGAACACAGCCATACCCATTTGTTTACATGCCGTCTATGGCAGCTCTGATGCTATAGTGCCAGAGTTGAGTAGTTGCAACAAAGAACATACGGCCAAAAAGCCTAAAATATTTACTCTCCGGACCTTTACTGAAAAAAGTTTGCAGAAATCAGATTTAGAGAGTTCAAAATGGTGGTGTTGAAGAGCTATTAATTAGCAAGAGAATACATGGGATTAAGCAGTCTATTCAAGTATATTGATTCGTAATCTAGTGAAACTTAAATATCTGAATGAATAATGGATGTGACTATTGCCATCGTTTAAATCATTTTCAATTTTCCCTTTGGAATTACCTTTGGAGCCATTCAATGGACCATAAGAATGGACCACATTATCTCTAGTCACCTCTCTGACATAATATCTTAATATTCTTATCTTAATAAACTATATTGAAGATCTTTTAAATCTGTCACTCTTCTTCAGCTGCTTGTTCTCATCATAGATTTGTACTCATTAATAGCTGATTTTTATGAGTATCTGCCTTCTCTTCAGCCTGCTTTATTACAGTTTAGGGACCTGGGCACCAGTACTTGGAGAGCAAATGGATCGGGTGCTGGTCAAGATAATTATAGCCTGAGAGCTATAATTTCATACATGAATGGCTTGGCAATTGGGACCATAACACTCCTGTCTCCATGCTTAAAACATGGTGGGACTTCTCTGTCATGGCTTTTACTGGTAGTCAACTGGAATAACTTTATTGTCAAGTCATTTTTGGTAGAGATTGAACATCTCCTGAAGTACATTACCACTGTCACAGCGGAACTTATTCTTGCAGTCAATCTCTTCAATTTTGCAGAGCTTAGATGGAATGCATGGTTGAAAGGTCACCAGGGGCTCAGTACATGGTTGTCCTCCAAACTGACTGGGGCGCAAGATGGATCTCACTTTAAACTGAAAGGTAAGAAGAGAAAGGTGAGGGGACTTGGAGGCAGGGTCCAAGCCAAAAGTGTCTAAGAAAACTGGGCTTCTTCATCACAGCAGTGATTCCTCCTCCATTAATGTTTCCTAAATTAACTAATGAGTTTTCCAGTTCCATTATTGTGTGCCCTTAGGGAAATCATCGCCTCTCTGGGCCTCAGTTTTCCAAATCATGAAATGAGAAATCAGGACAAAAGATTTCTAAGACTTCTAACTCTGAAACCATATGAAAATAAATTAAATCAAATGCACAAATATTTATGGAGTATCTTGCATGCAGTAAATCTAGGCAGTAGCATTAGCACTTTTAAAGATTGATTTATTTATTTTAGAGAGAGACAGAGTACAAGCGTGAAGAAAAGAGGGCAAGTGAATTTCAAGCAGCCTCCATGAGTGTGGAGCCCAATGTGGGGCTCAATTCCATGACCCTGAGATCATGACCTGAGCTGAAACCAAGAGCCAGGGACTTAACTTACTGTACGACCCAGGTGCCCCATAGTAGCCCTTGTGTATCTCAAAGGTCCTATGAAGTAACCAATTTGAAAGGATTTGAGGGTTCCTCTGCATAAGGAAGTCAGCATGGAAACCCAGGTTGATGGGACCCCTGGGTGGCTCAGTGGTTGAGTGTCTGTCTTTGGCTCGTGTCGTGATCCTGGGGTTCCAGTATCAAATCCTGTGTTGGGTTCCCTGTGAGGAGCCTGCTTCTCCCTCTACCTGTGTCTCTGCCTCTCTCTCTCTCTGTCTCTCATGAATAAGCAAATAAAATCTTTTTTTTTTTTAAAAAGGAAACCCAGGTTAACACATTCACATTTAAAGGATTTTAAATGGTGAGTAGTAAAACAGGGAGTCAGGGAAGGATAAGAATAGGACAGGATAAAAAATTACTGACTTTCAAGTTAGAAAAATCCAAGTTCAAAATATAGCGCCTCTGTTCATCAGAGGTGTATTCTTGGGAAAGTTACTTCTCCCTAAATGAGCTATAGCTTCCTCATCTGTAAAGGGAGTAGGAAAACACACTCTGATGTGAAGTTTGAATAAGATGATATAAGTAAAAAGCCTAGAACAGTTTCCCTCAGAGAGTGAGTGCTCCACAAAGTTTCTTTTTCTTTCCTAATGTGAGAATGCTCAGCACCACTCTGACTGCGATTTATGTGGGCCAATGCCCTCATAGGAATGAGCTAAAATGGGTAAATACTACAGCTAGGAACAACAAACAAATCAAGGGACTTTCCTGCGGGGAGAGGGAAATTAGAGGCAGGGCCAGGAGTCAGCCTTTTGATTAATGTCTCTCATTTGTATCTGATTTTAAATCTTGGACTGAAACCCCCGTTTTCTAGCATCTGCTTTTACTTTCTGAGCTCTCAGAGGAAATAGGCAGTAGAATTCAGAGCTCAGTAAGTACTATACCAGCACTGGGGGGCAAAATTTCCTCTTGGTCCTCCTATGATAGTAAACCATGTAAATGAGTTCTGCTCCCCCCTCCCCCCAGAATAAAAGATTGCTAAATGGAATTTTCCATCAATGGAAGCTGAGATGGCTTATTTTTAGACATTGATGAACCTAACCTAACATTGATGTTAGGTTATCCAAGTCTTTTATCGTGATTCAGATCTCCTGAAGATATCCATGGGTCACCTACCTGTTTTTCAACACAAGGGTCACAGTCAGACCATGGTCCATAATCTCCCAGGAGGCAGTTGATGGGACAACGTTGCCAGTTACATTCTCTGGTCTCCGACTTAGTGCAAAGCTGGTCACAAAAGTTATCCAGATAATACTGATCAACTACTATTTTTCTGTAATAGTGAGGAGAAAGAGGTTTAGATTGAATATATTCACTGTCCTTCAAGCCCCATAAGAAAAATATCATTGAACATCAACCACTATTAATGAAGGTAAAAGTTTTCATGGAAAATCAGGCAGGTTGGCATCTGCGCAGTTCTTACCACTTAATGGAACTTAGGACTGGATTTTTAATTTGTGAGGCCCAGTGCAAAATGAAAGTGAGGGGCGTCTTATTAATAAATTATTAAGAATTTTAAGACAGTAATGGCAGAGCATTGAGCCAAGCATGGAACCCTTCTAAGTAGGGTCCTGTGTGACTGAATAGTTCACACATCTATGAAGCTGGCCTTCAAGGAATTCTTGGAAAGGACTGGATGGAAAAGAAAAGAAAGTTCCTGCAAATTCCTTAAAATATGACAACACAGTTTGATAAGTATAAGGATTGAGACATAGTCAGAGTGCTGTGGGGCCAAAGATTCAAAGAGAAAGTAATAGAAGATATACACCTTGAAAAATTCACATGAGTCCCCCAGACATCAAAGAAAAGGGCATGTGGAAGGAAAGGCATATGCCAAGATTAGAGGTGGAGGAGCATGATGGGTCCCTGGTGGAGCTTGTGGGAGGGACCTGGGCAGTGCTGGCTGAGAGAATCCTGATATGTTGTTGTGCTTTATTTGGTAGGCAGTGGAGAGCTACAGAGGGACTCTTGAGTGAAGGAATCTTAAAAGCTTTAACATACTTAGAGGATGGTTTATTGAGGAAGTCAGTTGATGATTTTAATGAAACTCACATTGTGCGTGTAAAAATAGTTTTCTAAAGTAGGTCTCTAAAAAGCTGTAATAATGAAAAAACATTAAATACATGCCTTTGTTCCCAAGTTATGTGAGCATCTCCATGGAACAGAGACATCTAACAGATTTAAAGAAACTGTGGGGGATAAGTACTCTGAATCGGTGAGAAGACTGAATTATTAAATGTTATCAAGTAAACAGTTTTCTTGCCATCTTGTATTTGCCAACAATCAAGCTAATAGCTAATAGCGCTGCTCAATTGAGGTCCTGTTAGACTCAGTTTAATGAGTAGAAAATTCTCTATAATTAACTCACTAACTGTAGGCAAGCAGTTATACACTGATTGAAAAAGGCTTGAGTAGTGATTCTTAGTAAGTTAAATAGTCAACAGAAAATATTGCACATATTCTTAACTAAATTTCTTTGAAGCCCCTTGATTTTATGGAGAGAACAATGTAGACTTCAATTCAACCTTATGCAGAAAAGACTCAAATTCTATCCAAATCAAATTCTATGATTTCTTACTTTGGGATTGCTTAGTGTGGGATTTTTGATATTTTTAAGTCTGTCTGTGAGGGGGCGGGGCAAGATGGTGGAGGAGTAGGGTACCCAAGCCACCTGTCCCGACCAACTTACCTTGATAACTTTCTAAATCTGTCTGTGAGGTTTCCCATGGCACAAACACAATCTACACAGCTCACACTCACCTCTGTCTGCTCTGGGTTCCAAAATTGCAGGTTTTTGAGCAGCTGGACCACTGACTCCATGGGTAATGATCACAGAAACAGGGTTGGCATTTGTCAATCAGAGCACTCAGGAGAATGAAATACAAGATGGAGTGTCCAGCCATGCCTTGAAAGCCTCTAAGCCCTGAAGAGGAATGATGTACATCAAATGCCTTTTGGAGGTAAAACTTACAAGTCATTCTCAGTTACAGACTCAGATGTTAGAAAACATTTGCATCTCCCTCCCTTCCTTAAGGCTAGTTAATACATATAAATTCACATACTTATGACTACAAATCCTGCTTTTAAATATTTTTAGAGTGGATATCCCAGAGTTACAACTCCCAGTTCTAGGAAGTTTCTCTGAACTGTCGGTAATAGCCTATAAGACAAGGTACTGTAGTATGCATTTGTAGCACATTTCATTCCAAAATGGAAATTCTTGGGCAGCCTGGGTGGCTCAGTGGTTTAGAATCACCTTCGGTCCAGAACGTGATCCTGGAATCCCAGTATCAAGTCCCACATCCGGCTTCCTGCATGGAGCCTGCTTTTCCCTCTGCCTATGACTCTGCCTCTCTCTCTCTCTCTCTCTCATGAATAAATAAATAAAATCTAAAAAAAAATTCTTATATAATCTTATACTTTAAAAAAAAGATTTATTTATTTATTTGAGAGACAGAGAGTGAGCATGCAAGTGGGGGAGAAGCACAGAGGAGGGAGAGAGATAGAATCCATGCTGAGCACAGAGCCCATCGTTAGACTCCACATGGGGCTCTCATGGTCCAAGATCATGACTTGAACCAAAATCAAGAGTTGGATGCTCAACCAATTATCTCTACCTATGGAGTCATAGAAGTTAGAGCTGAAATGAATCTTTGACATCTCCGGGTTAAACCCCCTCATGGTATGGATGATGAAACTGGGGCTTCAGGAGGGGCAATAATCCTGAGACTACATAACAACTTAGATCCTGGAACTCCTCATTCTTGGATGAGGTGCATCCCTTCATTGAATTTCTGATCACACTAACGATGTGTTACTGGAGCATCTAGAATGCCTTGAACTCCACCACCTAGGTCACAAGAGCATTTATCCAGATGTAGCTGAATGATAGAGAAAACTTTGATCAGTGGCTCCCCTGTGTGCTGTGGAGCCTTGAGGATCTGCCAGCTATTGAAAGGAACTTGCAAAACCACCTCTTGCCCCCAGTGTTGCTATTTTGATCCTTATATCTTTAACAAAACATGCAACATTATTAAGTACACAGAGAAAATGCTGTTGTATTTTATTAATATAGTAACTTTCATTTAAAGAGCTAAAATGCCATTCATATAATTTATTTTTTGTTTTTAAAGACTTATTTATTATTTTAGAGGGGGTTGGAGGAGCAGAGGGAGAGGGACAAGCAGACGTGGGGCTCGATCTCACAACCCAGAGATCACGACCTGAGCTGAAACCAAGAGTTGGATGCCTTACCAGCTGAGCCACCCAGGTGCCCAGCCATTCTTTTAATTTTAGTGTCTCAGTTTCATTATCTATAAAACCATCAATAACACTCTACCTTCTTTATAAGACTTTTTTGTTAGGCTTCAGTAAGAAAATTCATGTAAAGTGCTTAGAACAATCTTTGGCAAGGAATCATCACTCAATAAAAATTAGTTTTTCAAGTTAGTAATAACATTTAAGAGTGTTACAAATTTAATAGTAGCTGTTGCTCATGCATTTTTCAAAATTAGTGGCTACTTAAGTGAAACAAGGATCATGTGAAAGTCAAAAATGTGTTTTGATATTAAATAAGGCTATTTGCATTCAAAACAACTTAGAAATATGGCTTTAGTTGCTTTTTATCTTACAAATAAAATCAGATCTCTGACCATTTTATTTGAAATTGTAATTTCCCACCAGTGTTTCCTATGACCCTTCAAAGCTTTATTTTTCTTTGTTATACATCCCCTTTTGATATATAAATTATTACTTAAGTTTAAATAAATATCTCCTCGGCCCTCTCTCCTTCATCAGCATGTAAACACGCTGGTTCTTGGTCTCTTTTGTCTGTTGAATTCATTTCAGCATTTAGAAGAATGAGAGCAAGCATAGCATATAATGAATAAATATTTTTGAATTGGGTCTTGGAAATAGTTTAGAAATGGGTTTTTATGAAATATGAATATCATAATTTGAGTCCATAATTACAGCCACTTTTGTAACACTATTCTCAAAGTTTCTGCCAAATTAAAGATATTTCATAGACCTCAGAAATGATCTTCTCTGTTCAATTGTCTTCCATTGTTTTAGCCAGACTGATACTTTGTAACATAACTGCTTTATCTCAGCTTTGTTGTAATAGTTGATTGAAATAAAAAAAAAACTACAGCTTTTGAGATTCAGATTTCTTTTTAAAGCACCTGTAATTTATTTAGTCTACCTCTTATTTATTTGATAACATTTATTAAGTTCTAAACTATATCAAGATGTATGAAGAAGAAAATTAACATAGCTTATAATATAATCAACCAGAAAATTTCTGCTGACATTCAAAAAAAGTAAAAATAACACATGTCTATATTTGAAAATTTTGAACAGAACAGAAAGAAAAATATAAGCCAGAGTTCTCTTCTACCTGAAGCCATGACCTCTTCCCACACATAATCACTGTTTTCTTTTTTTTATTGGTATCCAACTGAGGGAAAATTCTTCCATATATTATCTTACACATATACATGTATGCATGTTCTTTAAATATATACACAAAAAGAGGACATATGATGTGCCCTACTCTGTAGTTTGCTGTTTTTACTGAGTAATATACTTTGAAAATCTTTCTATATTGATAGATGCATATCTACTGCATCTTTTTAGTGGCTGCATAGTTTTATACCATGTGGATGTATTACACTGGATTTAACTATTTCCTAATTTTAGACATTTAGTATATACACACACTGCAATAAACATCATTGCACTGTATACTTTCGTAGTAGATCCATGGGATCAGTGGGAGTGTTCCTAGCAGTTGATGGCTTAGTCAAATGATATGAAATTTAAAATATTAATAGATATTGCCAAATTGCCTACTGAAATATGCCTCCCTCAAATGTTTCAGAGGGTAAGTTTCTGATTATATTTTAATGTGGTCATTTTCTTTGTGTCGCAGTAAAAAAATTCTTTAGCAAAAAAAAAAATGAGGATCATTTTATAAATCTTCATTCAAACCAAGAGTGTGAGATCAGATATAAAAATTATTTCTCCAATATGCTCAGACTTGACAGCATTTCTTCTTAATAAATTAGTGAGATTTTTGCACTTCCCTACAAGCCCAGAGAAAAATGCTAGAATAAAAGCAACCAAAATCGTTGACATGTGACTGAATGTCCTTCAATTTAAAATGAAAATGACATACATTTGAGTATCCATTGTATACTGCTAGGCATTGAATGAAATACAAATAATAGAATCCATTATCACTGTCTGGGGAGGGTAGACAGAAACTGAGGATTCTTCCCATGCTTTTTATCCAAGCTTTTTTTTTTTTTTTAAATGCAACTCATAGGTAGGCTGCTACTTATCTAAAAGCTATTATTTCCCTATTCGAATCCAAAAATTAAAGATTGCTGCATTTGCTTACTGATTTTTGTTCACTGGTAAGTAACTCACCTTTCCTGGTTTTGCCAGGCAGCACAGAACTATAGGACATTGAGCGAAAGAGTGTCCAGACAAAATTTAGCCTGTGATCAGGAGAAAAGTGTGTCTTAAATAATCAGACCCAAACTCCAGATTGGGTGGTTTTTCACCACTTTCATTGGTGGTTTTTCACTGGGCCTTCGTTGCTGAGACTCCTAACAATGTGAAATTTCCCCGTTAACCAACCACCTGACTAATCACCTTCCTACCCTCCAACCCTCAACTAGGGATCCTCTCATACAGGAACTGCTTCAACAAAGGAGCCTAACAGGAGAGGGTTTTGTTGTTTTTACTGTTGTTGTTGTTTACTTATTTTTCTTATTAGATTTTGAAGAGATCATTTTCTTCCAGAATAATTCCTTCAACTGTAGAGAAAGCAAATTCTTAAAGTATTTTGTTGAATCAGCATGTAGATGATTGAGAGAAGTTAAATTACCAGTTGTCAGTTCTCAGCAGATGATATCTGTTTCCACTTCCAAAAACTCGAAAAGCGTTGATGGACTTTATTCCAACTAAGAGCAAAAACTTCAAGAACAGAACCCTTATAAAATTATTCCAACCTCTTCTCTGGCTATAACTCTTCTGAGGCGATTTGGAAAAATGCTATAAATTAAGATGATAGGGTCTAAGCTTCTTATTTGAGGAGCTGATAATAAAATAACTAATTGATATCTTCTCCTTTAATACCATTTGATTGTTATGAGGAAAAATTGTTTTATGTTAAAAGGATAATTTTCATTCCAATAAAGATAATTATTTCTCTAAATTTGTTATTACCATGGCCCAGCATAAAATATCAGATGTTTCCTTATTTATTAATTTTCAACATCTCTAGGCTTTTTGGAAATATCTACAATGACATATGGGCATTTTACCCATTACCATACAATTTTCATAGAAACATGGAACAAAATAATGTTCAGTTAGAAGAGAAGGCTGGAAAAATCTTCTGCTCTGGTGCCATGGTGGAAGAGCAGCAGCCATACATCTCTCTTGAACTCTAAAAATCAGTGATCCCACTGAACCATTGAAGATGGCTTTGTGAGCATTTGGAGAATTCTAGTGTAGAGTGAAGTCCATTTCATTCTGATCTGTCACCTTCTAATGTACTTGCCTCACATGAATGTGTCTATAAGGCAGTTTGGCATATCTTACCCGACAGGTTAGAGGATGCTCTAGTTTGCCCTCAGCTGCAGGTTCTTTCTTTCTGTCTTCTTGTGAATTTCTTGAATCTCTTTATTTAATGTTTTTCTTCTATGCATGCCCCAAAATCTCGAGAAATGATACTTACCATTGCTAGGGCAGGCTAGGGAGTCCAGGCACATGACTCATCTTTTGGTTAAAGGGTATGTTTGCTTTACTTTTTAACTCTAGTTTAACTCATAGAAAAAACTTGATCTCAACAAAGTAGTTCTCTGGAAGGATAGTTCTTTAAGAAACATGAACCTTTAGTTCTTATGATATTTAAGCTAAGTAGTTACTTCTTATTTTAAAAGAAAGGCAAATGATCTAAGGTATGTATTTTCGTTCATGAAAGGGTAAGTTTGTTGGAAACATGATCCATGATTTTGAAATAGTAAGATTATGAATGAAATCATTATATCACTCACCTTTAAACAGTCTTTGGTGTCCAGAGAGCTTATCCTCAGGTGGCTGAAAAAAAAAATAGGTCGCAATGAAAATGGTTTACATGATAATCCAAACAAAACTTCTCCCTCCTATTGCTAGCTAACACAGGACCTATCCCACAGGTCTAACAATACCCAGGGTGTTGTCAAAATAAATACTCTGTGGAAACTCTGGACTTTGTAAACGATTACTTCAAACAGCAGTAACCCTGAAACTCTGGGATTCTGAATTTTCAGTGATTCTCCCATTCAAAGAATATTGTAATAGGTTTTGCTTTTGCAAAAAAAAAAAAAAAAGAAAGAAAGAAAGAAAAAGAAAAAGAAATCTCTGACTATTTTTAAAAACCACTTAGAATAAATTGCTTAAAATTGTCTTCCCCTTTAGGAATGTGTCCAGTTAATTAAAACATGTATTGATTTTTTTTTTATTGTAGAGTATTTGTTGAGGAAGATTTAGGAAATATGCAAAAGTGTGAAGGGAAGATTAAAATCATTTTTAATAACCAGACAAAAATTACTCCAATATTTGGAGTAAATACTCCCAGTCATATTATATGTGTGTGTGTGTCTCTATGTAAATATACACATGCACAGGAATATACATACATATATAATTTTGTAAGTGATATCACATATTTTTTAAAGATTGTTTTTTAAAAGATTTTATTTATTCATGAGACACAGAGAGAGAGGTAGAGACATAGGCAGAAGGAGAAGCAAGCTCCTGTGGGGAACCTAATGTGGAACTCCATCCCAGGACCCCGGGGTCATTACCAGAGCCAAAGGCAGATGCTCAACCACTGAGCCACCCAGGTGCCCCTATTTTTTAAAGATTTAAATACACAGAATAGATTACATTCCACAGCCTATAAAACCATATCATCATTGGTCTATGCAAGATCTTCTTTTATTTATTTCATGATTTCCCCCCATGATCTTGTTTCATTTCTTTCCCGAATTAGTTACATGTGTTAATGTATTTGAAGTTTGTCCTTATATGCTATTATCTAGATATATGTATACCCTTAAAAATATAGTCTCATTATCCATGTATATTTTTGTAATTTACAGAAATGGTACTTTGCTAAAAGTTTTATTTGATTTCTTACTTTTTTCATTTAGCATTATGCTTCTGAGCCTTATTCAAGGTAAGTCTATTGAAGCATAGACATTCATTGTATCAACCACATTTTACTTATTTACTCTCTCAGCGCCCGACTTTTGTTGACTTTGACTCCCTGCAACTATAAACACAAGATATTTTTCACTGTGCATCTGTGAGAAAATTCCTAGAACCTCCCATGTTACTCTTCAGAAAAACTGTACACATTGACACTCTTAGCAGTAGCCCAAGAGAGCTTCTAACTAGCAAGTTCTCAACTTGCTAGTATTTGCTGTTGCCAACCTACTGACCTTACATCTGACATGTAATAGGATATCTCACGGTTGGTTAAGTGGGGTGTCTCTGGTCAATAGTGAGCTTCAGCATCCCTTTGTTCTCATTGGATATTCTGATTTCCTATCTGAAAATTGAAAATTAATATTCCCCCATTATTTTTCTATTGTGCTTCTTTGCTTTCATTGCCTGACTTTTAGATATGCTCCATACATTCTAGGTATCAATGATTTTAAGGATTTTTAAGGGTCTCTTCTTTCAATCTGTCACTTTGCTTTGGATAATTTTTCTTTTGCTTAGGAAATTACTTTGTTTACGAAATCTGAAGTCACAGATACATTCCTAAATTTGCATCAGTTACTCTTAGAGTTTTATATTTTATAAGGAGTCTTAATCCTCTGTGGTCACACTGTATTTTTATAAATGGTGTGAGGTGGAATAGAGTAAGTAAAATAAAACCCAAGAAACTTATAATCATTTAATAAATGAATAAAAACATTTATGAAAACTTAGTGATGGGGGATCCCTGGGTGGCTCAGCGGTTTGGCACCTGCCTTGGGCCCAGGGCACGATCCTGGAGTCCCAGGATCAAGTCCCGCATCGGGCTCCCGGCATGGAGCCTGCTTCTCCCTCTGCCTGTGTCTCTGCCTCTCTCTCTCTCTCTATGTGTGTGTGTGTCTATCATCAATCAATCAATCAATCAATCAATCTTTAAAAAAAGAAGAAAAGAAAACTTAGTGACTTTGGTGACAGGCGGTCACTACACTTATTGTGGTGAGCATTTCATGTGTGTAATTATTGAATCCCTATGTTGCACACCTGAAATAATATATGTCAAGTATACTTCAATTCAAAAGTTAAAAAAACTCAACAATTATGCATGATTAAAACTTCCATCAGGGGCACCTGGGTGGCTCAGTTGGTTAGGCATCTGACTCTTGATTTTGGCTCAGGTCATGATCTCAGGGTCCTAGGATTGAGTCCTGCATCAAGTTCTGTGCTCAGCATGGAGTCAGCTTATCCCTCTTCCTCTGCATACCTCTTCCCCATCAAATAAATTAATTAATTAATTAATTAATTAATATCTTAAAAAGCTTTCATCAAAATAGAAACAGAAGATAAATTCTCAATCTGACAAAAGATATCTACAAAAAACTTGTAGCTAACATTGTAGTGGAAAAATATTGAGCATTTTTTCCTAAGTTCAGAAAAGAGAAAAGGATGCCTGCTATCACTACATTTATTCAATATTGTACTGGAGATCCTATGGTATTACTTATAGACAACACGATTATGTATATAGAAAATCCAAAAGAATCTAGAGACATATTGAAATTAATAAATGACTTTAATAAAATTGTTGCATACAGTTTATTATGTAAATGTTTATTGTAGAAAAAGATGTCTCTATAAACCAGCAAAAGCAAATATAAAATTTAATCTGTAAAGTTTTAAAATAGCATCTACAAGTGTACTCTTTACGTCTAATTATGATTATACTTCTATGAGAGGTTCACAATAGTTTGAGACTGGCTAATATGTATATTATGCTAAGGTGAAGCAGAACAAAATGGTGCA